>NC_068368.1:31267116-31299616 GCF_020536995.1 Dreissena polymorpha | reverse complement strand
TTAGTGTAGGGTAATAATCAATAGGTAATAGTTATAATTAAGTGTAGGGTTATTGCTTTTATGAATTGCAATTCTCCTCATTGACATCTTCACACCCATGAAGTTTCATGTTGAAATCTTGTAGCCTATCTGAGATATATCCTTAAAAAGCTACATCATACAAAAACAACTACAGGCAAAATTCTTATTTGAAAAAGTGAACTGTTATGGTTCTTGAACATCGCACTTTTCCTCATAATTATCAATACACCCATGAAGTTTCATGTTGAAATCTTACATGTTTTTTTAGTTATAACCCTAAAAGTTTTATCATACAAAAAACAAAGGGAAGTAACTCTTTTAATAGAAAAGTATGGTGATGGTTGTTGTTCATGGTATTTTCCGCATTGATATCTATAAACCTATGAAGTTGCATGTTGACATCTTATATAGTTTCTGAGATAAAACCCTAAAATGTTTTGTGAAAGACATATGGACGGACTGACGAACTGACAAGCAGAAGGACCAACAGACAAGTTCAATTTTATATCCCTCGGCCTTTTGTAGGGGATAATAAACAGTAACTTCAGCTGGATCAGAAGGGGTCTGAGAGTATCATTTTTATAGCATTAGATACTTTATTTATCACATAGAACCAATGACCAAACAGTGGACACAAAACAAACTCACTAGACACAACACAGGTAACAAACACACACACATATACAGACACTCTACAGACCCATCATTAATGTTAGAAAATAAACATCATTTATAAAACAAAGCCACAAACAGTATGTAAGGGGCTTATTAAACAAGACTATTGCCAAGCAATAAAAGTCCTCTATCGGTGAAACTTCACCATTTTCAACACTATTTCTAGCCTTTAGCCATACATTCTTAACGTAGGAAAAAAATCAATGTTTCAAGTTTCATGAAAAAAATATGAAGAACTTTTAAAGTTATCGCAGGATCCACCATTTTCAGCAATATTCATATTCTATTTGTTGCCATAGCAACCAGAAATTTTGACGTAGGAACAACATGAAATGACGTGCATAATCTCCATATTGCCATCTGTCCATGATTCAAGTTTAAATAAAAAATATGATGAACTTTTAAAGTTCTCGCAGGATCCAGAAACGTGTGACAGACAGACTCACAGACGCACAGAGCGCAAACCATTAGTCCCCCTGGTTTCACCGGAAGGGGCTAAAAAGCTAGGGATACCTGTTTAATATAATTAAGTTGATGCATATTTCGGGTTATTTAGACACATTTAGGCATTTTGTCATAACTTCTGTTCATTTCATTAGTCACGTAGGATTTAGAATACACGTACACTTAAAGCATTGAAATAAAAAAACAACTAAGTTTTAAGTTGGATCTAAACCTTAAACTTTAAAAACCTTCAACACCTGAGCATGAAATTTATGAGAATACCCTTTTAATGTGACAAAACAGCAACAACAAAACCGACAGCCTGTCAAAATGATGCTCTGCACAAACTCTAGGGTAAATGGTAACGCTAAAAATGACCCACCCACACCCTGTACTTTGTAGTTGTCTTCAAAGGTAAAGCAGTTGTACTTTGGTCATAACTTACGGGTTTTATGGGAAATATAACAACTCCTGTCTATTTAAGGACAACAATATATATATATATAAAGAGAGAGAGAAACACATATTTTGGTATTAAAACATATGTTTACGATGTATGAGCCATACCTCGTTGTCATTGACCCGTGCTTCCTCAGAAAGCCAGACTATTATAATTTTATAAATTTAAGTAATGTTTTATACATACAAATGTAACATAAGTTGTCCATTACTGCATTAAGAATCTTGCACACATGGATCCTGATTACATGCAGTATATAGTATTCAATGACTTAAATGTCTTCTCTCAAGGCTTCTTTATGGTGTATTGCAGGTGAAAAATGAAAGCTCATTGTGTTATATAATATTATAGTTTTTACCATGTTTGGGCACACGCCAATAAAAACATACACGATATCACATTAACTGCGCAAGGTGTAAGAGTAGCCAAGTCAACCAAAGGCCATCAAAACCTCTGAGTCAGATGCTATTGGAAAACAGGCTTTTTTCCGATATGTTAAGTATCCAAATAACGTGCAGGCAATGGTAAACAATGTATTCTTGCACTTATAAACATGTATGTTTTTACATCTGGTGAGCTATCTTCTTAATACTCAAACTGAAAATTAACTTTTTTTAACGGATTTCATGGACAAATGTTCTAAAGAGAAGGTTCTATGAGTAATCTAAGTTTTCTGTCTCTGGAAACAAAAAACTCTAGTACCTAGATAATTTATTTTGATTTTCCAATTAGCTCACCAAAATGCCATCTTTATTTCACTGGTGCCTTGATTGGATCTATTCACATAGAGTTGCGAAATGTTATAGAAGAGAAAATGCTGACTCAAAGATGCTCGATATCAATGGAATTTACAACATTTGTTTGCGACCTGATATATACATGATAAATACATGTATTTGGACGGTTTTGTTTCTAGAAGGCTGTGAGGTTTAGACACCTAATGACACTCATTAAAATCAAAACTACATTAAAACTCTGTTTCCATGCCAATCTCTAGCGCATAAATATCTTAGTCCAATCCTTAAAACTAACATTTTGGCCAATAGCAATTTATTGCATATGTTCTGGTTTGTGTTAATTTTTATCAATGCCTCCACTTGTAAAATGAAGATTTATTTAAGCGCTATTTACCATCTCTGAGTCTTAACAAGAAAATAAAAGTTTAAACTAAACATTTTTTGTAATTCTTAAACTCTTGTCTTGAGAAACAATAACTTATTGAAAACATTGATAGATGCATGAACTTGTTAAGTAAACTCATTATAGCAATGATTAACCAGATTCAGGTTACCCCAATCTCTCGGATTACAGTGACAAAGCCAGAGGGTGTACATTCATGTTTTGCATGACTGATCTTGATGATTCAAAATTCAAATCGTATTAATGCACATATGTTCTGATGACAGCATAATCAGCATAAATTAAAATTAGCATAAGTTTAAAAGCTCCAAAAACGCATGCTCTGACCTGTTTTATTGACCCAAGCTTGGTACATGTAAGAAAGATTGCTGTTATTTATATAAGGGCTTGTAACATACAAGTTTAATGCTCTAGCAGTGTTTTTTTCACTATTTTGGGAATGGGGCCGGGTGCCTTTGGATTGTGAAGTTCGCGTTTTGGAGAAAAGGAAATAAGTGTTGCTGTTGTTGTTTTGCTGAAAATGCTTCAAAAATCGAGAAAATAATTGTTGTTAGTATTATATTGACTAAGGTAGAACTTTTATAGCTGGATCGCATCATGCGAGATGAAATGGTGAGATCTGAAAAAGGAAAGAAAAAATAATAGTATTTTTTGGAAACCTAAAAATGAGAATCGTTAGGTCCCATTTGGAAAAAATATTTACTTTTTTTCCATTGGGAATGGGGCATATTTGACCCAATTTTGAACAAAAACACTGTTTTCGTTGAGGATGTTTTCATTAAGTTTTTCTTCGGCCCAAATGCAAATTGTGATAACTCACATAATCATCGAACTCCAATCCATCTCTCGTGGAAATAGGGCTCTCGTCCTTCCCGAAAAGATCCCAAAACTACTTCTGATTTTTCTGAAAACAAAGAAGAAAGCAGCTTAAAGCAAGTTAATATTGAAGTAATGTGGAGATTCGCATCATGATCACTAGGCATCAGCTCATAACATTTTCCTGACTTTAAATGTGTAAGTTAACTCCCAAAGCTGATTGGGGAAAGGATGTTGACATCAAATGTTACATTTTTGACAATGGGAAAGGATGCTGACATCACATCATTAAAGGATTCTGACATCACATCTTAAATTGTAGACTATGGGAAAGATGCTGACATCACATGTTACATTGTAGACTATGTGAAAGGATGCTGACATCACACGTTACATTGGCGAGAATGGGACAGGATGCTGAAATCACATGTTACATTGTAGACTATTGGAAAAGATACTGATATCACATGCTACATTGTAGACTATGGAAAGGATGCTGATATCACATGATACATTGTAGACTTTGAGACATGGGTGCTGACATCACATGTTACATTGTAGACTATGGGAAAGGATGCTGACATTACATGATACATTGTAGACTATGGGAAAGGATGCTGATATCACATGTTTCATTGTAGACTATGGGAAAGGATGCTGACATTACATGTTTCATGGTTTACTACGTCCTCAAATAGAGTAAGACTGTTGTATTTCGTAACGTTGATGCATATAACGCGCCATTTGTAACGTTACGTTCATGCACGCTTTGTCGTCATGACGTCACGCCCATTAGTTTTGTTGTTGATTTTATGAGTTGTAAAAGGTTGAGCCTGGATTTCGCTCCTTTTATTTCTTATCACAACGCGTATTCCGCCAACATATTTTGGTGCCGTGACGAAAACTATGATGAGAATAAACGATCTAGAAAAGCAACTGAGCTAGCGTCTCGGTTTAAAGAAAATCATTGGGCGATTTATTAAAAAAAATTGCAAAAGCGAAAGAAGAATATTACATGTTACAATACGAGACCACCATCGAAGCACTACAGAACAAAGTATGCAGTCTTTAGTCTAAACGAGAATATTCTTTCGCTTACCGACGCCGTATCTACAGCGGACGAGATGCTGGAATCCGAAGAATACACATTCGGCCTAGAAGTCAAACTTCGCAAATTCCGGCAATGTCTACTCCAAAAATCTACCAGCAAAGATGCCCAAGTTGTACCAACACAGAGATATGAAGCACTGCCACAAGACGATTTTCTGGGACGGAGCGAGTACTTTGCAAACGATACAGAAGACAGTTACTTTGTGAGTCAATATACAAACCAGCAACTGTCTCCGCTATTTATTGAAAAATCGAAATCAGAGAACTGTTGACGAACGACAGACAGCTACATTACATTCGACATCATCCCGTGCAGAAAGACTCAGACACGACACCATTGCGAATCGTGTATGACTGCAGTTACCGCCAAAACCAAGAGTCACCCAGTCTGAATAATTACCTGCAGTAAAACCCACCAGCACTTAACGACTTGACATCCATATTTGTCAAGTTTCGACTTAACGCGTTTGCGGCTAGTACCGATATCGAGAAGGCGTTTCTACACATTGGACTTCAAGAGTCTGACAGAGACGTCACTAAATTCCTGTGGTTAAGTGAAACATCTTACATACAGCCCTCTACGGACGTACAGATTCAAGACAGTTTTATTTGGGGCCACTTGCTCGCCTTTTATATTAGACGCTACACTTCAGAACGCCTTGAAAAAAACTGTGATAATTGGGCGAGCAAAATAATGAAAAAAGACCTATACGTGGACAATATAATGTCAAGCATTTCAGACGAAAAGGCAGTGCTTTCGTATTTCCGAGATGCTCGAGATCTCATGTCGACAGCCGGTTTTAATTTACGAGCGTGGGCATCAAATAGTGCCAAGTTGCGGAAATTAGCCGAGTCAGAAAATGTCCCGGACTCAAAACCGACTACAAAATTGTTGGGTATGAATTGGAACACGTTGGCAGACGCCTTGAGATTTCCTGCCGCCCCCATCAGAGCGACACCACAAAAGGCTACCAAACGAGAGATTTTACGACAGGCGTCAATAATATATGACCCGTTAGGTTTGCTCACACTAGTGACAGTACGAGCGAAGATACGAATTCAAGACATGTGGCCACAAAACTTCGGCTGGGACACGATTTTACCCGACGACGTTCAACATGTGTGGAGCAGTTTAGTCGGCGAGTTGAATGATGCGACGATGATGCGTGTAAACAGACACTACTTCCGTAAATCTGAAAAGAACGACAACTGTAACGAAAATGTCAGTCGCTCGCTGCACGTGTTTGTGGATGCCAATATGAAGTCGTATGGAGCGGCGGCGTACATCGTTAAAGGGAGGCAATCAACATTGGTTTCGGCAAAAATAACGAGTTGCGCCGTTGATGTCGATTACTTTACCAAAACTAGAACTTATGGCTGCCCTTCTAGGAGCAAGACTTACAAAACATCTACAGGCCGTTTTAGAATGTGAAAATGCATTCATGTGGTCCGATAGCCAAATCACATTACATTGGTCAAAATCCGATAAGTCCAAGACATTACAGCGATTTGTGAAAAACCTAGTAAACGAGATGCATGAGCTGACCTGCAAACACGGGGTCGTGACTGCAAAACAACATAAAGAAAACAAGATGTGGTAGAATGGACCGCAGTAGATCATAGCTGAAGAACAGTGGCCGAAATGGAAATCGAACGCTGGTATTTACAACCATGCGCTACTGACATGGATAGAAGAGCAGCACGTACCATCGAAACCAGCACATCAAAGCAGCACATGTGTGCAAGAGATCATTGACATTCACAGATTCAGTAACTTTAAGAAGTTATAGAGAGTTACTGCGTATATTTTAAAATTTGCGCAAAGCTGCAGAAAAGCGGAAATACGAATGCAACACAGTACGTTAACACCATATCAGATACATGCCGCCAAACACCTCTGATTAAAAACGTCTCAACATAATTTGTACGTGACAGAGATTGAAAATCTTAAAGCCGAAACCAGTAAAAGAGCATCGTTGGTGAAACAGTTACGTTTGATCCTTGATTCAGACGACATTTTAAGATGCGGGGGACGTATCCACAATGCACCACTAAATGAGATGACTAAATTTCCCATCCTTATGCCTGCGAAACATCCTTTAACAAGACTGATAGTGACATATGTTCATGAAGAAATTCAACATTCCGGTACAAGTGCGACGATTACATTTCTTCGACAACTGTTCTGGATACCTAACATTATACAGCTCGTTAAAACAATCATATGGAATTGCATTACATGCAAGAAGGTTCAGGGAAAATCGTTTGCAGCTCAGGATCCACCGACATTGATGACATACCGTGTACACGATTCAACACCATCTTCTGTCACAGGCGTTGATTACACCGGCGCTGTGTATGTAAATGACGCTAGCGGGACTGAATGCAAAGTGAAAATATGCCTGTTTACGTGTGCAAGTACACGTGCAGTTCATCTAGAAGTAGTTCCTGACTTAACAGCTGATTCGTTCATGCAAGCATTCAGACGATTTGTGAGCCGGAATTCTTTGCCCTATCTTATGGTATCTAACAATGAAAGTACGTTTGTAGCAGCAGCCGATATTCTACAGCAGTTGTTTCAGACAGTCCCTGATGATCTTCTCAATAGAGGAACAAGGTGGGAATTTACATTGAAGAGAGCGCTGTGGTTCGGAGGATCCTGGGAACGTTTGATTGGCATCACTTAGACTACGTTAAAGAAGATACTGGGACGTTCCTACATCACAGTTGGTATGCTTCAGACAATCATCGTAGAAATCGAAGCGACGCTTAACGACAGACCTCTTACATACGTTAGTTCCGAGTTCGAGTTAGAATACATCGTAACACCAGCGCATTTACTATACGGAAGACGAGTGACCTCTTTACCATATCATGACATCACCATTGGCAGACTGGAAATTACAAGTGCTACCGGAAGTGATATTCGCAAACGAAAAGTGTATATCGGTTGGTAGTGTTGTGCAAGTCCACGACGAAACACCGCGTAGTCGCTGGAAGCTAGCTGTCGTCGTGTCGTCTTGTCATCGAGGAGGTGGTCAAGGGAAACGATGGACTGGTGCGATCAGCAAAAATTCGTGTTGGAAATAAATTGACAAGCAGACCAATTACGAAACTTTATCTCCTGGGGAAGTGAAGTGAAAATAATGAAACATTTATAAAACTTGTGATTGATTTCATTGACTGTACATTTCCATTGTGTTATGTATGTTGCAAATTAAGTAGTGTTTATATTTTGTTATGAGTATGTATTTAATTATTTGTATTTATTCTTTTATGGTGTATTGAATTTCACGGATCCCAGACTGTTGGGATTTCGTAACATTGATGCATATAACGCGCTATTTGTAACGTTTCGTTCATGCACGCTTTGTCGTCATGACGTAACACCCGTTAGATTTGTTGTCAATTTTATGAGATGCAAGTAAATGTTAAACCTGGATTTCGCTCCTTATATTTTTTATCACAACGCGTATTCCGCCAACATAAAGATCATGAAATCTCGAATCTTACCATTTCATGATGATTCTTAAGGCGTAATATTGGAAAAGAGGCATCAACAACCCTTTACAATTTCTAGTTATTTTAATATAAACAAATTAAAAAGACAACACCATATTTTCAACTGTGTTTCAAAGCTTAGGCCAAACACAATAAATTATGTGTTTCGGGCAACCCGACCCCGCCGACCCTGAAGTTTTTAAAGCCGCACATTTTCCGTGACATTTTAAGTCGTGTTATGTGTCGTCCCAGATTAGCTTGTGCAGCCCGAACAGGCTAATCAGGGACGACTCATTCCGCATTAACTGCATTTTTACGAGAATGTACTTTCCTTTAAACGAAAAATATCACATTGCACATGCTAATCTGGGACGACACTTGACGCATATGAATTAAATCCCCTTTTCACAGAGTACGGCCCAATTGTTGTTTATTTAAGATCACTACTATGATATATCGACCCATTCAACATGGTGTTTTTTGGGATATATTAACACAGATGCAAAGGATACAAAATGCGTCAACGACACATCCGTGGTGACGCAAGGACAGTATGCTGTTAATTGTATAATGATATTAAATACCACAAAATCAATAAGCTATGGAAATGTTATAATATTATACATTACAACCATAACATTTTTTTACATGGCCCATTGAAAGAAGAGAGAGAGAGAGAGAGAGAGAGAGAGAGAGAGAGAGAGGTCAACTCTTGCGGTCGATTACGATGTAAGCGTTGAATCTGCGATGTTTGCAAACACCTTTTAATATCGTTGCGAACCAGGAGCCGTATTCACCAATGTACGTAAGTCTCAAATCTTAGACTCAGCTCCAGTTTCTGACTCAGACTCAGACTCAGCTTTACAAAACTTAATTCACGAAACATAAAATGGTTAGTTTTAGACTCAGACTCAGTAAGATAAGTCTCAAATGCTAAGTCTACAATGTTTAGACTTACGCTATACAATCATGACGTAACGTCGTTTGAGCGTTTACTTTACAAAATGGCCGCCGCACGAGCTCCTTGCGTAATAATAATAATATTATTGAAAGAGTGTATCTAGATCGTACCAACCCTTTGGAGATTTATAGTGATATTGAACTTTACAAACGGTATCGTTTAACCCGACCGGGAATCGTATTTCTTTGCAATATTTGCAAGGAAAAGTTGAGCCGCAATACGATGCGGATTCTGCAAGTTCCGGTCGCCCTGGCAGTGTGTACTTTCCCGAGCAACGTGGCAAAAATCATTAAAAAAAAGCGGCATTTAAAGTTATGGTAGCCAGAACTATGTAGACCTGTGCACAGGTCAATAATATTTTGACAGCTAGAGAGTTGAAGTTGTCAAATTTCCAGCTGGTACGACGCCGTTCGTGCAAAACAAGAACTTGGTGGGATCGCTGATACGTGAGTCATTTGCGATGTGTGCATTTTGCAATTGTTCTTATTTATTGTAAACAACTGTCAAATTCATAATTGTCCGCGTTTGTTTGTTGTCTTTTGTGAAAATAATCTCCAAACTTAATGAACGTGAACATGCACTAATTTTATGGATAATACTTGTTGTTTGAATGAAAAAGTAATAACATATAATTTGCATGTATCATAAACTATAATAATGGATATTTTCTAAAAAGGGAAACCTATTAGAAAACGTTTACAAGACATTTACTATGCATAAATTTTGATTTCATTACTATTACAAATCTATTTATAGATGTAGGAATTTACCTATAGATATGTATATGCCGAATAAAGTTACACTGCCATGACGCAGTTGGTAGCGCATCGGTGCCCGTGATTATATATGACCGACTAGTCGGTGGTTCGAAATTACATCGGGGATTTTTTTTTCTCCAAACATTTTCAAAATAAATTATGACGATTATTTAGTTATTTTTAAATTCTTGATCTTTAATGTAATGTAAATTAATGTTTATTAATTTTAAAAAAAGGTGCTATAATTAATGTGTATATTATACACCCTGTTAAGAAGATATAGGGTACACCTGAATCCATATGTGCATCTGTCCTTGTGTCTGTCTATGTTGTAATTGAGTTCCAATACAAAATGTATTTTTGCGACAAATGCTGTAGAATATGCATTTGTTGATGGCAAGTGCATTGTTGTAATGCACTTTATTTGTAAATTAATAAAACACTCAACAACAGAAATAATATTTTATTCTCAAATGCACATATTATTGCATTTTCAATCAATAGTAAAACGATGACATTAAATTTGATTATCAAGTTAAGACACATCAGCATATTGCATCACTTCTGACATAAGGCAGAACTTTCATTCAATATAATGCACATAAATGCACCGATCATAATCCATTTATATCAATATCTATTTACTTATTAATATTGTAATTTTTCCAAAAAATGGGTCAATTTTAAATGATCAACTTTCAGGTTTTACAAGTACTTTGGGGTGCATCGATTGGACGCATGTGCATATCAAGAAGCCAGTAAACCATGTAGAAGTCTACATAGGGCGAAAGGGCGTTCCCACCATCAACGTTCAGGTATGGCTTAACAGTCAGTTATGTGCAAGTCTAAATGCAATCCTTTTTATTTGATACAACTTTATTTTAAACACAAATATTTAATGAAACAACTGTATGTTAATTTTAACAGTTTGCTATTAGCAAAATAAGAAACATTTTATCAGCATTTTATCAAATACCTAAGAAACAATTTAAAAAAATATGTCTTATTTTGTTAGTGTAATATAACATGTTTTATGTTTACAGGCTGTGTATGATGCCAGCTACAGAATAACGAGCTTCACTCAAGTTCACTGCCAGTTGGCCAGGGCTAAAGCATGATGCCAGGATTTGTTGATGTCTAATTTCAAATTCACATAACTGCATCTACCATTATTCTGGAATTTCATTCAGTTCATTGAATGAAGAATTTTATTATTATCAATGATGTATATCTTGTAAGCAAATAATATCAAGAAGTGTCCCAAGACACCACATTCAACTAATATTCCTCTTTGAATGTAGAATGTATTTTATATGTCAGTAACATAATACAATGACCAATGTAATATTTAACCTACATTTCTTAAAGCACACAAATATTGACTGGAATTTTATAAGTACAAAAAGGGATAGAATCATATTTTTATCATAGAAATAATAGTATGCCCCTTTTTGAATTAAAAAAAAATCTTATTATTTTGTGTGCAACTGCCCCATAACTATTATTTCTAATATAGACTATCTATTTTAGAAATAAAAGAGTTATAAAGTAGTTGCACAAAAAATAATAAGATCCTTTTAATTACAAAAAGGGGAATAAATCTACTACTAGTTTATTACATGTCAGAGTTATAGCACTTGGTCACGTATTGACACTAAACACATCTTTTTCTCCAAATGTATTATTTCAATTTATACAGTCAACTTTTTTATTTCTTATTCTAATTTTTCTTAGTTATTTCCCATCGGTTTCTCTGTAAGTTTTGTTAAGGTATCGGCTTGTGATCTCTTGTCGTTCTTCTTTTGTGAGCGCTGCAAAAATGGATAAAAAGTGTGATTTGTATAAATGGACTTGTTCTCATATTATGATCTTCAAAGGTTAAAAAATTAAAACATATATATCACATAATCTATGTATGCATTGGTACTATGCATTGGTACTTAGTTTTAACATATTTGATGCTAATTATGTTTCAACAAATGCATGACTTTTGTTGCATATTACATAATAACATTATACAGTACTTGCTTTGTCAGATCATGGTATTGTCAGTATAGTTTTAAGAACTGGAATTCCATCCATGCAAGTTAATTATTAACTCTAAATTAATTGTATGCACTGCAATACCTTCAATTAGAGCTATCTAAGTGTTAAATGTATTAATATTTAATTTTCAAGATTTGTTCCAGACAATTTGAAATCTAAATTTAAAGATATCCAAAACTTACATTCTTTACACTTAATGCCTCTACTTTCATGACTGGTACACTCTGAAATCACATGAAAAAAATATAGTGTCACTTAAAAAATTTAAATTAATTTAATCCAGTGATGTTTTCACTTCAAATTGATACTGAACTTTTGTTATGACATTAGGGTCAATCTCAACTATGCATGGCCCCAATCCCAACCCTGGGGCGCCCGCCCACATAGGCCACACCCACCAAAAAATTCCATTTACTATATTTTTTTCATTTCTACACGGATTCACTTCAAATTGATACTGAACTTCTCTTATGACATTAGGGTCAATCTCAACTATGCATGGCCCCATAACCAACCCTGGGGCCCCGCCCACATAGACCACACCCACCCAAAATTGCCTTTACTATAATTTCTTCATTTCTACACCGATTGATTCACTTCAAATTGATATTGAACTTCTCTTATGACAATACAGTCAATCTCAACTATGCATGGCCCCATTACCAACCCTGGGGCGCCCCGCCCACATAGACCACACCCACCCAAAATTGCCTTTTACTATAATTTCTTCATTTCTACACCGATTCACTTCAAATTGATACTGAACCTCTCTTATGACAATACGGTCAATCTCAACTATGCATTGGCCCCATTACCAACCCTGGGGCCCCGCCCACATAGACCACACCCACCCAAAATTGCCTTTTACTATAACTTCTTCATTTCTACACCAATTCACTTCTAATTGATACTGAACTTCTCTTATGACAATACGGTCAATCTCAGCTATGCATGGCCCCATTACCAACCCTGGGGCACACCTAGGTCAAACATTCGGCGTGGGGATACGCGTCGGCCTCTGCCGCGCCATTTCTAGTTCCTTGATGAGTTTAATCAATAATCATATGAATTGACAAGTGTCAGATCTTTTTTATAACACTAATTCAATTACGCATTTAGACAATTATTATTAAGTTAAATTTAACGAAAAAAACTGAAAATTGTTTTCAATGCGTGACGTAGCTGTATATATTCTAGCACCATTTCAGCAAAATAATACAGTATCATAAAACATACATTAACCAATGAAAATGCTCATAAGCTTTTTTACAAATTTTAACAATATAAGTAAGTAGTCATTGTGATTATATCACATACAAAACACATATTAGGTTCGACATGTAGTAATATTGAAACAAACTAATTGCAATTGATTATAGTTTTTCAACAAAATTAATTAAATGAAAGCATAACAAAAAAAGTAATTAACTTACACCGAGCCTTGGAATTTTGGTTTTCCTTCTGGCACTGTTCACCAGTTTTTGCGACCCCAAATTTTCTGAAAGTTTAATAAAAACAATTGTATGATGTATAGCAGTATTTATGAAACACATTACATTTCATGTTTGCCATCATAACTGTCGATTAGTTTAATATAAACGACATACAGGGTAATAGTTATCAATGTAAACGTGTAGTAAATAAAAAGTTCGTTTGGAAATGTGCAGATTGTAATCAGATACGAATAAAACACACATGGGTACGAATCTAACAGGGTACGAGATGAAAACTAAAACAATAGACCTCCTTAAATGGTAAACTTATCCGTGAAACCACAAATATTCATTATTAATACTTAAATAACAATTCACTTGTGCAAATTTTGGAAACAAAGAACGTGCAACCGTACCATAAATCATAACAAATGTTTGAAACTAAAACACATTCCACAATCACATCCGAAATCCGTAAGTACAATTTGCTGAGTGGTTATGCCCCTTGTTTACATAGTGCATTATTCGGCGCTAGTAAAAACGACATCGGTAGCAAATCCAAAAGTAAGCTATTAAATAAAATATTACAACTATAAGGCAGATACGATAATAACATATAACTTACATTGATATTCTACTCGCCACCTCGTCCCATTTTTTTCTTCGAATAACCAAAATCTTTTCGGCTCCGATCCCCTTATACTCGCGGATAGAAGGTTCCAGCGGTCCCGAACCAGCGCATTAAAAACAATCTCTGGCTCGGACCAATCTGAACCTGCTGGCGCTTCGTTTCGCTGTCTTCAACTGCCAAACACTCCATTCAATAAGTTATAGCAAACATGTCCGCTACTATTTTTGACACTATTTGGCGCGTTTTCCCTACTAGAGAGTTCGCTTAGTCGTGACGTCATTAAAAAAACACAATCTTATTGAAGTCTATTTCCAAATGCGTTCGTGAATACGAATCCTGAGTCTGTCTTTAGTAAGTCTAAGCCTGAGTCAAAGTCTGAGTTTGAGTCCAAGTTTGAGTTTATTATTGATGAATACGGCTCCAGGACCCTTCGTTATCAACTTACACATGCCCGAGTTATATAAGGTCAAACAAAAAATGTTGGCATCTACGTTGATGTTGAAGACGTCACATGGAAGGTCAACAATATAGAAGTCATGGAGACTTTGAATATAGTCGCAAAATTTGAAAGGTGTGTAGAACCTACCAGGATGTGTCGAATGACGCTTGTCAGGCTTTTATATGGCGTCATATTCCCGTTGCGGTACCATTTTAAGTCATTTTTAACGTCAATGACGTCACTTGAAAGGTAAGCCACACTGCAGACATGCTTGGCAAATATAACCAAATATGTGTGCCTAGTTTCATTAATCTTTTACATTTACTCAGTAACGATAGAACCGTTAGTATTATGAGGAATGGGAGCAATTGCGTCAATAACGAAAACACCGCAAGAGCGTTAAATCGAAGCCGCACACAAATGACGTTGAAAAAGTCGCGAAATAAGGCACGTGTGCCCGAGCGTTAAATGAAGTGATGTGGCCGTGCCGGTGACATCAGAACGAATAACTTTGGCATCATATTAAATAGCAATGACGTCATTTGGAAGAACGACGACGTAGCACGTGTGTATAGCTTATGCACTGTCGTTAAATGACTTCAATCTGGTCGTTATATGACGTCATATTGACATGCCGATGGCGTCATAAGTTGCCATTTTGATGTCCTTTTTAACGGCCGTGACTTTACTTTGAAAGTCGGCGTCACTTTAGAAATGCTATGAATATCGAGCCAAACATGTGTGCATGGTTTCTCTAATCTCGATCATATACTTTGCTTCCAGTAACGAAATAACCGCTACCATGATAAATTAAGGAATGTGAGAGATAACGTCACTATGGAAGTTAACACGTGAACGTTAAACCAAAACCGTATTAAAACGCCTTTGAATAAAGTCGCGAAATTTGGCACGTGTGTAAAGCCCTACGAGACGCGTCGAATCACACTACATCGACGTTATATGACACCATAAGCCATAACGATGACGACATAATGTTAACTGTTTACGTAAGTTTTAACGCCAATGGCATCGATTTGATGGTCGGCGACGTGGCACGTGTGTAAGACGTATCATAACTCGGTGAATGACGTCAGCCGGTCGTAACATGACATGGCGATGTCGTCATAAGTTGATAATTTGAAGTAATTTTTGACGTCAATGACGTCACTTTAAAGGTCGGCAATATTTCTGACTTGCTTGGAACATCGATCCAAACAAGCGTGCATGATTTCATTACTTTCGGTTATATGCTTTGCCTCCATCAACATGAAAACCGCTACCATTATAAAGAATGGGAGCGATGCCGTCATTATTTAAGAAACACTTAAGCGTTAAAACGAAGCTGTACCCAAACACCTTCGAACAAAGTCGCGAAATTTTTAACGTGTTTTGAGCTTACCGACACGCCTCAAATGACACTAACATGACCTCATTGTTAACGTATATGACGTGGCAAGTGTGTAGAATTTTTCAGCATTCGTCGAATAACGTAAATATGTTCGTTATATGACGTCATATTTACGTACCGATGGCGTCATAAGTTACCACTTTGACGTTTTTTTAACACCAAGTTTGCATGGTTTCATTAATCTCGGGTATATACTTGGCTTTAGCAACAAAATAACCGCTTCCATAATAAGGTATGGGAAATAGGTGGATACAAGCATCCTATTATTCACTTTAAGCCTATAAAGCAGCCTATTCAGTCTACTTAGCGAGTTAATTAAATAGGTTGAAACATAATCATTGAGCCTTATAAGAAGCCTATTCGCCTAAATATGCCTTTTTCGAAAGTTTATTAAATAGGTTGAAACATATATAAAAGTAAGCCTTTTTAGGCTAAATAGCATCATAATTAATGCTCAACCTATTTTGCATTTTTAGCAAAACTTAAATAGGATAAAATATACAGCCTGTTTAGCGGGCTATTGACAAGCCATTTCAACAACGAGTTTGTATGCACCTTTAAGAGCCCCTTTAGACAAGCAAGAGTTACAGCCCGGAAGCGACCTAGTGAACGCTGACCTCCCGTCGGCTGCCTTTCGGACTTATCTAATTTCGGCCCGGGTTTTTAATAAGGGTCGGCGTCACATATAGCCTATGTATCGTTTTATTCGCTATTTATATTAAGAGTGGGCATGCTCCTTTAAGGGCTCCTTGCGGACAAACACGAGTTTTCCCACGGAAGCGACCTAGTGCACGCTGAACCCACGTCGGCTGCCTATCGGGCTAACCTTGTTTCGGCCCGAGGTTTTAATAAGGGTCGGCGTCACATACAGCCTATTATGTGTATAAGGAGCTATTAACATTGCGAGTGGGTATGCACCTTAAAGGGCCGCTTTCGGACAAACAAGAGTTATACCCCGGATCCGACCTAGTGCACGCTGAACTCCCGACGTCTGCATGTCGGTCTGATCTAGTTTCGGCCCGGGGTTTTTATTTGGGTCGGCGTCACATACAGCCTATTTAACGTATGATACGCTATTTACATTGCGAGATGGTATGCACCTTAAAGGACCGCTTTCGGACAAACACAAGTTACCCCCCGGAAGCATCATAGTACACGCTGAACTCACTTTCGCTGCCTGTCTGGCTGATCCAGTTTCGGCTCGATATTTTTATTAGGCTCGGCGTAATATAAAGTTTACTTAGCGTATTTGGCGCTATTTACATGGCTAGTTGGTATGCACCTTTAATGGCCGCTTTCGGAAAAACAAGAGTTATCCCCCGGAAGCGATCTAGTGCACGCCAATCTTCTGTTAGCTCGCTGTCGGGCTAATCTAGTTACGGCCCGGGGTTTAAATTATTGTCGGCGTCACATATAGTCTATTCAGCGTATTATTTGCTACGTACATGGGTATGCACCTTTAAGGTCAGCTTTCAGACAAACAAGAGTTATCCTAAGGAAACAACCCAGTGCACGCTTAACTCTCGTCGGCCGGCTGTCGGACTAACCTAGTTTTGGCCCGGGTTTTTAATTAGGGTTGGCGTCACGTACGGCCTATTAAGCGTATAACTAGTATGCGCTATTATCATGGCGAGTTGTAATGAACATTTAAGGGCCTCTTTCGAACAAACATGACTAATCCCCCGAAACCGACCAAGTGCAAGCTGAACTCCCGTCGGCTGCCAGTCGGGCTGATCTAGTTTCTAATAAGCGTCGGCGTCACCTATAGTCTTTTTAGCGTATGTATTATGCTCTATTTACATGGCGAGTGGGTATGCAACTTTACGGGCCCTTTTCGGACAAATAAAAGTATTCTCCGGAAGCGACCTAGTGCAAGCTAAACTCCCTTTGGCTGCCTGTCGGGCTGATCTAGTTTCGGCCCGGGGTTATAATTAGGGTTTACCTACAGCCTATTTAGAAAATTATGCTCTATGTACATGGCAAGCGGGTAGGCTCCTTTAAGAGCCCCTTTCGGACAAACAAGAGTTATCCTCCGGAAGCGACTTAGTGCACGCTGAACTGCCGTCGGCTGCCTGTCGGTCTGATATAGTTTCGGCCCGAGGTTTTACACATACAGCCTATTTAGCGTATTATGCTCTATTTACATGGCGAGTGGGTATGCACATTATAGGGCCCCTTCCGGACAAACAAGAGTTATCCCCAGGAAGCGACCTTGTGCAAGGTGAACTTCCGTCGACCGCCTGTCGGGCTGATCTAGTTTCGGCCCTGGGTTTAAATTAGGGTCGAAGTCACCTAAAGCAAAAAAAGCGCATTATGAACTATTTACATGGCGAGTGGGTATGCACCTTTAAGGGACGTTTTCGGACAAACAAGAGTTATCATCCGCAAGCGACCTAGTGCAAGCTGAACTCCTGTCGGCTGCCTTTCGGGTCGATCTAGTTTCGGCCCGGGATTTTAATTAGGGTCGGCATCACTGACAGCCTATTTAGCGTATTTTGCAATATTTACATGGCGAGTGGGTATGCACCTTTAAGGGCCTCTTTCGGAGAAACATGAGTCATCCCCGAAAGCGACCTATTGCACGTTGAACTCCCGTCGGCTACCTGTCGGGCTGATCTAGTTTCGGCCCGGTGTTTTAATTTGGGTCGGCGTCACCTACAGTCTATTTAGCGTAGTATGCGCTATTGACTTGGCAAGTGTGTACGCACCTTTAAGGGCCCATTTCGGACGAAAAAAGAGTTATTCCCCTAAAGCGAACTATTGCACGCTGAACTCACGTAGGCTGCCTGTCGGGCTGATTTACTTTCGTCCCGGGATGTTAATTAGGGTCGGCGTCATCTTCAGCCTATTTAGCAAATGTATTATGCTCTATTTACATGGCGAGCGGGTTTGCATCTTTAAGGGCCCCTTACGTTTAAATAAGAGTTATTCAAAGGAAGCGACCTAGTGCACGCTGAACTCACGTCGGCTTCCTGTCGGGCTGATCTAGTTTCGGCCCGGGGTTTAAATTAGGCGTCACCTACGACCTATTTAGCGCATGTATTATGCTTCAGTTACTTGGCTAATGGGTATGTACTTTTAAGGGTCCCTTTCGGACAAACAAGAGTTATCCCCCAGAAGCGAACTTGTGCACGCTCAACTCCCGTCGGCTGCCTGTCGGGCTGATATTGTTTCGGCCCGGGGTTTTATAATGGTATGCGTCACCTACAGCCTATTAAGCGAATTATGCTCTATGTACATGGCGAGTCGGTATGATCCTTTAAGGGCCCGTTTCGGACAAACAAGAGTTATCCTCCGGAAACGACCTAGTGCACGCTGAACTCCCGTCGGCTGCCTGTCGGGCTGATCTTGTTTCCGTTCGGGATTTTAATAAGGGTCGGCGTCACTTACAGCCTATTTAGCGTATTATGCACTATTTACATGGCGAGTGGGTAACACCTTTAATTGCCCCTTTCGGACGAACAAGTGTTATCCCCCGGAAAGGACCTAGTGCACGTTGAACTCACGTCGGCTGTCAATCGGGCTGATCTAGTTTTTGCCGGGGTTTTTAATTAGGGTTGGCGTCACCCTCAGCCTATTTAGCGAATCAGGCTCTATTTACATGGCGAGTGGGTATGCACCTTTATTGGTCCCTTTCGGACAAACAAGCGTTATCCCCTCAAATCGACCTAGTGCTCGCTAAGCTCCCGTCGGCTGCATGTCGGGATGATCTAGTTTCGGCATGGGTTTTTAATTAGGAACGGCCTCATCTGCAGCCGTTTTAGCATATGTGTTATGCTCTATTTACATGGCGAGAAGGTATGCACCTTTATGGGTCCCTTTCGGACCAACAAGAATTATTCCCCTGAAGCGAACTAATGCACGCTGAACTTCGGTCGGCTGCCTGTTTAGCTTACCTAGTTTCGGCCCGTGGTTTTAATAGGGTCGGCGTCACAAACTGCCTATTTAGCGTATTATGCGCTATTTTGATGACGAGTTGGTATGAACCTTTGAGGGCATTTTTTCGGACAAACAAGAGTTATCCCCCGGAAGTGACATAGTGCATGCTGAACTCACGTCGGCCGCCTGTCGGGCTGATCCAGTTTTTGCCCGGGGTTTTATAAGGGTCGTCGTCACATACAGGCTTTTTAGCCTATAAGGCGCAATTTACATGGCGAGTGGGTATGCACCTTTACGGGCCGCTTTCGGACAAACAAGAGCCATCTCCCGGAAGCGACCTAGTGCCCGTTGAACTCCCGTCGGCTTCCTGTCGGGCTGATCCAGTTTCGGCCCGGAGTTTAAATAAGGGTTGCCGTCGTATACAACCTACAACGTATACAAAGTCGTATTTAGCACATAAGGCGCTTTTTACATGGCGAGTTGGTATGCACCTTTAAGGGCTGCTTGCGGACAAACACGAGTTATCCCACCAGAAGCGACCTAGTGCACGTTGAACTTACGTCAGCTGCATGTCGGGCTGATCTATTTTCAGCCCGAGTTTTAATTCAGGTCGGACACACATAGCCTATTTTGCGTTTAGGAGCTATGTACATGGCGAGGGTGTATTCCTCTTTAAGAGCAGCTTTCGGACAAACAAGTTATCCCCGGAAGCGACATAGTGCACGCTGAACTCACGTCGGCTGCCTGTCGGGATGACCTAGTTTCGACCCGAGGTTTTAATTAGGGTGCGCGTCACATACAGCCTATTTAGCGTAATACTAGTAGTCGCTTTTTACATTTCAATGTTTTATGCACCATTTAGGGCCGCTTTCGGACTAACAAGATTTATCCCCCGAAAACGGCATAGTGCACGCTGAACTGGCTTCGGCTGCCTGTCGGGCAAACCTATTTTTGGCAAGGGAATTGAATTAGAGTCGGCGACACATACAGCCTATTTAGCGTATAAGGAGCTATTTACATGTCGAGTGAATATGCACCTTTAAGGGCCGCTTTCGGACAAAAGAGTTAATCACCGGAAGCGACCTAGTGCACGCTGAACTCTGGACGGCTGCATGTCGGGCCGATGTAGTTTCGGCAGGGGGTTTAATTGGGTCCGGCATCACCTACAGCCTATTTAGCGTATTATGCGCTATTTACATGGCGAGTGGGTATACAGCTTTAAGGTCAGTTTTCGGACAAACAAGTTATCCCCGGAAGCGACATAGTGCACGCTGAACTCACGTCGGCTGCCTGTCGGGATGACCTAGTTTCGACCCGAGGTTTTAATTAGGGTGCGCGTCACATACAGCCTATTTAGCGTAATACTAGTAGTCGCTTTTTACATTGCAATGTTTTATGCACCATTTAGGGCCGCTTTCGGACTAACAAGAGTTATCACCCGGAAGCGACCTAGTGCACTCCTGTCGGCTGCCTGTCGGGCTGATCTAGTTTCGGCCTGGGGTTTAAGTTGTTTCTATTTCACATAAGCCTATTTAGCGTATTATGTTTTATATACATCTCGAATGGGTATTCACTTTTAAGGGGCGCTTTCGGACAAACAAGAGTTATCCCGCGGAAGCGACCTTGTGTACGATGAAGTCCCGTCGGCTGTCTGCCGGGCTGATCTAGTTTCGGCCCGGGCTTTTAATTATGGTCGGCGTCACCTACAGGCTATTAAGCGTATTATGCTCTTTTTACATGACGAATGGGTATATGCCTTAAAGGGCCGCTTTGGGACTAACAAGATTTTATTTTATCTAAAGGGACTAGCAATCATGATACATCAACTATCTCCGGAATCCACCGTGAGATTTAAGCAATAAATCGTCTGCTGATCCAGAGTGCGGGACTAGTTTACATATTGACATTTTAACAATAGTCCGAACGCGTGTCACACATTTGAATGGAATGAAAACAAAACAGTGTATATAAAGAAGAGGATAAAAAACTTTCAAAAATAAGTAACAGATAAATGTGGTAATGATTATTCTTATTAATCATGACAACACCTTATTCATGTTAGACTTTTTAAAATTTAATTGACTTGTATCATTATAATTGGTGCCACTTGTGGTTACCTACGTTAAGGGTAACTTACTAATGCTCGCTGTTCATAGTCGGCTCGGGAACTATTTAAACGTACCCCGGGTACTCTTAAATATACTTAAATGTATCTCGGGTACGAAAAATATAATGAAACTAACCCGGAAATTTTTACGCGAAACTGGCCGTTGTCGGCGAATTATTTTCAAATTAAGTATGCTTATATTTATGTCAATATTCTGTAAAATTGCCTCTATATTATCGCAACTCCTACTTACAAAAACGTGATGAGGCAGGCTTTGTTCATCGAGAAGTGTGTATTGTTTTCCGTAGCGCGTTTTATGACATCGGATTCAGTCTAAATTGGCCGGGTACATGTAAATAAATTTTCTGTACCCGGAGTACATTACGGTTTAAATGTATTGATGCGTGATATCTTGTGAATTAGTTTTCGATTTTTTTTTATTTTTAGTTGAGGCATGCACCGTGTTTGGACTGTAAATCTTTAGTATTGCAAGCAATTAAAAGCAAATCAAAGCAACGTAGATGAAACGATTAGATCGCATACATAGTGCGGCTAGAAAGGCCACGTTTGTTCAGGGTTATGAATGCAAAAGATATAATTCAATACCGTTTCAATTATTTGTAATTCTAACGACTTCGTGCAATCATGACAAACATTTTGGTCTTTATTTGAAGAGGCGATAAATCTCACAATAATTTTTTGCAAGACTATTGCAGTCGTAATTTATTATGTATGCGCAGAGCTAATTATTTTGAAGGGGTACATCATTGAACCTCGGCGGTACGTGTGCCAATTATAACGATTAAAAGCTTAATTTGTTATGATTCTGAGTGCAATTCCATTTGAGGTATTCTTCATTCAGTGTCAATGTTGAGTGGTTGCTAAAAAGCACATAATAGGTCCAATAGAAATACTTTGGTACATTTGATCATTCAATTTAAATGAAATGAAACACTCGTCGCTTTCTAAACAACTTTAACACAAAATTGCAAAACAATATCTGTTAATACAGTATTTGAGCACATGCTGTGTATGACAGTAGTTTGGAGAGAACGCCATACATATTAGTTATTCTTAGCTTTCGCTTTATACTCATGCTTTTGTGCTTTGTTACAATGTTTGGAAATATGTTCAATGTTGTTTGTTTTCTTGCCATAGAGGACATATTAAAACCGGGTTTCTCCCTTACTGAATTAAACTGGTTAAAGTACAACTAGTGACCCCTGTGTCCGAGGGCTTACTAATTTTACTTAAACTGATAAACTTAAACCGCAATGCACATGACTTCCACATTTAGTATATAGAATTTAAAAAAACTCTACCGAGTTATTTAACATTATGCACCTGATGTCAAAACTTGCCTTGCGCTTGGGGTCACTTGTTTTACATAAACATATAAGGATGATAACCCTTTGTTCTGTCCTGTAAATTACCAATACAAATGAATACAAAATCTGCAATATTCAGATAAGGTAAGCCAAACATGTCACATAATGATTAAGTGTTGGGTATTTTTAACTGAAATTGAAAAGATTGTTAATCTTCGTATATTGAAATGCTCCGAATACGGGAGTTCAGCATGCACTAGGTCGCTTCCGGGGGATTACTCTTGTTTGTCCGAAAAGGGCCCTTAAAGGTTTATACCAACTCGCCATGTAAATAGAGCCTAATTCGCTAAATAGGCTGTAGGTGACGCAGACCCTTATTAAAACTCCGGCCCGAAACTAGATCAGGACGACAGGCAGCTGATCGATGTTCAGCGTGAACTAGGTGGCTTCCGGGGAATAACTCTTGTTTGTCCGAAAGAAGCCCTTAAAGGTGCATACCAAATCGCTACGTAAATAAAACCTAATTCGCTAAATAGGCTGTATGTGACGCCGACCCCAATTAAAGCACCGGGACGAAACTAGATCAGCCCGACAGGCAGCCAACGGGAGTTTAGCGTGCACTAGGTCGCTTACGGGGGATAACTCATGTTTGTCCGCAAAGGCCCTTAAAGGTGCATACCCACTCGCCATGTAAATAGAGCTTAATTCGCTAAATAGACTGTAGGTGACGCCGACCCTAATTAAAACCCCGGGCCGAAACTAGATCAGCCCGACAGGCAGTCAACGGGAGTTCAGCTTGCACTATGTCGCTTCCGGGGAATAACTCTTGTTTGTGCGAAAAGGGCCCTTTAAGGTGCATACCCACTCGCCATGTAAATAGAGCCTAATACAATAGCTAAAAGGCTGTAGGTGTCGCCGACCATAATTAAAACCCCGAGCCGAAACTAGATCAGCTCGACAGGCAGCTAATGGGAGTTCAGCATGCACTAGGTTGCTTTCGGGGGATTACTCTTGTGTGTCCGAAAGGGCCCTTAAAGTTGCATACCCACTCGCCATGTAAATAGAGCCTAATTCGCTAAATAGGCTGAAGGTGACGCCGATCCTTATTAAATCCCTGGCCGAAACAAGATTAGCCTGACGGGAAGCAAACGGGAGGTCAGCTTTCTCTAGGTCACTTCCGGGTGATAACTCTTGATTTTCCGTAAGGGCCCTTAAAGGTGCATACACACTCGCCATGTAAAAAGAGCATAATGCATACGCTAAATAGTTTGCAGGTGACACACACATCTTCACACACGAAGATGTACCCAAAAGCCTTTGAATAAAGTCGCGACATTTGGCACATATATAGAGCTAACTCAGATGCGTCGAATGACCGTTTTTATGACGTAATATGACCGTGCCGATGTCGTGTTAATATAAAACTTTGAAGTCACGTTTCACGTCGATGACGTCAGTTTGAAGGTCGGCGACGTGACACGTGTTCAGAGCGTTTCATCACTCCTCGTACGATGACAGTCTGGTCGTTATATGACGTCATATTGAAACGTCAATGGCGTTATAAGTTGCCACATAGACGTCATTTTTAACGTCAATGTCGCTATATGGAAAGACGGCGAATGACGTTAGTCCGGTCGTTTAATGTCGTCATATGGCCGTTCCGGTGATGTCAAAATGTACAAGATTGACGTCATTTTTAACGGTAATGACGTCATATGGAATGTTGGCGACGTGACACGGGTGTTGAGCTTATCAGCACTCGTCGAATGACGTCAGACCGGTCGTTATATTATGCCATCCTGACGCGCCGGTGTTTTTTTAATATAGCAGAGGCCGATAAACAGTTTTTATAGAATCATTTAGAATCATGAAGTTATAACCTTTATCAAAACCAACATCAGCTTTTTCATTTCCAGTATTGGCTATTCCAGCAATAGTCCTTCTCAAAATAAACAGGATATTGACTCTTCACAACAAGAAGAGAAGTCCTGATTTTGCTAAAAGCAGAATGTTAGAAATGTGGGCGTTGCATAATTATCCAAAAGACAAATCGCGCCGGTATGCATAGCCTTGGATATCATCAGCTTAAGTGCTGAGCCAAGCATCCTGCATCTGAAGAAGTGTTGGCTGAACCGTTCTGCGTATGTTATTGAATGCATCTTTTCTGGCTACGCACCTGGGGTTACTGAGGTAGGCTTTGTGTAGGTGGTGTTTCTTATCCAATAACTGCTGAATGTAATCGCATTTCTTATCAAACCAGTCCTTGTTTTACTGGTTTGGGGCCTAATGATTTCTGTGGTTGTAGTATACATAGGTCTTCAGCTTGACAATGTTCAAGCGTTTCGAGGTCCTCTTCCCTTGCGGACGTCGTTTAGGCTAAATGTGTATATTGATATTGACGATAATAAGGCGGTTATCTGTCCAGCACTCGGCACCGCACATGGACATGGTCACCCGTACATCCTTCCTGTCCTGATTTTTCACGATAACATAGTTAATAAGATGTCAGTGTTTTGCGAATAGCTGACAGGTAGACATAGGGTTGCATGTCGGGACAGTATGATCAAGACCACGGGCCGTGTTGCTTAACTTAGGTTGTGCTCGATAACTTTAGTTAGGATTGATATATCATGTTGAAATTGCGGGCATATGTACAGAGCTCGACCATAACTAAAAATAATTCAATTTAACGAGACCAAATAGTAACTTTCCGGAATAAAACTTAATACCCTTTATAAGTTTTCATTAAGTAACTAATCATAATTTCTTTAAAGATTTATTTAAAAAGTCTTTATAAACATACCATAACTAGAAATGTGTTAGCCCTTTGTCGCTAATTTATTATAATATTATTACCAAACACCAATGAGGCAAGACGGGAACTAATGGTGACAATTTTATGAATTTTGCTATGTAATTTATCTCCCTTTGTCAACAGTACATTATGGCGTGTTTTATTATGAAACAACGGTTTTTAGTAATTAAGCAATACAATTTTTGTAATAAGAACGTCGTTTTAGTTTTATGTTTTATTCTTTCTTTGCAGTACTTAAACTATAACCCCGATTGGGTTGGCTCCTGTCAAAACTGTAAAACCGGAAACCACACTACCACAGTTAAAGTGCCTACAGGGTGAGATCAGCAACACAAATGTAATTCATTCACTTGATGGCGTAGGGAATAGATTAAAATAATTTGTCCATTTTTATGAAATGAAATAAAAATATCTAAATTAATATGTACAGTATGGTGTTATCATGTTATGTTCCCATAATGTCCGTTAGCGATTGACGAACGTTACAAATATTTGCTTTCACAAGTTTGGTTTATTATGCATTTAGAAAATATATAATGTATCATTTTGACTGCTTGAATTGTTTGTCTTTAACACTGCGTCGTGTGAAATTGTGTTATACACGATTGTTCGTTGCCTGTTACGCTCAGTCTATTTACCTAACACTAGATTTAAATTTGTTTAATGCTCAATACAAGCTTAGGTGGTAATGTGCTAATCAAGCATGTTGATATACTTTAGTATGTCTTCTGTCATGTTGTATGTGGTGTCATGTATGTTTAGGCAATTGGTCCATTGAAACCGTGAAATAAAAGCATGGCTGTTGTAAATGATATTTTATCTTCTGATATTTTTCCAGAAGTAAAATATTGCTGCATATTTTTTCTGCTGTGCATCAGTCATAATAAAAATTCCCCGTTCGTTTGTATGCCCATGTTTGCATTGTTTACCAAGATAAGTTATCACTAAATTATAATGAGTAAAAGCCTAAGTAATAACACTATATGATTGACCATTTTAGCAAATTTCTTTAGAGCAAATTTAAAACGACGATTACAATGTATTTTGTATATGAGCTTTGTTTATTGCACGTGCAGTGATTTATATTTTTCAACAAAAATTATCTATTAATTTTTTATATATAGGGCAAAAAATGTGGTTGTATTATATTGTCTGTCTGTCTGTCTTTCTATTTGTCTGTCTGACCGTCTATCAGTCTGTCTGTCTGTCTGTCTGTCTGTCTGTCTGTCTGTCTGTCTGTCTGTCTGTCTGTCTGTCTGTCTGTCTGTCTGTCTGTCTGTCTGTCTGTCTGTCTGTCTGTCTGTCTGTCTGTCTGTCTGTCTGTCTGTCTGTCTGTCTGTCTGTCTGTCGTACCTTCCAAAATATAGCACGTTTTGGGTCATTTATAATAGATACTTTGAAACGTTAGACATATCCATGTATGCATCGCAACATGTCACCGTTAATTCTAATATTATTGTCTCGGATTTTGAAGAACTGTTATTGAACGACCTAACGACCCTCTCGTAAAACTATTCACAAAACATTATTACTGTTTATTAACAAGATTTTTCTCATATGTTTTAATAGAAGCGACGTTATTATCATGTTCATTCAAATATGGCCCACATGTGTTTACACCTTTCATATAATCTATTTCATGAAGATATTGCGAAATTATAATGTAGTACCAGCTTAACGTGTTATGATAAGCAAGATCCAAAATAAATAATGGCGACATTGTTAAGGCAGATAGAAAAAAGATGTTTATTTGCTTTCATACGAACACATATAATTGTACATATAAATGGTGATTCGTGTATACAAAATAAATAACTTTCCTTGTTGCTTTTGATAGCATTAGTAACTTAAAGGCTTATGTATCATGGCTTATACAAGTAGCTAATCATTTCGTTTGATAGTAAAAATGTCATTTTAAAGTGATTCATTTGTCAACACTGTGTAAATTAGTTATAAAAGACGCGAAATCGTATTAAACTGTATGAAAACCATAAACACCATGGATATATTTTAAGTGCAAGTGGTCATGTGCTGATACTTGAAAAAAATGCTTAATAAAGATACATCAGTGTAACAATATATACAATCTGTAAACTGTACTTGCTTAAATATGTGTGGTTTTATATTTCATATACGCCATAAATATGCACACTACTACGTTTGATTTTTATGTTTCAGTACACACAAAAGAAAGAAACTAATAAAAAAGAGATTCTGATAGTTAGTCCATATTAGTGATTTTATGCCGTATATTTTAGTAACATTTTTAGTTCGTTGGAGAAAAAGAACATCGCAAAAGCAAACGACAGTTTCAACAATTATTTAGGGAACCATTCAATAGTGTTATCATCAAATAATTTATTATTGAAATTAAACAATAGGACATGTATAACTTTATACCATTTAACATATATCTACATTCATTTTGATTTTTTTGAAATTTATATTATATGTTATCTTATATGTTAATTGTCGACATAGGGTACATGTTGTCGCATGTATTAAGAAAGATTATTGTATGCTGTAGTATGTTTTCGAACAGCCATGACATTTTAAATTTATTAAATATTAGAAAAGAGGACGGCGAGTGTGGCGCCAAGGAGCGTTGCCATGGAAACAGCCATGTTGTCGGAGCCGTTGCAGAGCTCGCTGTCACAGTTACAGGCTTCAGCATCGCCCGACTTCGTGCATCCGTTGCTAAGAGCAATTGGAGAACAGGTTCTGACAACAACTGTAAACACAAAAATTATTTGAAAATTGATTATCCAAGTCCAGAGACTTTGATGGGAGTGATATTTTATTTTACTAACGTTTAATGCGGTACAATAGAAGACCCAAACCGACATAACGCTTTAAATGGTTAACGGCTAGACATTCGAAAAGCCTATATGTTCCTGTAAAATAAAATGAACTAACCAGTGCGGTTCATATTATCTAAAAAATGTCGTCAATACCACCTTCAATTCCCGAACAAAAACAATTCTACGTTTTCCCGTCATCACGCAGATGTATAAATGACTACCGGTTAGCAGCATATCCCATATAGCATCTCAATGTTAGATTACGAATAATAAAAAAGTAAATGTCGGCAAACATACGATTGGCGGGCAGACTAACCCCTTACCAGCTTAATGAAGAGGTGGTCTGGAGCTACGCTTGCCGCATATGGCACAATAACCATTTTGCATGACGCGTCTGAAATTGCATTTACACTGAACAACTTACCGTCGCCTTGTTTTCCCTTGACGCAGCTCAGGCATGTTGCTGCACTTTCCAAAGAAGAACCTGAAGAAATACAGTAAGTAATCATAAAGCTGGTATTTTTGCGTTTTCTCCCTTGAATGTCTTCAATAAAAATCAGGGATTTTTCCAAGATATCAAAACAGCTGGTAGTACAACATAAAATGATTTTATATTGTTTGTATAATATTTATTCTAAAATATGATACATTTATGAAACATGCTAAATGTATTTTTTGTTTCTTGTCGAATACTCATATATATGGTTTGATACTGCAATTTGAAAATATTTTTGTTTGTATGTCCTTTTGCAATATGGTCTTGTTCCAAACATTATTCAATTAATTGATAAGGTACAAATTAGCATTAACAAATTTATTCGAAGAAAGCGCAAATTTTATGTACATAGGTAAATAAAGTACAGTTTGTATACAAAACATGAAATAACATTCATGGCTGAGAAATATAAATAATTTATCAGTTTGTTTATGTATGATCGTCAGTCAAAATTGCTAAATGCATAAAGACTTCATAGTCAAAATTGCTAAATGCATAAAGACTTCATAGTCAAAATTTCTAAATGCATGAAGACTTCATAGTCGAAATTGCTTAATGCATAAAGACTTCATATGTTTTCTATATATGTATATAATACTTGCTGAGCGATAAAATATGCAGCCGAAAATCTGAATGATCAGCGCATGCGAGTTCAGAGTTGTCGATTATATTTCAGTATTTTGATGTTTGTATATGTCTTTTACAATAATTGTTGCATGTATAATAACGGTAATTAACAAAGGTAATATCATTCCAGTCTCAAAACATACTTGCAGTGAACTTGTCCGAACAGCCGCTATTCGTCACACTTTCGCATTCGTACCACTTGAAGGCCGCATCCACATTGGACACTGAAAGCACCGATAGACGATCAGTTTAATATGTAATCTGTTAACTTTGAACACACGATGAACATAATACGGGCAAAAGCCCGCGAAGCGGGCGTTGACCGTTTATTTGTATCACTTTTCTGAAATACAAAGAGACATTACCATATAGGGATACAAGTCAAATAATTTCTGCCGTCACCTATTTTCGCGATGGAAAATCATAGAGCGCTGGAGCACATAGGCACTTCGACAAACGCTATATGACACGTAGATGCATTCCTCATGAAATAATACGGCATGGCAGTAATTATTAAGTAGCGAATCGTACTCTATGTTATTGTATTATGATTTTCTACAATCAAAATACGTCTGTTTGCCTCCCTGTGTGAAACTTCCTATTTCCCATAATGCATTGCAAATTGAAAATTGCTCAAGATGTTGTTAACAAAATCTTAAAAAAGATAACCCGTATAAATTATTTGCGTACTTCCGGTTTACAATACCGAATAAGATAAGTTTCGAATTAACTTCTTCAATGAACCCAATATTCTATAGTTAATATTATCCCTTTACATAAATAAACAATTGTTTAAAAGTTTAATTTGTTCACAACATGAACGGCCGCGTTTCTTTCGTCGACAACTATACATGTCTGTGTGACGTCACTGCTTTCGTCGATACGTCATTAAGAAGTAAAAATTGAAACTGACATACTCTGGTGGATGTTTACATTGTTGAAATTTAATAAATTAATGGAATGCATTCGATTGGTAAGTCATTATTCAATTAAAATATTGCGTTTGGTTACATAAAACATCAATCTATATACATGTAATATTGCTAAAGATTACCTTTGATAGCATGGGAACTGTTTTCGGCACATACAAAATTTCGCCGATTTTAAATTTAAGGTCATTATTATTCAGTCAAACTAATGGAACATAAAAGTTATCATTTTATGAAGTTTTGGAGTTATTTCTTGAGTATATTCTACGTGATTATTCTCAAGACCCTTTCTTTTGTGATGTATTAAGTTACGTTGTGATTGTAAACAATATTGTATCTCCGACTCATACTCGATCATTTTCGTACCAAACCGTTTAAAACTGTAAAAAAATCAAACTGTGCTTACATACACATTGGAAATAAACTAATTCATATGGATATTTTATGGATTGTTTTTGATTTTCTTTTAGAAGCTGCTCTGTCAAATGCTGGACTTCACACATTCCATGCAGCATTCTGCTCAACAACATTCTGCTCAGCTGAGCTTTGTACTCAACAACGAAGCAATTCTGGACCTAAAAAGCTTGACCGGGACTGAAACATTAGCAATTGTGACTACGAATGTTGAACGTTAGTGGACTGTAAAGAAACTGCAATTATTGTGACGAGACTCTGTATGTCTGTAAGCAAAAAGAATATACAGCATAACAAATATCATGTGTGAAAACAATGTGAAAGAATAGTGAAATTAACAATTTGCAATCAGGCATGTCAAATTAATTGTTGATATTAAAAATGATAGTTCCCAGGCAGCTCTAGACGTTTTTTTTCTGTACAAATGTATTTCTATTACTAGTATTAATTCATAAAATGTATGCCACAATTAAAAAGCACACTCTGTTTAGAGACCATTGTGTTGTCTCATTGTGTGATGATGACTTTGAGTAATACATTGTACATTAAACAATATCTACTAAGTTGTTTTTAAGTATCAGATTTCTTGTTTATTATATAAATGAATGTTAATTTTTGCTTAAATATAAATGTGCATAATGCAGTGCCAGTAGCACACTTTGCAATATTTTAATTACAAAAGAGTGTGCTGTACACTTGAACTTATACCTATAATTAATAATCCTTGCCTAAAAATTCATTTGACACACCTGAGACCATGTTGTGTATTACCATTATTATTTTGCACATTATGCTGACACTTTGAAAAAAATTGCAAATTGCAAAGCAGAAGTTTAGTCTTGTCAACTGTCTCTGATTACCACTGATTACTTACTTTTGAAGACCATATAAGAAGCGAAAGTGTAGGATACGGTATTCATTTTATTTGATGACTGCTTGTTATTATTTCTTCATAGAAGGCGTACTGGATGAGTGGAGTATTTTTTTTGGTTCTACATCTTTAATGAAGTCAACTCATTGACATTTAGTGCCATGACTGAGCGTCTTTTTTAACTAACAAACGCGTGGTAGGAACTTACCGAATATATGCAAACTCATAACAGTGTGTCTAATACTACATGTGTTGAGTGCACAGAAACAAGGGCGAGAAGATAGGGGTATAAATGAACATACTGAATGTGTTATTTTGTTTATGAGCTTGAACATACAAAAACTTGACTTTAATCAATTTGGATGTTCATGCAGTTTAATAATCGGGTTG
>NC_068368.1:31252116-31262116 GCF_020536995.1 Dreissena polymorpha | reverse complement strand
TCATCTGACTTACTATCCGGTAATTTATAAAGTGTTAAACCTCTGTTGTTTTCACAACAAGCCAGTTACCAGTTCCTGTTTTTAGCTCGGCATTTTCGGAGAAAACCCGAGGTATTGTCATAGCCAGCTTGTCGTGTCGTCTGCCATCCGCCGTCCACGTCGTGCTAAAACCTTAACATTTTGTTAAGGTTTTGAACATTGGCTCTAAAATCAAATTGCTTCCACCTACAACTTTGAAACTTCATATGTAGATGCACCTTGATGAGTTCTACACGCCACTCATTTTTGGGTCACTAGGTCAAAGGTCAAGGTCACTGTGACCTTTAAAAAAGATATAATCTGACAACCTTTCATTTATTCAAAACTTCACCCGTAGCCAAGCGTGGCACCGGTTATGCGGTGCTCTTGTTTTGGATTCGTTGCCATATGTAAACAAGTGAGTTTTTAATACCAACATTGTGTGTTGCTCAAAAAATATTTTTTGAAAATGACGCGATGTGTTAAACAATCTTACATTTTCGGTGAAATTTGGTATAAGTACTACCCATGAGTGCCTTTGACAAATTAAAATAACAACTGCTCAGTCAGATTGAACGCATTCCCCACCACCAGTCTGAAAATAAGAACATAAATTTCAATCTTCATGGTGTGAAGAGCGCCCCAATGTTTGTCACAAACTTGTGATACCTCATTGCACTGGAGTACCGGTAGTTCTGTAGTCTATAAAGCGATGAAAAATGTTCAATTTTGTGGTTGTCATCATATTGAAAATGTAATAGTTAAGTTTAAATATAACCAGAAAAGATCTTGGACAAATGCACAGATGTCCTTAAATATTTAATTCAGAAACATCTATGTTACAAAAAAATGTATGCCCTCTATAACGATATTAATTAAGTCTTAGTTGACGGTGTTAAAGTTAATATTTAAGCCTTAGTATTCTGTTACTTTAAAGAGGTTTACATGCCAACCCATACATGCTATTCTAGTGTTCCCGATCACAAAAACGAAAACTCACGATTAAATCATGCAGCTGGATATTTTAGTTGAAAATGTTAAAGAAAATGGTGAATGTAAAAAAAAAAACACGTTTTACTATAAGCGTATGAATATTCCATACTTAAAAAAAACACACGGAACCTACTTCAGTGTACAGGTACCTACTTCTGAATGTTATCGACATAAATGCCACATGGGGGTAATAGAATATTCGATTTCTGCGAATTTTAACAATTTTATGGGTTAACAAATTAATTTCCCCACATGGTAATTGTGCATGTTGCAACAAACCACGTGCAGTAATTAAGTATAGATGTTCAACTCAGTACATGTAGTATTTTAGAATAATAAAATATATCAGAATTAATGCACAATGTGACATACGGTGTAATGGGAAAGTATTGATCCATTATTTAAAAAAGTACGTCGCTCTATGACTTAAACATCGCAGAGCATGTATTTGAAAAGAGCAAAAAAGCACCAGACTCCGTTGTTTGACAAATACATTCGTAAAAAATATTGGTGAGAGGAGCTTGGGTGGGGGGGGGGAGGGTATGGCAACACCCTCCTTGCAAGGACCTGGGCCTCGTAAGGAAAGGCTCTCACATTGTATATTGTTAGTGTCAATGCATGAAAATAAATAAAAATCAAATGAACAAACATTAAATGAAGCACTGAATTTGAGGCGAAAAATACTTTATTTAAATGCGGTTTGATTGATTATTAAATAAGATTCTTGTGGATACTAATACATTTATGATAATAATTATATTCTTCATTCTTTCTTTGTTTGTTACACACACAAATAAACGTCTACACTCATATTTCCAGAAAATTATCAGAGTTATGTGGGTTATCATCTTAACGCTGTAATTTGGCTTCTGCTTTTTTTTCTTAACACTAACCTAGTACATGTTTTACAAAGTGAGCTTTAGTGGATGGTGAGATTATAATGATCTGAGATTCTTAGGTCGGAAAGCATACAAGTTGAAAATTTTGAATATTTGTCACACAGGTTTAAAATTATATCCCTGTTAAGTCAAATGCCTGTTAAGTCTATGCTGTACTGATTATAGTCAGGTCTTGAAAACATAATTGCATAGGAATAAGAAGAGTTTACGTTTTTAGACATGTTCCTTAGATGTGCCATATAGAGCTGTGATGGCTCTCTTGTTTTTGTTAGATATGTTGTTAAAACAAACCTGGCTCATCAAAGTGCAAAACAAATTTTCAAAGGGTCTGTTACACGAATTAACTTAGAAAACAGCTTTCTAAGTAATTGTTTTTAATACTGATATTGATATTTGGGTGTTTCTTTACTAGCAGATGATGATGGGGTTGGTTCTAGAAATGAGCCAATCATTATTTCCTGAAAACAATTCTTCAAGCTCTCCTGGTTCCAAATGAGCCCAAAGGCCAAAGCTTCAGTGGTCTGTCTGAATATTATATTAAAAGAGGTCATAGATCATGAAATTTTGCCCGATGAGCTGGCTTTGCAGACCTTTAAGACATTTCTGGTCTTTCTTCCATGTATTTCATTCATATATTTTTTATTACCTTTACAATAGACTATGGATACCTCTGTCTGTATGTATTCAGTTGAGTCCATAGCATTCTACTGTGTGTGTGTGTGCCTGGTACCTCACAGTGTATTAGCATGTCAAGATGTCAATCCTTATCAACTTAAAGTTTTACAATTTTTGTGAATTTGGTGGGTTTAAACCCTTATTAGGCGGTAAAACCAGTCGGTGTCCTCTGAGAAGGTGGTTACTTCAGTTATGCCTTATGAATAATCCTTTTGTGAACTTCTTGATTTAAAAAAACGGTTTGCAGGAGCAGAACTCAATTAATAAACGATACAATTCAGTAACATGGCAGATAAAGAATTGAGTGATTCTAGAAATGACCCATCCAAATTGATCCAATATGCTGAAAAGAACTCTTCATTCAAACTCTCCTGGTTCCAAAAGAGCACCAGAGGTCAAAGTCTTAGAGGGGCGTCTGATTATTGACGATGCTGGAACAGCAGCGTCCAAGGTTTGATAACCAGTAAAAAAAATCTTCACAATGGCGACCTATGTAAAAGACCGAGCCAGTCCGATTGAGATAATTCGATTTTTCAGTTACTTCCCTTGGCATTCGCCACTGCGTAGGAGATTGCTCGTTGATTTTCATTGATAACATTTTCCTAGCAGAGTTGTCGTTCGTGTTGATAAAGGTAAATATCAATAGAACAGCATATCCTGGGGAAACAGATTCAATAAGTGTATCAGAACATTAATTTCAAATTAGTATTTTTACATCCATTTTATTTTTATGGACCAATGAAACAACTATATATTTTTCTCTATTTTGTTTGATATTTGTTCTCGATTTAGTAAATAAATTGCGAATAAAAACATGTAAAATTAACTTTTTACGTCATCACACAACTCAAGAATGCGAACGATTTCAAACCTGCAAATTGTAAACGCTGCACTGCTATGATATATATAGATAAAACAAATTTTTTTTTGCGTAATTTTCCGTCCCGCTAACGCAGTGGTAAGGACGTTCGCTTTTTCACCTTTACGACACCGGTTCGATTCCCGCTGCCGGCGCAATGTTATATTTTGTATGTTTTGTGGTCACCATTCCTGACAGTTGTTTTTTTTACAGAAAATCTCACCCCCCCCCCCCTCGCAGCTTTTGACCATATAAAAATTAAAAAGTATTTCAGTACAAAACAAATAGCTGGAAATTGCAGCTATCATTCAAAATTCGTCACAACTGTCGTCAATCTAATCTTATTAGGTAAGAGTGCTGGACACACTCCGGGTCCCAACATTATGCAGCCTCAGCGCGGAGGTAACTCATTACCTTGGAAAAACACAAATACACACACTGGGTGCAGCCTAGGCGCGTATAGACTCAAACAAGGCAACAAACTCAAGTGCGGGCACAATCATTTAAAATTTACATATTGAATACGATATTCTAACAGAAATTACACAACCACCTAAGTGTACATACCATGTATGATATTTCGTTTGATTGTTAGATTTCAGCATATACATGTATAAGGTCATTTCGCTATTTGTTAACTTATCAATATGTTCGTGGGCGAACTCGGATAGTCAAGTGCTCATACGATTGAGCTCACATGGTCCGGCTATGTGCTCATACCTACTTTCGAGAATCATCATGAATGTATTGCCATACTTAATGAACAAGAATGTGACCCGCCTCCCAGTTTCGCTCAATGGGTCAAGTTACCCACGAGTACTACTTCCCCGTACCCCTAAACTTTTTTCGTACCAAAAATGTTTCGTACGCAAAATTTTTTCGTACCAAATTTTTTTTCGTACTCAAAATTTTAGTACCCAAATTTTTTATCGTACCCAAATGTTCGTATCAACATACACAATTGTGGTGATATAGATAAACTTAAATTGATGTTTTATATCCATCCTCTTCAAAAGCATCGTCACACCAGTACTGCCAGTACTTTGATTATAATAAGTGAGATCAACGACCATGATAATTTGGCCTGATGAGCTGGCTTTGCTGACCTTTAAGACATTTCTGGTCATTATTTGCTCCATGTCTTTTACTGATATTCTTGTTACCTTTACGGTAGACTATGGATACCTTTGTCTGTATGTAATCAGTTGAGTACATAGCATTACTCTGCATGTGTGTTTGCCTTGTACCTCACAGCGTATTAACATTTCCAGATGTCAATCCTTAAAAATTGCATAAATATTCCAGTAGTGTGTTTGTTAGTTTAAACCTATTTAATTTAGCTTGATGGCATAGAAAGCCACAGGCTTATTGAAACGCTCTTGAGTCCGTTTCCTGGGCCTAGAACCAGTACTTGGTGTCTTTGGGGAAAATCTAAAGAACACTCCCATTGTTTGGATCGAACTTGTGACCTCCCTGTTGATAGGCAGACACCATATCCATTACACCATGGTGACCTAGTATGTATTTCTTTTGACCTTGCAGTCAAGGATATCCCATGAAAGTGCAACCACTTATTTCTAATGGGGTCCTTTGGTTTTTGCTGAAGAGACAGCAAGCAGAAGAGACAGTATTGGGATACAAGGGATCCGGTTGCGATACCATAGCTCTTTGCGAATAGATCCCTTGGTTCTTTTACGTGCTCAGTGTATAGCACCAATACACGTGAGAATTACCTGGGTTTCATACCAGTACATCTCTAGTTGGGTGGGAAACACTTGAAGCATTTCTGAAATTTCCAGTGCCCCGGCCGGGAATTGAACTGGGGACCTCTGGAATGGTAGACCAGAGTGTTACCACTCGACCACCGCACCACCTTAGTGTGTTTGTTAATCAGGGTCTCTGCTGTGGGTTGAGTCCCACTGAAAACAGAAAATCATGTAAAAACGTTCTTTGCTTACTTAAGATGGTAGTGATATAGCACAACTGGTGAAAGACGTCGGACCGCGGACAATACGACAATAGGTATATGTAAAATAATACAGACTGTTTTCCGTTTATTTTACTTTGATAGTTTTTTTTAACTTTTAAATAAAATGGATTTAAACGGCTATTTTGCTGGTAATGTAACAAACTCCAAGCGCGAATCTTAAAATCACTGCTTCCGCATAGAAGAAAGTTGGAAGTGAGTTAAGTTGAGGTATAACACAAACATTAATAGGAAATAAGCGCTAATCACTTTCTTTCTGATATGGCTGGAAATTGAACAGAATTTACAAATTTAACAAAAGTAACAAACAGGCATACAACAGCGAAAAATACCTGTTTCCGTACGGACATCACCATCTTGATTGTCACTATAAAGGAGGAACTAGTGTTGAATATTGCTGTATAAAATTACTTGTAATGTGTAAACAAAATCTAAACCAGGTTTTTTTTAAGAATGTGCGTATACATATTTCAAATATGTACAGATTCTTTCGTGTCTAGCCAGTTTGACTTTTATTTGATCATTTACATTGTATTTCGATTCAACACTCTGTCATTGATTTGCGTGTGATGCAGCTAAGAACTGCACAGAAAAAGGCATTCATTATTTTTTATCTAATTGATACAGCTTTTGATCTTTCATCAACACCAACCACAATCTTTTTAGCTCGACTATTATGTATGAAATATATATAGTGGAACTATCCTACTCACCCCGGCGTCGGCGTCACGTTAGCGTGAGTGTGCAAATGTTAAAGTTTGCGTACCACCCCAAATATTTTCTATGTCCCTTGTTATATTGCTTTAATAATTTGCATAATTCTTTACCAACATGACAACACCCTATTAACAAGAGCAGACATCTGTATCAAGCATTTTGTAAGAATAATGGCCCTTTTTTCACCTAGAATATGCAAATATTGATATATCTATGTTAAAGTTTGCGTACCACCTCAAATATTTTCAATGTCCCTTGACATATTGCTTTCATATTTTGCAAACTTCTTTATCAATATGAACCCAATCGTTTAGGTTTCGAAAAATGCTCATAACATATATGTCGCTTCAGATAGCAACTTGATATTTGGCATGCATGTGTTTCTTATGGATCTGCACATTTTAAGTGATGAAAGGTCAAGGTCATCCTTCAAGGTCAAAGCTCAAATATATGGCTTCAAAGCGGCGCAGAAGGGGGCATTGTGTTTCTGGCCAACACATCTCTTGTTGATTCATATACTTGTTACCTTTACAATAGACTATGGATACCTCTGTCTGTATGTGATCAGTTGAGTCCATAGAATTATACTGTGTGTGTGTGTGTGTTTCTAGTACCTCACAGCGTTTCAAAATGTCCAGATATCAATCCTTTCAGTTAAAGATTTCAATACCTCTATCTGTATGTAATGTGCTTCTAGTGTGTGTTTGTGTGCCTTGTACCTCACAATTTCTTAACAGTAAATGTGTCTGGTACCTCACAGCGTTTTAATATTTCTGAATATCATTCCACATACATCGCATATACATGTACATTACAGCAGTGTGTTTGTTAACAAGGGGTTCTTTCTGCTTTGGGTTTGAGTCCCACTGAATACAGAACATCATGTAAATGTAGGGTATATGCTTACTTAAGATGGTAGTGATAAAGCACTACCAGTATTCCCAGAAACAGAGGTAATGTAAATGGTGTGTATGTATATCTGTGAAATGAAGTGCAAGAGCTAAAGCACATTAAAAGCCAAATACAAATAATTTGTCACAGTTGACAGAGAATGCTTTATTTCATACAGATAATGATGATGATGATGATGATGATGATGAGTTCGAAGAAGCTGGCTTTGAACCTTCCAGTTCTAAAAATGCCGAAAAGGACTCATCTACAGGCACATCTTGTTTCAAGAACAGACTAGAAAGTGCAAGTTTAAGGGATACGGCTGGTTTTATAATAAATGATCAGCTCTTTTGCGGGTTTTGTGGAGATTTGTTGTGATTCCTTATCAGCTTACTTAAAAAATTACATTTTGGTGAATACCTCTATCTGTATTTAGTGTGTTTCTAGTGTGTGTGTGCCTCGTACCTCACAATGTGTGAACAGTTAATGTTATGTTACACCTTTGGATTGCATTACTGAACTTTTTGATTACAATGATTAAATGCTGTGCGTTTTTATCCTTATTATGTCGTACAACCGGTTGGTGGTCTCTGAAAAGGTAGTTACTTCAGTTATGACTTATGAACAATAATTTTGTGAACTGCTTAAAAAAACATGTTTATCTGTTTGGAGGTGCAAAATCCAATTGATTCAATATACAATACATTGACATGAGATGTTTCTTTTCTGGAAGATGTTGACGGGCATTATTCTAGAAAAGAGCCATCATTCCAGTATGCTGAAAACATCCCCTCAAGCTCTCCTGGTCCTAAAAATGAGCACCAAAGGCCAAAGTGTCAGAGGTGGGTCTGATTATAATATTAAATAAGGTCAAAGATCACGACAATTTGGCCTGATGAGCTGGCTTTGCAAACATTCAAGAATTTTCTGGTCATTATTTGCTCCATGTTTGTAAGTCATATATTTGTTTCCTTTACGATAGACTATGGATACCTCTGTATGTATGTGTTCAGTTGAGTACATAGCACTCTACTGTGTGTGTGTGTGTGTGTGTTTCTAGTACCTCACAGCGTTTCAAAATTTCCAGATATCAATCCTTTCAGTTAAAGATTTCAATACCTCTATCCGTATGTAATGTGCTTCTAGTGTGTGTTTGTGTGCCTTGTACCTCACAATGTCTTAACGGTAAATGTTATATTACAACTTTGAATTGCATTACTGCTTTTTTGGACCACAATAAGTAAATGCGGTGGGTATGAACCCAACTTAAGCCTTTAAAAACCAGTCTTGGCCTCTGACGTTGTTAATTCAGTTATTACTTATTTATGATAATTTTATTAACTGCATGCTTTAAAAAAACGTTTGCAGGAGCAAAACCCAATAATTACAGAAAAAATACATTAACAAGGGATGTTTCTTTTTTTGCAGATAATGATTGAACTGATTCTAAAAATGAGCCATCCAGTATTGGTGAAATCGTCTCCTTCAAGCATTCCTGGTTTCAAAATCAGCATCAAGGCCAAAGAGTCAGAGGTGAGTCTGATTATTATAATAAATGAGATCAAAGATCACGATAATTTGGCCTGATGAGCTGGCTTTTCAGACCTTTAAGACATTTCGGGTCATTATTTCCTCCATGTCTTTGATTTATATTTGTGTTTTTTTACAATAGACTATGGATACCTCTGTCTGTATGTGTTCAGTTGAGTACATAGCATTCTACTGCGTGTGTGTGTGTGTGTGCCTGGTACCTCACAGCGTTTCAAAATTTCCATATGTCACTTCTTATGCATTGCATATACATTACAGCAGTGTGTTTGTTAACCAGGGTCTCTGGCTGCTGTGGTCGGTTTGAGTCCACTGAATACAGAAATAATGTAAAAATCTAGGGGTGTCTGCTACTTGAGATGGTAGTGATAATCACTACCGGTATTCCCAGAAGAACAGAGGTTTTGTAAATACATGTAAGATGTTTTGTTTATCAGTGAAATGCAGTTGCAAGAGGTAAAAACTTAATGATAGGCAATACAAATACTTTGTCACAGTTGACAATGAGTGCTTTATTTCATACAGATAATGATGATGATGATGATGACGAAGAAGCTGGCTTTGAACCATCGAGTTCTGACGGTGCGGAAATGGACTTGGCTACAGGCACATCTTGTTCAAGAACAGACAAGAAAGGGCAAGCTTAAAGGGTAAGGCTGGTATTATAATAAATGAACCAGCTCTCTTTTGGTTGTTGTGCAGATTTGTTTGTGATCCCTTACCAACTTACTTAAAGAATTACATTTGTTTAATACCTCTATCTGTATGTACTATGTTTCTAGTGTTTATGTGACTCGAACCTCACAATGTCTGTACCGTAAATGTTATATTAAACCTTGGATTGTATTAATGCACTTTTTTACCACAATAACTAAATCCTGTGGGTTTCAACCCTTATTAGGCTGTACAACCAGTTGGTGGCCTCTGAAAAGGTTGGTTAGTTCAGTTATGACTTATGAATGATATTTTTATGAATTGCTTTTTTTAAAAAAATGTAAAAAACAGTTTGGAGGTGCAAAATCCAATTGATTCAAGATAAAATTCATTTACATGGGATTTTTCTTTTCTGGCAGATGACGATGGGAGTGTTTCTAGAAATGAGCCATCCAGTTGGATGAAAACAACTCCTCTTCAAGCTCTACTGGTCCAAAATGAGCACAAAATAGCAAAAAGTACAGAGGTGGGTCTGAATATAATATTTTAATGAGGTCAAAGATCACGATAATTTGGCCTGATGGCTGCTTGCTTTGCAGGACCTTCAAGACATTTATGGTCATTATTCATGTCTTGTGATTCAATTGTGTTACCTTTACAAGACTATGGATACCTCTGTCTGTATGCATTCAGTTGAGTAAATAGCATTCTACTGCGTTTGTGTGTTGATGGTACCTCACAGCGTTTCAAAATTTCCAG
>NC_068368.1:31155454-31252016 GCF_020536995.1 Dreissena polymorpha | reverse complement strand
CTCTCTCTCTTTATATGATGTATGCGTGTTTATATATAATAATTATAATATTATCTGTGAAATTGTAAAAGAAAATAATCATTTATGGTTTTTAACATGTTTTGAATTGTTTAAGCGAATGCTTTTGATACTGTTTTATGTAGAAAATATTTGTGACAATGCATTCAGTTTATGAGTATAGACATTTACATTTTCATATGATTAACACTAATTTGTAGAGGGAAGATAGCACATTAACATTATAGCAACGATCTAACTAAAAAAGCTGTGCTTGGCAATCTGTATCAAATCTATATTCTCCATGTAATACAAGAGGATTAACAAAATATGTGTTCGTGAAACGGCGCGTCACTATTTCTATCATCAGTTTATAGAAATGAACATATCGAAACCATTTTAAAATACTTAACATTTTATTGTACGAATATTTTAACCTCTTCCATATGCCATTATTATTTGATTTACACAAACTTGACCGTGATTCGGTATTATCATTACGTGTTGTCTGTTTTGAATCGTGTAATACGGATTTTTGTATTATTCTTAATCAATGTTTTACATTAATAATAGTGTCATAACAATAACTGTTAATGAAGTATTTAACTGTTGACACTGGGACACTTTGACACAGATACAATATTATTCAGATCATTTGACGGTGTATGCATAATACTTAAAATGCATTTGGTTAATTGTGTGTTACGTTTCATGTAACTAAATCTAGAAATGACTAACTATTGGAAAATTGATGTGTGCCTATATGATGCCTTAGATACTAGTCTCATTTATAAGACGCGCAAAGAATTTAGAGATACTTTTTATATGGGCTAAATTCTTTGGAACGTCTCATCGTTGAAGGACCGTTTTTGTGGTGGAAACCAGAAAGTTTAAATTTTCATCAATTTGCGTAAAATTGCAAAATAACATTACCAACTCATTCAGTTTTAATTCAGAAGTCCATTTTTACATCAAATATCGTCGATTCGAAGTTAGAAAGGCATACATTCTTCAGTTAAACTTCTGCTTAAATCTGCAAAACAATCACTGACCTGTAGTCATGTCATGAAACTGATTTAAATATGAACCAATCAGAAGAAGGCATTACGGTGTAACGTGTACGCGTATTTTTATTTAACATGAGTTTTTAACACAGACTTTTACCTAACTTGATCTAGTATGCTAATCTTTGTCGATTTAATAAGCATATGTTCAAAACAGATATGGTGCAGTTTCTATTCACTGTTCTAAGTTTCAGTGAGTGTTTATGCATGTCTTTTTCGCACCTCTGTCTGTGTTGTTTTATGTACTTACATTCTACGTTACATAGGACGGTATACTGTACGATCTGTATCAATCTTATTAATGTACAGTATAAAAATAAAAGATGTTATTTATTTCAGAACTTTTTAATTGTCAATTTAGAAAAAGAACAATGCTAAATTAATCCAGAAAAGTATAACATCGGTTTACTATGTAACGCGCTGCACCACAACAGACGAACGCAAACTGTATTTTACGCTGTTTATTCTTCCACTTTAAACCAGATGCTTTACATCGACGTCGTGTTATCGATTTATATCTACACAGCGAGCGAATCGAGAGATATTGAAAAATTGAATAGTGGTTGGATTTAAATTGCTCAGGCGTGCAAAATTCAAAGTGTCATTACATAATTTTTACGGAACATTATCGAGAAATGAATTATCTACACAGGTATGTAAATATTATTGCAATCCGTTGATATTAAGTGTCTTATATCGGGGCTTAAATGTTGCGCACAAAATCCTTGCGCAACAATATAGAAAGAAGGAAAAAATTCCAACACAAATCGAATGGTTCAGCCGTTGGACGCTCCAAATATTACCTATATAAAAAGTAGCTTAATATTTGAGAGCGTCAACAAGTTGGACTACCTTAGATACTGGAACTTCAATCATTTGAATGAAGATTTAATATATAAACTAAGAAGAAAAGTACCATTATCATCGCTTCAATGAATTATGATGAACTTTTATTACAGTGTGGCCAGGTCGCTTTTTAAGGTCTTAAAGGTTTTTTATCCGCATAATCTTTGACAATCAACCTGAGAGATGTTCCGTTTGTATTTAAAGCACGAGCTTATTGTTTTATGGCTTTATACGTATACATAATATTCTGTTGTTTTTGTCATCTAATTTTTCTAGAAGAGTATCAAGAGTACATATAGTGCAATAAAGTGTCGCTGTCAAGTCTTCTGAATCCGCATGAATTCATAAATTAAATTGTTTATACATATGTTTATCTAAATATTTAAAAAAAATGACTCTGTATGAAAGTTCAAATCTGCGCGTACAGGTAGATATTTACTTCAGGTGGATTGATATGCTATGTATCAGTTAACTTTCGTTTATAATAAAACTTGCAATGCATTAATTAACATTAAGGTTTGCTCATGAACATGTAATAAGAGACGATGTTGTCGTTGATTATGTTAAATATTTATCTTTATAAGTGTCAACCAAAAATGTTCAAGATGCTTTATTGAGTTTAAATAGTTAATTAATTACAATTACCTAACATGAAATTAAAAACAACCTTAGTGATGGTTTCATTTATTTTTAGTTTACGTCATGAAGATGCTACATGCACAATATAAACGAAATTGATAATGCAATTTCAAACAAAAAGATTCCGAAGATTTTTCTTATAATATAACACATTGTTGAAGTTAGGATCGTGGCAATGTTTGACTCAACTAAATTAAGGACCTTACGTTGATACTATATCTTAAATATTAAAGCTTTAAACTGTGCTTTTTTCGTGAAGATTAAACATTTTTTTCCTTATATACAGGCAATGTTTCAATTCAATTCAATTCAATTTTATTTTAGTCGGTGCATATATGTCAATATAAACATTAGCTATGTATAGCTATTTACCGACATAATGGCATGTTGAACTAGTGTCGCTTTCTCATAAATTATCAGTTTTCGCGATTAAAGTATGACCACACTATGATGTTATAAAACACATAACAAATCTTTCGGCCTTTCAATTATAGAAGAGAAGATTGTTTAAATATATTTTTTTACTATATACATATTAGAAAACAAGTAATAAACAGTTACACGGAAAAAGTGGATATGTATGTTACGATCAATCATAAAAGGAAAGAATAATAAATGCAAACAGGCTATAATGCAAAACAGATATTTCGTTTATGTGTATTGGTCAGTTGCCGTCGACGAGAGTAGTATGTGATAACAATAAAATATTGCACATTGAAAGGCCTTATTTATATTTGACACTCCTGTTTGTGCACCGTTAAAGCTTATCAAAATGAAACGATCTGTATTGCATGCCGCTCTCGGTATGCATTGATTTACTTATCATACAATCAAGAAAAATGTGTCGTTTAAATATCAAATAAATCCAGAATATGTATTTGTGGAATTTATGTATTTTGCTCATTGCGAATTTACCCTGACCACTTATTTCAAATTTTTCTAAAACTTTTTTTTTATTTTTTTTTATTCAATATAATACATACAATGTATACATGAATATATACAACATAGTGATTGTACAAAGCAATAAAGTTCAGACATGTTATACAAGATATGTTAATATGTTTTGTTTTTTTAAAGAGAAAAGAAAAAAAATAATAGAAGAATTGTTATGAAAAATGATGAGTTGTATAAAGTCGGAAGAAAGCATACTGGACTTGTGTGTTTCGTTGTATATTCAAAATGATCTTATAAGATTGAAAAAAAAACATACAAAAATATTTTAGAAAGATAACTTACATTAGAGTGAAATGTATATAAGTGGACAAGCATCATGAGAATTTAATCCGATTCCATTTTTGTTCAAAGTTTTGTAATGTGTCATTACTGAGGGCTATTTCTTTCTCAATCTGGACTTTAAGTTTAAGACTATGGATAAAACAATTAAAATTTGGTACTTGTTTTTTGAACTTCATGTTAAAGATGAACAATTTCATCATTATAAGAATAAAATTCACAATATTATTACAATCTTTTGATTTCAATTAGTAAATTCCGAAACTTACATTTAAGAAAGATAATTTAACGTTTAGTTGCTGTTGTTCAAGAAAAGATGTTAAATGATTCCAAATAGGCTGGATGTGTTTGCACTCCCAAAACAGGTGTTCTATAGTTTCGATGTTTTCACTGCAGAAGTCACACAGATTTGAGTTAGATAATTTGCATTTAAAGAGGTATTTATTTGTAGCTATAATTCTATGTATGTATTTATATTGAAAATTTCTCAGAGTGCTTTCAATAGTTGCTTTATATGGCATGGTAAATATGTGTTTCCAATTAAGTTCATGTACTCCGAAAAGGACTTGCCATTTATTTTGGGTTTTTGAGTTTTCTGTAGGGTTTTTAATTTGTAGTGTGTAAAATATTTTATTTGTTTTGTTTTTTCTTCCAAGTATATTTTCTACGAATGTTGTTTGAGTACATGGTGTATTATTTGTATTGATTTCAGATTTAATATGTATGGGTATGCTTTTGATTAATGTGTAGTACTTCAGAAAATTATTTGAAGGTATTCCGTATATGTAGCATATATCATTAAAAGTGTAGAAATCCTTAATTCTGTAGTCAAATAATTGGTCGACATATTTAATGCTTCGTTCAAACCAATCTTTATAGAAAAACGTCTTATTAATTGAAGTTATGTCTTTATTGTTCCATAGAATAGTTTTACTGCTTGTTTGGGTTTCTAGGTTATGCGTGACATCACACCATGCTGATAGAACATCAGACAGAAATATGTTTTCGTTTGCAATTTCATGTAAGATAGATTTGCTGGTGTTACATTCAAAGAGTAAGGAGTCACCATATTTTTTTAGGATTTTCTGATAGAATAATTTCCATTTACTTGTATTGGCATTGTCTATGTATCTTTTAACCCAGCTGCATTTGATTGCATTCAAGAATGAGTCAATGTTCGTTAATTGGATACCTCCATTTTCTACAGATTGAATTAACTGAGTTTGTTTTATTTTATCAGGCTTACCGTCCCATATGAAATTAAATATTGCTGATTTTATATCGTTAATAATATCATTTGGTGGATTTGGGAGGACTGTTAATACATAAATTAATTTAGGAAGTGCAAACGTTTTCAATACTGTGTTTTTTCCGATAAGTGTAAGTTTACGGTGATGCCATGATTTTAAGCAGTTTTTAAAATTCTGTAATTTAGGTAGTATGTTTTTAAGAACTGTATCTTTTTCATTATTTGTGAAAGTAATTCCTAACGTTGTGGCTTCATCGGATGTCCAATTAAATTTCATTTCTTTTTTATATAGGACATTACTTTGTTTTAATTTTCCTGCTCGTAGCACAGTACGTTTACTTTTGTTTAATTTCAGACCCGATGTCATTCCGTAAAGGGTTAGCGATTCTATTAGGTTATGGAAAGAATCGTAATTGTCGTTTAAAAAATAAGTTGCATCGTCAGCAAATAGGGACTGTTTGATTTCTTCGTCAGGTTCTAGTGATATGCCTTTTATGTGTTTATTTGATTGGATGTGATGTGATAGATACTCGATGCAGATAATAAATAGCGATGATGAGAGTGGACATCCTTGTCGAACCCCTCGTTCGATGTTAAAACTGTTTGAAAAGAAGCCATTGTTAATGATTAAACTGTTAATATCGGTATAGAATAGTTTGACCCATTGAATGAGACTTTCACCAAAGTTCATATTTTCTAAGCAAGAGAACATAAATGAATGATCAAGCGAATCGAATGCCTTTTCGAAGTCTGCAAAGAATATTAGACCAGGATTATTTGAATTGTTGAAATAGTTTATGCATTCTTGGATAAGACGAACGTTTTCACCAATGTAACGTCCCTTTATGAAACCAGATTGAGATCTTGAAATAATTGCTGGTAATACTTTTTTTATTCTGTTTGCTATACTTTTAGTTGCAATTTTATAATCATTGTTTAGTAAACTAATCGGGCGCCAGTTTGATAAGGATTCTAAGTTTTTTCCAGGTTTTGGAATAAGTGATATAATACCTTGTTTTTGTAGCGTAGTTAAGTTTTCGTTGTTAAATGAATAGTTTAGTGAATTAATTAGATGTGTTTTTATATCATTCCAGAATATTTTATAAAATTCGATTGTGATGCCATCAGATCCTGGGCTTTTGTTATTTTGCCTCTTCGTTTAAAGCATGATGTGTATTTTTAAAAAAGGTGTTATTTTCAACATGTTTTCGTTTATAGAGGGTTTCGAAAAATAAACGTTGTTCTTCTAGTATTTGAGTCATGTTTGTTATATCTTTGCCATTGACTACTAATTTGTGTATAGTTTTTTGTTCACTTCTACGTTTTTCAATGTTTGCGAAGTATTTTGTATTTTTTTCATTGTGTTCAACATGCTGTGCACGCGCTCTTAGTATTATTCCATTGAGACGTGTATGATAGATTCCATCTAATATTTGTTTTTTAAATGTTATTTCATTTTCAATGTCGGTGGTATCATTTGTGTTTGTTTGATGCAATTGTTTTTCAAGTGTTTCAATGGTTTTGATGGTTTCAGTTTCAAGTTTGTGTGTTTCTTTTTGTTTAAATGATGTGTATCTAATTGTTGTGTTACGTATATTTCCTTTAATTACTTCCCATAAGGTGTTTGGGTTTGCATCTTTATTATTTTGAACTGTATTTAATATTTCCTGTTTTATTTGTGTTTGATATTGTGTATCCAATAAGATGCTGTTGTTAATTTTAAAGTATCCTGGGCCTCTTTCAGGTTGTATATTATGCAGTTTAAGTTCAACTAGAGAGTGATCAGTCATAAATCCTGGTTTTATGTTACATGTGTCAATAATGTTGCAAAGAGATTCAGATATTAAAAAATAGTCTAGTCTACAAAATATTGTTGGTTTTGTGTTTGAGTGCCAGGTGAATTTGCTTTCGTTTGGGTGTACTGTACGCCAGATATCTATCATATTGTAGTTTTCAATTATGTTATTTAAAATATTTCTATTTTTAGGATGAGTATAAAGGTTTCCATTCTTTTTATCTAATACTGGGTTCAGGACAGTATTGAAATCACCACCGATTATAATATTTTTATCTTGGTTATTAATTATAATGGATTGTAATGTTTCGTAAAATGTGGAGTCATCTATGTTAGGACCGTAAACGTTGATTAATGTTAGTTGTGTTTCATGTATTTTTATATCTATACTTGCTAGTCTGCCAATTATTATTTCGTTAAGGTTATCAACTGTGATCCCTATGTTACTTTTTATCAGAAAGGCAATGCCTTGTTTATTAGTATGTTGTCCACTGAGATAGATTTCTCCGTCCCATTCATCTTTTAAGGTTTGTGCCTAAAGTATGTGTCAAGTGACTTTCCTGTATTAGGCATATACTATATTTTTTTTCGTCTAACCATTTGAAGATTTTTATGCGTTTATCTTTATTGTTTAGCCCTTTTACATTTAAAGTACATAGTTTAATCATTTAAAATGGTGAGGGTGTTGTAAATGATAATGTGTGTGTGCTTGTCCGGTTGATCTTTATTTTTTTTTAAGTCCAGTTGCTTTCTATTAAAAGAGATAAGATATCCATACATACAAACAACGAAAAAAAGAAAACACAAATTATGGAAACAAAAAGATGAATATTCCATAGAAACGAAGAAATAAGAAAAATAATTACAAGAGTAAGAGAAAAATAATAAACGACTATATTCACTAAAGTGAACATTTTAGGGTATCCTTTCGACATCTAAAATGAACTGAATAAAAATAAAAATAGCATATACAAGTCAGTAAATATAATCATAAATCACTATTTCAAGATAATATTTAATGCAAACAACTGAAAGAAACAAAATACTTAATTATTTCCTTTTAGTCATATGTGGAGTTTTAATGAGTTTTAATAATTGTATTAATCATAGTGTACTTATTATGTTCGTGTGTGTATGCATGTGTTCATAATTTTATTTCATTCATAAAAAGTTCCCGTACATTGTGGCAACCTAGTGCACGCTTAATTGCCGCTACGGTTTACCAAGCAAAACTATATAATTTTAAACTGTTTAGTATGTATTAAGAGACGCCACTCTATGGCAGTCTAAAACACGAAAATCGAAAGTTTAGACAGCCGTAATGGCCTTTTTTTTAATGAAGTGTCTATGTATGTAACAATAATATTTTCAGTGGATGTGTGTATGTATTTAACAAAAATAGCAGTGTATAGCGTGTATGTGTCTGCGCGCGTGTGTGTGCTCTTAATTGTGTAGGACTGTGTTTATTATAGCATAAAACGACCAATAGCATATTGTCAGCTCATGAAAAACTTATATATCTAATAGCATTGCATTACACAGTATACTATTAAATTTGACGTGACTACTGTAGACCTACATAAGTTCGTGTGTGTATGCATGTGTTCATAATTTTATTTCATTCATAAAAAGTTCCCGTACATTGTGGCAACCTAGTGCACGCTAAATTGCCGCTACGGTTTACCAAGCAAAACTAGAATATAATTTTAAACTGTTTAGTATGTATTAAGAGACGCCACTCTATGGCAGTCTAAAAAACACGAAAATCGAAAGTTTAGACAGCCGTAATGGCCTTTTTTTTAATGAAGTGTCTATGTATGTAACAAAAATATTTTCAGTGGATGTGTGTATGTATTTAACAAAAAATAGCAGAGTATAGCGTGTATGTGTCTGCGCGCGTGTGTGTGCTCTTAATTGTGTATGACTGTGTTTATTATAGCATGAAAACGACCAATAGCATATTGTCAGCTCATAAAAAACTTATATATCTAATAGCATTGCATTACACAGAATACTATTAAATTTGACGTGACTACTGTAGACCTACATAAAACATAATCTTCAAACGCAAAAAAATGTGTTCTTACAAAATAGTAATACGTACAAGGCGTAACAACAACAATGTGTGCACATATACAGTACTCATGTATACAATCGCAGCAATTAAAGTAAGAACACGTACAAGGTGTAACAGCAACAATGTGTACATATATTCAGTACAAATGTATACAATCACGGCAGTTAAAGTAAGAACACATGTATTCATAAAGCCTGAGTAGTGCATTCGCTTAAGATACAATTAAGGTATTTATTAGTAACAATTAAATACCAATTAAATACATTTGTTCATGTAACGATTGTTCGAACTTTATGTAGTACACATATAATTTATTTAATATTTAATTTATTTATAATTTATAATATATTTAGTATTTAATTTATAATGTTTTCGTTATTTATATGTTAACATGGTTTGTACTGACACTTGTACCATACGCATGTGTTCATAATTTTATTTCATTTATAAAAAGAAAACCCAGTACATTGTGGCAACCTAGTACACCCAATAATAATAAATGGTAATATAAAAAAAAACACAAAAAACTTCAATACAAATATATTGTATTTTCTAAAAAGTCGCACAATAAAGGAGAGTATAAAAATACAGAAATTGTTTGCACAACTTAAATATGACTATTTCAACAACACAAAAGCAAAACATAACAGCTGTCGAAGTGTTTTCATAAGCAGACGTACAATGCATTCACCCAACGGATCAATTCAAATAACCCATTATATTATCAACCGTTAGCAATCAACCTCACATAAAAATGCATATTCCCTGCCTACCACTTGTTTTAACCGTTAGCTGTGAACGGGTTATTACTCTAGATATTAGAACGAGTATATAATTTGTGGTTGATGTACCGTGCGTTTAAAAACTGTCAGTACAGCTTTAAATAGTACTTGTACTTTTTTTAGCGTAGCTTGTGTATACTTTTTATTAAAGTTGAGGTATCTTAAAAAAATCAAAAAATTTGTTTTGACATCTATCCCAAAATAATTCTGACACGTTGTAATGGCATTAATGAAGTAAATAATCCAATATGTTTTTACAAACATGTATGTTATTTAATTTATCGTTTATTGGGTGTTATATTAATTAACTACAGTACTGATATAGGAAAACATTAATGTTTTTTTATGTATGAGCTGTTTACATACAGTTTTTAAATGCCTGATTACCAAAATAGTTAAAACAAGAGCTGCGTTTGTGAACCACAACGCCCCCTATTGTGCCGCTTGGATTGTGTATTTTTTTTTGTTTCAAACATATTTAACCAGGATGTATGTGTTATGCATTTCATACTTAATAGAAACAGAATTCTTTCTTGCTTACTTGGAACTGCATACACATGAGACAAAAAGAAGCAGTATTGTGGCAAATGGTATTAAATGCTGTATTTTAAATATCTTAAATTTGATATCATTACATATAAAAAAAAATACAATTTTACACGAGAATTTGCATGATAAATCTATATACATGTAATATAATACATATTAAATAGAAAGGTACTTATTTTTTCCGCCTCATGTTTTGACAGTGAGACGGGAAACAAAAAGGCAGCGAATCCTGTATATTTTCCAGTAAATTAACACCTAAGTCAATACTCAATACATACAGGGTTGTGATAAGTATTTATAAAAAAAATAATTCCAATATGTACATATTTACAAGTATATTTTTGTGTTTTGACCATGTTTACTTTATATATCAGGATAGAGAAAAAAAGGTAGATTGTAAACAACGCTTTATTTGTTTATTACAGAAACAGAATTGCGTTTATCATAAATTTTATTATACTGAATTACTTGATGATGATTAACTGACACGCCTGATTACAAGGGGAGTAACTGCGTTGATAAGTATTGCACGGAAAACTAGGACGTAGCTACAACATATGTGCAATTGATAAAAAGATGGAAGAAAATATATTATTATTATTTCACAAAAAGACGACCGCAATATGTATAGTAGAACAGCTTAAAAACTACACTTGATTTTCGTTCAATATTAACGTAAAATCTGTTCGAGAAAAAGAGTGCAAAAAGAGTAATTTTCCATAAATTCAGTGTAATTATACATTCATTAGATATCAATATATAATACAAATCGGTTTAACTGTCAATTTTTTCTTCTTGTTAACCGTCTAGAGTTCGCCTGGGAGGAGGTATTGAGTGATTCGGAGTAAGACTTTCGTGGCCAAGGTTTTGATAACCAGTTTTTGTAATCCGCGAAAGCTATTTGTGTGGCGTGTTGATTTCCTTTGAAAAGCGCGTAGATTTTCCCCTCAAAGGACCAGCATTTTTCGACGTTGGCACTATCTTTAAGTCGCACTGATGCCAGGATTTCAGCGTTAAGTTTTGTAAGGTCTTCGTTGACGAAGATGCCGGTGCCTCTGAATTGCTTAGCTTTTCGTAAGATGTCGACTTTCGTTTGTCGTCTCACAAATTTTATAATAATAGGCCTGTTTTCGGTTGGTTTAAATTTTCCTAATCGGTGGGCGATGTCTATGTCGCTCGGTGTTATCGGTATACCTAAGTGCTCGTTTACGAGCGATACTATTTTCTGTGTTACAGTGCTTGATGACTGCCGCTCTTGATCGTCTAGAACGCCAGTCATTCTGATGTTGTTTCGTCTACTATATTGTTCCGTATTGTTTTCGAATTCATTATGAATGGCGGAAGTGCTTTTTTCAGTGTGTAACATTTCATTTTTGCTTTTAAGTTCCTCAATTTGTTTGTTCTTTTCTAAGACGTCATTTTGTAATTTTTCAATGTCACGTTTTTGCTCAAAAACGCTTCCTTCTAGGATTTCGAGTCTTCGTAGAACGGTCCCAAGAAGTTTCTCCTTTATTTGCTCGACAGTTTCCTTAACAATTTCTCTAATGAAGGAAGAATCTTCTTTTGTAAGAACTTTGGACAGTTTATTATTTATTTCCTCTAATTTTTTTTCGATACATTGATCAGATGTCATATTAGTTTCGTTTGATGCACTTTTAACAAAGGTTGACATTGTTTTTTGTTTCTTGGAATCCGGTTTCGATTTTTTCTGTTTGTTACTATATAGGGGAGTGTTTTTTGCAGCATTATCTTCATTTTCAAACACCGTACTGTCCAGTATACTTGCTTCTGCATTTGTCGTTTCGCTTGCAGTAGATGAGTGTTGCCGTTTTTTCATTTTGTTTATAGAGCTGCTACGGAGAGATTGTTATAAGCCGATAAAGCACGTATTAACGGTTGATATGTCTCTTTAATAAATCGCTATAGCGAGTCCTTCAAGCGTGACGATTCGATCCGATATGTCAAGCGTGACGAGTGACCAATAATGGTGACTGCTTTGTAATACACCTGTCAAACACCTGTTACGCTATTCCCCGCCCATAACTCTGATTGTGGAAAAATCTGTAAATGTCATTAAATTGTCAAAACCTGTGCGATTGATACATACGATGTAGAGTCCTATATATCCAACACATATGCACTTTCTACACTTTTCACACTTATAGCATTTTGACACTTCTGTAATACACTTGTAAAAACATCTGTAACGCTATTCCCCGCCCATTTTTCTTACTGTGGAAAAACTGTAAATGCCATTAAATGTCTAAAAACTGAAGATTGATACATACGACGTAGTCCAATATATCCAGCACATATGCACTTTTCACATTTTTCACACTTTTTGCATACGACCACTGACTGTATATGCTATTCTAATTTAAATAAGAATTACATTTTTCTCTTTACCACTTGTTTTGACCGGAACCGGAATATATATCATTTTTTTCTAAAACTTAATTGACGAATAATCGCATGAGTAACATTAAATTAATATTTAATCACTGTGTTAGTAAGTTTGAATTCATGGCATATGTATTGTCCTTCAATGTGCATTATTATTTACTCGCTTCGTCTTCTGTCTTTCGCTGTAGATTACATTCTTGTAAATGGTTTGTTTATGATAATCAATATTTTTTACGTACACGTTGGACACGAATTTACACGTTTATGCTTGTGTGGAATGTTCGTCTGGTCTGGTTGTGCGTGGATGGTTTTTATATGGTAATGGTTAAAAATGATTACACATAAATAAGAATGTTCGTGTGGCGGCTCGGAATTTTATCGATCATGAACGAGACAACCTTGCTACCAGGGGAATCATTTGCGATCGTCTCCTGGGACTAATACTTTTCCAGAGTTTGACGAAATTCATTGAAATACGAATAAACATTGAATAGAAATGGTGGTAAATGGAAGGAAGCTTGATGTAATTGCACAGGTTAAATACCCAGCTGGTTGATGTATTTTTAAACTATTTCTAATTGGGATTCAAGCTCCATTACCTAGATGGGCATTTGGTATTCGAACTATTGTGATAAGCGAGCCAGGAACGAACACCTAACTGATCATTTGGGTATTAAGACTGTAGCAAAAATCAAGCCAGGGCCAGTATCCAGCTGGGTATGGGGTATTTGCACTATTGCGATAAGCGAGCCAGGAACGAACACCTTGCTGGTGATTTTGTTATTCAGACTATAGCGAATATCAAGCCATGGTCAGTATCCAGCTGGTAATTTGGTATTCGAACTATTGCGATAATCGAGCCAGGAACAAATACCTTACTGGTGATTTTGGTATTCAGACTATAGCGAATATCAAGCTATGGTCAGTATCCAGCTGATAATTTGGTATTCGAACTATTGCGATAATCGAGCCAGGAACAAATACCTTACTGGTGATTTGGGTATTCAGACTATAGCGAATATCAAGCCATAGTCAGTATCCAGCTGGTAATTTGGTATTCGAACTATTGCGATAATCGAGCCAGGAACAAATACCTTCCTGGTGATTTGGGTATTCAGACTATAGCGCATATCAAGCAAGGGGCCAGTATCCAGCTGGGTATTGGGTATTTGAACTATTGCGGATATAAATATCGATTCTATAATAAATACCCAGATTGTGATTGGGTTTTAAAACTATTGGTCATATCGACCCCAGGTCAAGTACGCATTTTCTTGCCACCCTAATGGACCTTCATTCCAAACACTTGCTACTGTCACTTTATAATTGATTTTAGTGTCGGTTCTCATGGCAAAGTCAGACTCGTCAACTTGAATAAAATGTCTTCAAAAAATTAATAACAATACTACTAATAATGTTTAGTTATCATAAATAATATTTTAACTTAGTGCTCGTTCATTGAAAATCGCCTATCGAAATCTGAAAAATAATTAAGCATCTGTTACGCTTCACATCTATAAGTTAGCAAAAAAGAGTATCTGAGTAAAAACTGCAGAAACCACTTCCAAAATAAGGCACTGTTATGATATAAATCAGATTTTATTTGCCGAATAAATTAACGACAAGCTTAACCCATTTATGCCTAGCGTCTAGAAAAAAGGCCTTGGCAAACAGCGTAGACCCAGATGAGACGCCGCATGATGCGGCGTCTCATCAGGGTCTGCGCTGTTTGCTTTAATGAATTTCTGTAAGAAATATTCTAAATATATAAATAAATATACTAGACATCCCTAATTTTGGAATAAATTGATCCAAGTTAGAAGGATGGGAGAGTCCACTAGGCATAAATGGGTAAATATAAATGAACTCATCATACGATAACTACACAGAGTTATTGTCTTTTGAGTACATTGTTGTTGTTTATAACTTCCTATTTGAGTTCAATATAACTGCATTAGTGAGCTTCGCGATGATCATTATAAATGTATCTTACGGTTACAGGATTTGATTAATTTCCATAACAGTACTATGTGCATGTTAGGCTACCTATGTGTGAAGTTACTGGTCTGTCTTGTTAGCTCATTTTACCCATGGGGATCGTGGGCTGCCTGGTCAGAGTGCACGGGCAGAGTTAAAGGAATTACCGAACAAGAACGAAACAACAATGCGACCAGCTGCATTGTTTTCCGTGTGGTATTTATTGGAACGATTCTGTCCAAATCGAAGCATATGAAATTTGTAACAATGTCGGGACATGGCATGAACACGGTGTCATTGTGAAGACTAGTATTATGGTACCTGCAGTGACTTCCATATGTTTACGATTATAAAGAGAATAGCACTAACTGATTATAAAACATTAGTAGACGCTCGAAATTAAACAAATGGTGAGGCTTTCCGAACAATTTTGTTCGACGTTTTATTAAATACTTATATATGTGATAGCGGGCGCATTGCTAATGTCGAACTAAGGTACACATATGATCTTTATTGCTTTGAATTGACTGTCACATGGCGTTGGCATCTATTGTTTTGGCTGTTTTGTAATTGTAGCATGTTTTATATGCGCTGTATTCATAATGCCCCTATTCAAGTTTATCATTATCGCGATTGGCGAAGGATTTAAATCTTAGTATTCTATTCGATAGATTTTGGTCTTATCTGTCAATTTGGTTGTGCATGAAATTCGGAATCAGTAAGGCCTAAAATCATTACTATCACGACAGAAATTGCGAACATGTATATATTGCATCTAGACAAAACGCAATGATTGATAAACGTTTTGGAATGTATTATGTATAAAAGTATATTAATACAATTACGCTAAAAACACTTATAATAGTCTTCGTCTTCTCCATCTTCTTCTCATTTTCTTGCTGTTCTTGTTCTCTTTAGTGTTATAATTATTATAATTATAATTATTATTTTTATTTTTATTAGTTTTATCATTATTATTATTAGTAGTAATAGCAGTATCGTTTCTAGTGTTTTCTTTCAAGATGGTATATCCTGATCGTTTGTGTTTGAGTCATTTTACAAATAAATTTTATTTTACTGTTTTGAATGTGCTTATGCGAAGAAGCATTTTGTATTCAGAGAACATCTTTGTTACGTGTATCTTTTGTACGAAATGTTTTGCAAATATATTAAAGAAATAAGTGTGTAAGTCATTCAAACAATTCCTTTAATAAACAACATGTAATAAAAATCGACGAACTTTGAGATAAAATCTGCTGTTTTGCACTATATGTTTGATAAATTAAACATGTTTCACTAGAATAAATCAATATTTCTGATTGGCTTAATAAAATATTTTTACGACAGATGGCTAGAGATATGCGAGTTAAGAAGGTCTTTTTGTCGACGCGTGTAATTTATAACAGGCATACCATAATGCAGAAAAAGCTCGATATACTTTATTAAATGTATGCTTACTATTTATGAAGATAGAAAATAAAACCATAATTTTTACTAATTGGTATGTGACTTCTACTTATACAAGATACAAAATTACGTGCAAGTACTATTAACGCGTATCGCACGACACATATTTCGCAGCTGAAAAAAAAAACACAAAAAAAAAGATGTTTTTATACCAATAACTCGGAAACCATGGGTGAGTATGTAACGATCAATCAAAGCCTAATTATATAGTCAATACAAACATACTGTATGCAAACAATGTATTGTGTTCTTTTTATTGGTCATATATATCAGCATTCACATAAGAGCGGTTTGTGATAACACTAAAAAAGTACGTTTAAGCGCTTTTATCCTCTTTGAAACTTTCTGCTCGTCTATCGCATGCTACTTTATCGATGTATCGTGTAAGGAAAGTTTTATTTTTACTATCGAAAGCAAACATTATTGAATTCGGCTTTCGGTATGGCATGTTTTACCTCATAGAGTTACTCTTTGAGACTTATCTACCAAGGAACATGTCATACTTTGTTTTCCTATAATTCGTGTGCGCAATAGGATTTTCCATTTCATCCATTTTACATTGTATGTAACCGGATCTTCATTCATTGTCGTATGACAAGTTATTAGATTGTGAAACATGCAGTTGATTAAGTCCGATAGAGAAATATTTGTTTGCTGTTATTTTTCTTTAACATCTTTTTGTTTATTTGTTTCTTTATTATATTTTCTATTTACTATTTGTTTATGTTTTAAATATTTCTACAACTTCTTGAATTAAATGCATGATATGAACTACAAAATGGAAAATATGCTTACAAAATGAGTAGTGCTTTTTGAAACCGGGTCTTAACGCAAGTGCGTAAACTTCTATTTATTTGATATATTGTTATCAGAAAATAAACTGCACAATTCCTTACATAAAATTTAGCGTTTCTAACATTATACAATAACAATTTAAACTTTTGTTAATTGAGATTATTTAAAACTATGTTAATAAGGATTAATTAAAATTATTAAATAGGTTAAAAATAAAAATTTAGATAATACAATATTTCATGAAATTGTTATTTTGATTGGATTACAAACACATGGAACGGTTTTCCTGGTCTAACGATTATAAAATTCGCATTTGATCTGACATGAATATAATTAGTTCGAAAAGCAACCTCCTGACACCGTTCCTTTGTAGTGAGTTTATTGTAAAAACGGAATTTTAGCAACGACGACGTTCCGCAGAAGTATGGCCTTTTATGTATTTTATCCACTATTCAATATATAGTCGCCTTAATTAACTGTTTTCCACCTATCGTTAACTAGTGAAAGGATTTCGCTCAACTTCTAAAGTTGATTAACCGTATTGTGGAGCTTCGACGACCTTTAGAAAAAGTATCGCCCTTTATATGTTTTCCACATTATACATGTAATTCATAGTCCAAGACTTATCAACTCTCTTTCAATGCTGCCACGGTTTTAACACACGTACACGTGAATGTGTACGTAATACTTCTCTCATTGGCTTTTAATTTTACCTGTTATCGAAGTGTCATCCGCAATCTTTGGATTACCACTGTTGGCTTTTCTCGTTCGTAATTCTGTTGAGTTGTGGTTTAAAATGTTTAAAGACAGTTTTTAAAAGATGCACATTTGCAACCAGCTGTTTACTCAAGTATGGACGGGGGACGTTTGTAAAGCCTTTATACCCCATAGCCTTAAATCAATTTAAATATGTTCGTTCGCCGAAAATTAGATATAAAAGAGGAATACACATCAGTATTTGGTAATTTAATTTGGCTGGGCAAGTTTTTGTTTTCAAGTACCATTTGAAATAGGATTTCATACTGAAGGCAGTAAACATTTGTTTCATGAACGTCAAGTATGTTATTTTTTTTATTTATGTTTATTTCATGGGTTATATATCATGATGAATTACTATTGGACCTATCGTAAATTAAACTATATTTATATACCGTGGGTTATCTATTTCATGAAATAAATTATTGAACTCGTTAAAGATTATTCATGGCATATTTATTGTTCTTCAACATGCAAAATATATTGCTCTACTGTGGTCTTCCTTTTTCCTTTGAAATTTAAAAAGATAAATGCTTTATAAGCCCACGTCAGATGCGTGTAGAACATTTTATTCGGTTGTTATCAATTGAGTTTAGCTTAAAATATATGTAATTGGTTTCGGATAATCTTCTTCGTGTACACGATGGGCAGGAATTTATACGTGTTTGTATTTTTGCAATGTTTTGTTGGTATTTGCTGCGTGCATGGAGTTTGCTGGGGCTGGGTCGGGGGCCATTTCGGGGGCTGGTACTGGGGACCTGGGACAACATGGTCGGAATGCTCGTGCGGAGACTCAGGATGTCATCGATCAAGAACGAGACAATTTTGCTGTGAGGTGAACTTGGCAGGAAGAGAGATGTCATTGCATAGACCGTTATTATGGGCCGTACTGCCAATATCGTGAGTAAAACAAACAATTAGTATTAATGTTATTGACCGTTTAACTAAGCCGTCCTGTTTTTGAATGTAAATATTCTCAAAAGATCACTTGTAATATGCAAAACGGATATCGTCTCACTGATAGGAGAGAGAGATTGAGAGATGAGAGAGAGAGAGAGAGAAGAGAGTGAGAGAGAGAGAGAGAGGAGAGAGAGAGAGGAGAGAGAGAGAGAGAGAGAGAGAGAGAGATAGAAGAGAGCGAGAGATAAGCGCTATCGAGAGCTCTCTTCCTCCGTATCTGTACGCGACGCGCCCACCTTCGATCGCTACCTAGCTCCATCTCATCTCTCCCGTCCTCCTCTCTCTCGCCTCGTCCTCTCTCTCCCTCCTCTCTCTCATCTGCCCTCGGCTCTCTCGCTTCATCTCTCTCATCGCTCTCCATCTCGCTCTCTCTCCTCTCTCTCCGTTCTCGTCTTTCTCTCTCTCTCTTCTCGACCACACCCCGACGTAAAGACGCATAGACGGACCGACGGAGTGTTATTATTTCCCTACTTCGAAAGGGTGCACATGATTAATTGAACCTCGAATAGCAATAATAAACGCGTGGCTCACGCAAGTTAATTGACATTTCGTGAAAAAAGCGCATTCCAAGTTGAGGACCTGCGCTTAACTAATATTCATTTTATCTAATTGATGTATCGGATTAGATTAATATATGATTAGAATGAAAACAATGCTTTTCTAAGATGTGACATAGATTTTAAATTCACATTACCAAGATTCATCAAAAGTCTGAAATAATTAATTGCTATAATTTTTCAAAGCCACCTAGTATTTGGATCATATGATCCAGTTTGAACTCGGCTTAGATATATATTTTTTTTTAAATTTGACCAAGTTTCATAAATTTTGAATCATAAGTATGGCCGTTAGAGAGTTATCTTTTTTTATTTGATTTACTGTTCAACACTTTCTTACCAAGTTTTATAAAAGTAAGTTGAAACTTGTGAGGCTTAAAGTGAAAACGAGCTTAAAGAAGGATGACCTCGAAATCTCGCCTTGAGCTCTTCTTGCTTAGGTGCGCTAAAGACTTCGGGGACATAAACAGGTCTTGACGCATGCCAAACCTGACACATATGGCAGTGGCAGTTTACATTACAAAACAATAAAGCTAAATGTGTAATTGTCAGATAACAAGGAAGCAATGGTTTACGCTCGTTAAATATTCGGGTTAAATTATCTTATTAAGCCGCTTTAATATACATTATTAAGTAAGATGTGCCAGGTATCAATCGGCATATGAGTATCATGAATTTAAAGTAACTAATTGTTGCTTCTTAATAAAATGCCAGTGAAAACAGTTACTTGATAGTGTAAAAACTTCTCACTCTATAAAATTAATCTGGACATGATTGTAAAAAGGATCAAAAGCTTTTAGGTGGGGAGGGGCTGTGAAGAATGAAATAGCGAAATATTTATTTGGGATCACTTGTCGCCGCGGTTGGAATTTTATAGCAAATACAACAAAACGAGATTAACATTAAGGTATAGGCGCAAAGATAATGGTACAGAGGTTAGATTCTTTGCTGATTATGGGAATAGTATAAACCTCTAAATAACCGTCAACTCATTTATGTGCCAACATTCAAAATTGCTCCGAGCATTCGTTTTTATGATATATTGACTTATCTCTATGCTTACGGAAACATTTAATGTTAATGTAGAATTGAATGATTAATATTGGATAATCGTCCTCATTCACACTGTGGGTCCGGTGTCAGCGTGTTTGCATTTGTGTAATTTTTGTTAGGTCCTGTATACAGGCACGAGTTAAAGTTTGCATGGGGACATTGGATACCACTGTCAGAGTGCTCGTGCGGCGACTCATTATAAAGACGCATGACCTATTGAATCAAGAACGAGACAACGTGGCTTCGATTAGAATTATCCTCTAATCGTGCTTTAACTGTACAATGCCATATGTTTACAATTCTGTAGAATACGCGCAATGTAAAACCTTCAAAAATGGTGGTACACGACAGGAAACTTGCTCTCTTTGCACAGTCCGTTATTATAGGACATTCTGTGAAACTCGTAAGTGAAACTAAAATTACCACTTAAATCATCTTTAACCGCCCATAATATTATCTGTCTGATAATATTCTCTAAAGTTGTCTCGTTAGCTACATTACAAATGGCACCCGCTTCTTTAAGTGAAATAGTTTATTTCCGTCATGTAATAAAATAGCATACGATAATCCAAGCATCGTAGTGTTATTCGTCACAATATGTGTTTATGAACGCTAAAGATGAAATATACAAATATAAAATAAAATAGTTTAAAGTCAATATTATGCAAGTCGTTATTATTTGTTCCTGAATAATGGTATGTAAACAAATCAAATTGCATAGCATTCATTGTGGGAGAAAAATACATAATCGTTGCATAATACATGCACATGCCATATAATAATCTTTAATCAACGTATATACCAAATAGTATTTCGTTTTTTGTATATATTAGTATTTTAACTATTTATTAGTGTAAAACCAATACAACTATATGCAAAATAGTCACGGTGATCAAATGCCTGTAAATATTAATTGAGTGACATATCGGCTATAAGGTCCAATAAAACAGTTACACGACAGTAGACGTTTGACAAACAATGTGAAACATATAAATGTCCATATTCCAACAATAAACCGTAGAGATTTAGACAACAACATTACAATGTAATTTATTTAATTACTTTATTAACGAAGCTTTTTTCGCTGTGTTGTAGTGGATATGGTGTCCGCCTAGCGATCGGGATGTCACGGGTTCGAAAAGGACGCAGAGCACATGCTAAAGACAAGACACACACGTACATAACAAACGAACACACATGAACAAAACTGTGGTCCCCGCCTTTGAGCGATCGAGTTTAAAGCACTGGTTGTATATAACTATTAACAGGAGTTGCAACGCCCGTAGATCTACCTGACTCACAATTATTCTTTTAACATTTAAGTGTTAACAAACATTAATCTTATATCATCACAGTTTAAATTCAATAAAAGCTCAAGTAAAAACATTTAAATTTCATATTCAACTACTCAATGGTTATATACATACCAGAACATTAGAACCGTAACATACCGAGGCACGATGAAATGAAACCAACCGGAGTATCAACAACATAAGGTCTTTATTAAAAAGCTCAATATTATCAGCATCATATAGTTTTTACATACATACAAACTAGTGGATATGTGTTTTGATCTAAGCATTGACCATATACAATATTTGATAAATGTAGGAGAATACCCGGACCTTGTTAGATCGTCAAAAGGTTACGCGACAGACACACACCTATTAAAAGTTAACTTTTCCCGCAAATTTCATCGAATTATTTTATTCATACACATATAATTGATTCGATTATTTTCTTATAAATTAGTGCTGTTGTTTATATTCAGGTGTTAACAAATGCGATGCAGTTCCAGCCGATGTTATTTTCGTTCTCGATTCTTCGTTAAGCCAGACAGAGGAGCAATTCAACAAACAACTGGACTTTGTAGCGAGATTCATAGATGCAAGCAATGTCAGTGTCACAGAATTTCAATTTGCAGTTGTGATATTTTCGACAAATGCCGTCACGGAAGTTGGCTTCGACAATTCCTTGAGTAAACAGGATCTCACAGTAAGCTGATTATGACTACATATAACCCGCATCATGCGAAACTGTGTCTCAGGTCATATGCATCCAGCGTAGCTCCAAAATCAGACTGCGCAATCGCTTATGAGACAGCGAAACTTCGTGCGACTAAATAGCGGATATTTTAGCCCATGGCCAGTCAGCGACATTGATGACCGCATATAAAAACATCTTTCGCTTGACGCAGGTTATATGGTGATTGAGTTTCTAAGCATACGATTATATTAGTCAAACACGACACGCTAACATATCTAGATACGTATTCGTATTGATTTAATATGTCTCTCGGTTAAAAGTGTACATGAGCTATTGATCTTGCTTTTATATGTTGAGAGATATTGTATTTGTAAACATTTAATGTATGTGTATCTGCCGAAGAGCAAGTTTTGTGAACCGTAAGTTAACTTCAAACATTATTTATTTTAATGTAGTCAGCGGCATTCCTCGACAACTATCATAGGTATCAATATTAAGTCTACATTTTAACTTCCTTATATACAAGTACATACCATGTACAATATATATTGCTTTCTTTAATGCACATGTATTGCCACCATTTTATTTTCTCCTGTATTAGTATAGTACCCATGCAAAATAATTATTGCTCACTTTACTGCACAGTTAATGCCATTTTGGTCTACGTTAATGCTTACATTAGTTCGGATGATATTTCAAACATTATAAGATGTATCAAAATCAAACTAAAGTGACAAGATGCTCTTCATTAAATAAATTTAATGTCTAAGAAACATTTATCTTTCAAGAACTTGTCCTCAAAGCATTTGCTATCGAGTGTTAACAATAATATCTGTCCTTATATTTGTCTGGAATCAAATAATATCATTAATTGCCTCAGTGAATGCAATGCTGTTAAAAAGGCTTGATAGGCCCGACATGTAATAATGGCACCGTTCTTGAATGAATTGAACAAAACGAACACTCATACTTTTCAGACAAAGGCTAAGAATATTCGATTCCGACCGGGCTCTACGTTCACCAACAAAGGTCTCGAAATGGCCCGTTCATTGCTCTCAACAAGGGGAAACCGCTTACACAGTCTCACAATTGTGAAATTTGTATTTGTGCTAACAGACGGAATGTCGACAAACATGACAACGACTAAAGAGGCAGCTTTTAGACTGCAAGGGGATGCAACTGTTGTCGCAATAGGTATGTGAAACAACATTTTTCACATATTCTACATTTTTTAAACCGAGTTATTGAAAAACGCTTATGTTGAAACGTATACAAAGTGATTAATGTATTATCAAATTTATCCAAATTTAAATATCTTTATTTTTCTACACGCCACAATCATATATGCGAAACTAGAAATGTATAAGGATGTATGTTTGTACATCCGTGACGTTTCATAATTAAAACTAATTATTTACTTTGCATAATAGTCGTGATATTTTAATCAATATAAACTGATAAATGTAAAATACGGTATTTTAGAACTTTTCTTTGTTTTCATCAATCGGGTTGACGGTCCCTTTAAAAGATGACTCCGTGAAGGCAAAATACTATAACGGACATTTGTTCTTTGAACTATATCAACAAAAGTTTAGTTTTTATTTTGTAGGTGTTGGTCGTGATGTTTCGCATGCAGAACTAAAGTCTATTGCGTCTCCTCCCGATCCCGACGCAAACAGTTTGTCCTACGTGTACTCAGTAGCGAACTTTGACGCTATCAATGGGCTGATAGATCGACTTATAGACGCGACATGTGAAAAATGTAGAGTGAGCCATATGACAGACATATTTGTTGTCATTGATGACTTATCTGAATCAGCGATGAATCAACAGGAGTTTGGTAGGGCTCTGAATGGACTGACGTACATCGCACAATATTTACCTGCCTATCGGCAAGTGAACGGGCAAAAAGTTAACATAACAACAATTGGTGACTTGGGATATAGACATACTTCAATTCCTAATGCCACTGATCTCGACTCGTTGTTGATGTCTATTCAAAGCATTCGTCAGCAGCAATCATTCTGCTATATAAATGAGTGCGAAAAGGCATTGGCGTTAAATATCTCATCGGGTATGATTCAAATAATAAACATCACGGGCCGAAATAACGATCAGCGTAATAATTCGCGAAAAATAATCGTTGTTTTTTCGTCTGGCAGATTCACGGACAAGTCGCTGGTCAGGCTTGAACTACAGGACGCACTGAATGAGTCGAATATCGACATATTTGCTATCGGTCCTGGATACGACACTGATATGGAAGGATTGCATGCTCTGGTCAAAGAACCTTTCAATGTGTTTAGTCTTATTGATTACAACTTGGAAACATTAGATGTTTTAAAGTCAAAACTGTCGTATATTGTATGTTCGTAGTGTAATAGGGACGGTCTTCGTAAAATACCTATATCAATTTCCACTGATGTACAACTCACACGTATGATTATACTGACTCAGATTGTAATACATAGATCTATGTAGGAGTGTTGTATATTACTATAGGATTGGCTTGGTATTGCGCTATTTATTGTTAATTGGATATTTTTGCATGTTTCATTTTGCTCGAATCAGCATTTATGAAACTTAGTATTTCTGAAGAACGTATTGGCATAGGCATCGTTCAGGGGTGAAATAGAGTACACAATTATAAATGACATATTGCTCTTAATTTAATCTTCTGTATGTGACTTACAATTTTATTTAATGATAATTTATAGTTACTTAGACACGATTTATAACTGCGGTATACAGAAATCACAAAGCAATCAGACGTTATGAGCCTTGTTTTCCACTTATATAATACAAAGGTAGCGAACTTGTGATTGCATTCAAAAGGTATTAGTATTTAGTATTATGAATCACATTGATTACCCTCGCCTTTGAACATTCTTTATTGTAGAGCAAATGTGTTGTCACACAATGGAAGTTACATCATGTTTGATTGTTTCCACTATTTGTCTAAAAATAAGGTATCTACAGATTAAGAATGTGTTGGTTTTTCTATTGAATAATAATTATTTTATCATTCGTACAGTGCGTGCAGATGCTACAAAAAAGGTAATATCGTTATGAATAGTAACGTTAAAAGTAATTGGGAAAGCAGTGCAAGAATGATGTATACCGTTATGATAAGATTTCGTCTAAAAAAAAACAATGTATGAAATGATTTAAGCATAATTATGTAAATAGTTCGCTATATTAAGCTATAATAGTTAAAGCAATAACCGACTTGTCATTACGTACTTCTTAAATGCCGCGCATATTGTTTTGATTGTTTCCTTCAAACCCTTTTATTAAACGGACTTATATATACTCTGTTTTTCAAACTAAATATATCGAGGTAGCAGGGAACATAATACTTCTTTTCAATATTAGGAATATATGAAACGGAATCAGAAATATACCAGCTACACGTTAAAATTGATACCGATGACATGACTCTACGACAAACACGAAGTCTCTTGACGCGAGTCAACCCGCGTTGATGCGATCTCGTTAAATAAACAAAAGGTCGAAGTGATGTGTGATGTAATATAAAATTGCTTAAAGAAAAAACAATGGAGATTTATCTTCTTTTACTTGAATAGCATTTATGTCATATGATGTTAACGGCACGGTCTAATATGTTCTTACAGAAAACGTGTCAATGCAAGTGAATAATGCGAAAATCCACACATGTGGCGGCAGTTGGCCTTTCTGCATTGTAAGAGCAGAGATTGTATTTATATGTTTCACATGTTAAAAGTGTTTCCTTTCAACTTTTACCAAATCCCTAATCTCTACCATTAATAATGATTTATATTGCTAAATTATTGTTAGAATATGGCATGCAAATAAATGTAGTAAGCTGGATACAATTTATATATCGACCGAAACATTATTGTCCTCAGAGATCAATACATGTATAAAGTTTTATTATAAACGCAATAAATTGACTTCAAACATTGAAAAGTCAACCAGGATAAACGTTGCAATACAGGCCAGGGATAACCCAGTAACTACCTACGTTAGTATTAAAGACAATTACGACATCTTATAAGATCGGTCATTATAACAGTCATACAGGTAGGCCAGTGTTAGACTTACTTATTCCGGGTTTACACCGGGGATTTGTTATGACTTATGTTAGTTTCTTATATTATATTTGTTTTAGCAAAATATCCAATTAAAATCTATTCAGTTGGAATACGGAAGTACCAATAGTCATACATATGTGAAGTTGTTGCACCAGGGTTAAAGAAATGCGAGTGATTTAGTCCAATATTATTTCTAAACCACAGAGACTTGTATGATTTTAGATACCCATCGAATTGACAAGGTCTTTAACCAACATTATTGCTTTTATCGTTCTGGAAACAATATCATGGATATCCGATTTAACCATGCGTCATATTTCAAATATGATGTTGTCATATTTACAAAACAACAAATTGTATGAATAAGTATACACTCATGAAATATTCAATTTAAAAAAGGGGATTTAAATATTAAATAAAATAATAATCTAGTTGACTCATAACCGTCAATACTCTACAGAAGAACATTGTTTTCGTAAAGTTTAACATTTCAGCAACATACAAAAAACACCCTTGCTTACACAATTTTCATTTAAAGAAATCGGTAAACATTTTGAACATACATTGACAATATATCACACGAAAAGCAAGTGTCTTACTACCTTGACAATACGTTCAGAATATTATTATAATTAGGAATGTTATTTCTGTTATGTTGTAGTTCGACATCTTCAATTTAATTATAAGACGTACGAACTGTTAACGTGTATTTAAGCAGCATAAAGAGCGGGATTTGAAGAATAATGGCATAGTTTTGAAAATAAACTCACACTTTTCAAAATAAATACAAAGACCAGAAATGTTTGTAAAAAGACAGGTGTCATTTACATGAATGTGTATGTCATGTTTGTCCTAAATATACAACTACAAGATTTGATCTCCGATCTTCACAATCTGCCGATTTAAGACAATTGGGGAACATAAAATTGTTCTTACATCATGCTCCATTATTTGTTAAGTAATATATGTAACGTGAATAATTAGATCCAAAACCTTCCCATGTGTTTTTCCGTAAAAATTACCTATAAACTGAATACGATAAATTGATAAATGAATTGCCTGAGAATGTTTTACACATTTTGATATAAATTGTCAGAATATAATGATTAGATAACTCATGGAAAAATCATGTTTAACGTGACCAGAATCATCCGTTGAAATGCTAACACGTTTATGGGCGTTTTATTTAAAGCACTTCAATATGTTGGGTTGAGCGCGTGGAATTTACAAGGCGGCGTCCGAATGTCGTTGTATGCTTGAACAAAAATAGCTTCATCTTCCATGTGTGTACACACGTTATAGCTATAATTCCATTGCCGACAGATTTGATTCGCGTTTTTAAAACAGTGTTATCTTAAACTCTGAATTTGATCATTACTAAAAATATTGCATCGATTGTTACTTGTTAATGTTTTGTTTATAATGAAAGTTTTCTTTCGTCCACTATATAATCATAAGTCCCGTTTTATATGCATATGTAAAGGCCAAAAGTATGTATGGTCAATGTGTACCACTGATGTGTCATTGTTTTGTCCGTAATTAAGTTAAAGAAAGAGCAATACGATTTTGGTAAACAGCTATGAAAAATAGAAATTTACCTATGTACAATACACAGTCGAAACCCGATGGCTCGAACTCGTCGGGACCGGCAATGAAAGTTCGAGCCATCCGGAATTCGAGCCATCCGATTTCTAATAAACTTTTGTTGTACGAACATTTTCACCTCCAGTGAAAGAGTACACATATTGCTTAAACTCCGTACTACTTCGTACCACTTTCTTCTTTTGAATTAATACGAACAAAATATATACTTGCTACTTGAATACTTTTATGTACCAATATTATATTTTATTTAATGTCATCTTTTACTCAAATCAATTTACGATTGATTCGATGACATATTTGCAACCGGTGTTATATGAAGTATTGCGTGCCTTTTTAATCAAGCGGTCCTAATCGATTAACAATTTATGCGACCCGAAGCGAGTTCGAGCCATCCGAACAAAAGAACGTGTGAAAATTGTGACAGGGACTGTGAAAACAGTTCGAGCCATCCAATAATTCGTGCCTCGCGAATTCGAGCCATTCGACAAAATTGTATATGAATATTTATCAATAAAAAATCGGTGCTTTGATTGGAGTTCGAGCCAACCGGAAATTCGAGCCAAGCGAGTTCGAGCCATCGGGTTTCGACTGTTCATTTCGATACGTCTTTCTGGAAATGACGAATACTGATCAAATCAAACTTATAGTATCATTTATCGCCTACATTTCAACAATAGCCGACCAAAATTTGTTTATTAATCAACTTGTTTTCCTAGAATTAAATGTTAACTTAATGTTAACAATTATATCTTATCAGACTATCGTCCCATTTCTAGAAATTTCATTATGAAGCATGAACAGGGTTTACACTGTTGTTTAAGTATCAATGTTATATAGTCTAAGTACCACGTTTTCGTAATAACACTATACATTTGAGAATAAAATCATTAGGAAATACCTCTTGGTTTACTTAAAAAAATAATGTTATGAAAAAGACCATGTTGGTAAATATACGTATCTTCAAGAACTTGTAACGCACATACAAAATACCCGTTCATATATATCGGTTCGTTGACTTTTTTCGTGATTTGTTTCTTTTTGCCTGTTATAAGCATCCCTTGAGTAAGATGTATACCTGTAAATCTGTCTTGTATGTTCCATATAGATTATTTTGTTTTCTTGTGTTTACCATAATGAATGTTAGCTGTAAACGACAATTTGTCATTTGTATAATTCAATTGTATTTTTTAGACATTTCTCGTTAGTGTTTAGTAACGTTTAGTTGATTGATAAAAATATCGGATTTAAAAGTGTGCTTATCAAATTAACATTTAACAAAAGTTTCGTGTATATATATATATATATATATATATATATATACGAAACACTACTTGATTGACAGCTTGCAAGTGTCGTTATAACACTCAATATTTTCAAGAAGCGTGATATTCTAATCATATAATCTGTTTCATACAAGTTGTTAACGTTAGTAATTCAGCATATTGTCATTTTTACCATTTAGAAACGTAGTTTTAATAGCTCTCTGTCTTTCAACAATTTTTTTAGCGTGCATCACTAACTTACAAGTTCTAATTAAGCATACAATATTTTAAAAGCGAATATCTTGTACCAAAATGGCAAATATGATATTATGAATCATCATAGTTACTTATTATAACGATTTCATACAAAGTATTATACGAAATTAAGCATTTACAATTCATAGCCAAAAATATGAATATTTAAACGTGTCCATTTAGGACTTGCAGAATTTGAGTTGATGTTTATGCGTTTGTGAACGAATTATGATCGAAGTTTAATTATAAAAAAAAACGTACTATGTGTTATAACAAGTAAAAGTTAAAGGGACATACGTTGTTAAGGTAATTTTAACGAACAGTTGTTAAAGCGAGTATCTAGGATTTTAATGACAATATTTTATTTTATTTCTACATAGTACATAACTCAAATATTGTTTTACTTCAATCAAATCCATAACGAACATTTTTGCGCCGATACCGAAATGCTTACTCATATTTTACGCTGAACCAAAATTGTGTCTATACGTCGTTACAACGAATCTGATCAGACTGGGGCAGATTTCCATACACTGTACATGAATATTTGAAAATTGTATACGACTGAATAAACCTTCTTAGATGTTCAGGTACTACTTCTGAAATTGAGTTCATCAATATTTTATATTTTTTGCAAAACCAAAGACCGTATATTCTCGCTTTTACAATTTTTTAATCGTAGATAACAACATAAACAATCTGTATTGGGACTTGCCATGTTGAAATTTATTTTGAAAACAAGAATGACAGATTTTAGTTATCTTTAAGCGGGTATGCACGATTTTTATATGTGTTAAATTGTAATATATTGATAAAAATATGTTACAATAACACAAAACAGGCAAGAAAAATTAAACATTGAAGACGAATTTCATAAAATTCAGCAAAAACAAATTAGCGCCCCGAGCCGATTGTGATGAAGATATTTCGTACATATTTTCCTACAATAACCGAAGCATTCGTCTTTTTAATAGGATCGAAGTTAGAGTTCGTGTGTCGTATGAATAGATATCGTTGCAGGAAATTAAAATGATCCGTAAAATTCAATTTAGATTTACATCGTACATGCATGATATACATACTGGCGAATTCGACTGTACATACATTTTCGATTTCAGAATTAAATATATTATTACGCATTTTTCGACACATGTTTGTCTAAGCTTTTATTTTAATTTATATGTATGTAAAATATATGTATATTAAGTTTTTTTACACATTTTATATAAATTCATAGATATTTGACAAAATCATGCATGACCGCTTTAATGTCTTAAAGACTATTTTCGTTTAGATTAATTTCGCACGGTCTGGTACTTGTATATATATATGTATTTTCATACCAACGTTTGTATCTAAAAATACTATAATATCGTTCATGTTGTAATAATATAAAAATGAAAAAAACAACATTTATCGGGATGTCGTTCCAACAAAGATAATCTCCATACAAATGAGCCTTGTTCTGAATAAACTGGGCTTAATGCATGTGCGTAAAGTGTGGTCCCAGATTAGCACAGGCTATTCAGGGACGATACTTTCCGCATCAATTGGATTTTTGCTAAGAAGAGACTTCATTTAAACGAAAAATGTAATAAACGCGGAAAGTGTCGTCCCTGATTAGCCTGTGCGGACTGTACATGCTAATCTGGGACGACACTTAACGCACATGCATTATGCCCAGTTTTCTCAGAACGCGACTCATATACATAAACTCGTTCATATTCATACATGTAACACTTCAACGTCAGATGAAATATGTTACATGTAAGTAGTAGTGGTCATTGAACAAGCATTCGTGTCGTGTAGCTTAAACGCCGTATTCGGATGCAGATAATTAAGATTAGTATTCTTTTTGTTACACAGTTCGTTATTTGTTATATTTCCGGCAATTCCATTTCGGAAGTTTTGCGAATTACTAGAGCGTGCGGTCGGGATTCGTGATTTATTGTCAAATCGTCTCCTCATGACGTTGCCTGGTGGCATGTTCTCATTGTTCAGTCGGGAACCTTTTTTCCAGTTTATCAAACGAAACAATTCCTTTCTGAATTTAGTTCCACTGAGACAGTACAGTAAGAAATTAATGGAGTTTTTGGTGTACATAAGCATATTGACAACTGCCCACCAGAAACCTAGTTTCGCCATACTAGCATCATCTGCGTCCTTGATCCAGTATGCTTCACCGATGAGATATATACTTACTGGCGAAGTGGTCACGAGAAAAACAATGCTTAGCGTAAACAGGATTGCTGTTTTGGACGACTTTTTAACATCGCGAATTTCTTGTTGCTGACTATGCAAAGGTGCAACGGTCGATTTTGTTTTCTTCTTACTCTGTAATACTTTGAACAATATTAACATGTTTCCTAATAGGATAATCGCAAATGGGACAATGCAGTACACGCACATGTCAATCCACGGCTGGACTTCGTACTCAAAGTATGTGTAGTTTTGGTCGATTTGAACGCACTTCTGTTCAATTGGATTTGTGTCCTTTTGTTTTTTTTATTTTAAACACCATACCGTATAAAATATGCGAATTTTTAACTAATATGAACATAACTACTGCTATCAGAATGGAAACTGCAGTCTTTTTTGTACACACTGTCTTAGCGCGATGTGGCAGCCAAGAGCAAATCACTCGTTCCAATGTCAAAATGATAAGAATCCAGGCGGAAAAGTCCAGAGAACTATACACCAACCACGTGTGAATCTTACATCCCGCCTCACTAATATGTCGAACATCAGTATTAAAAAGATATATCAACCACTGTCTTAGAAGGCCCGAATACAGAACCAGCAGGTCCGAGCACGCTAGAACCGTCAATAAAAGTGCCGTAGTGGAGACCCGGATGGAGCGCCGAGTGAGGACCAGGATTGAGAGACTGTTCCCGATGGTGCCCAGCAAGATGAATACAGGCGGCACTAACTTCCAGATGAGGACACCCGCCTTGTAAATAGTAAGTTGTTTATAGTAGTCGCTCTCCGTTTGGTTAGGCATTTTCGAAAATCAAAGTTTGCGTACTATAAATAAATAACGTAAGTCCATAAAGTCGTTTTAAACGTAGATATATTTTTTACTGTGTTGTTGTGAAGAATGGCTTTAAACTCATTGTATATTTCCTTCAAATGTATTCGATTGATACTGATAATAAACCTATTGATGGTATGTATTGTGTTGCTTGTTTTGTTCCATACGAGTCTTTTATCATCGTAATTCAAGTTAATATTATATGCGAATCTCATCAACTTTGAAGCAAGTAAAAATAATGACAGACGTTTGTAATTAAACTGGTAATTATGTTTATGCCATACAAAAGTTTAATGCATGTCTTTGAACTGTCTCCATCTGATTAAATAACTTTCTGTGATCCGCGGAAAATATCTGCAATTGATAGAGAAAATTTGTTTTCAACAACAGTATCATATAAACACAATAGCAGTCTCAACTTGTAACTGATCTTAACAACTGATTCATCTCTGAATTCTATATTACTTTTCACAAATAAATGAATATAGTTTGCTTTTGTCGTTATATTCGAAGATTAATAAGTATTATGTATTCCTCAATATCATGAACTTACAACAAGCGGATTCTATAAAAAAAGAAGAGCCCTCCTGACATTTTCAAGCAAGCTGTTCATTAGCAAATCTTATTACGATACAAAAGAGTACATATCTTCTGAGAATTGAACAAGTTTCTTTCTTACGAAAATTTAGCAATTTTTGTATATGGTGATTATCTATCCCCAATACGAAACAGTTGTGTTCAGTAATATTGTCAATGCATCATAGAAATTATATGGTTGTTTTATCGAGAGATTTCTCCATAGCAATCTTACGTGATTTTGTGCAAATAATGTATAAATATGATGCTCATTATTTCCTAACAATATTTCCTAACAATACGAACACATAAAAGTTTGGGTCGCCTATATGATCAGTAATATATCATGACAAGTCTTTGGTTGTTTTTGCGATATATTTTTTCATTGCAATACCAAAATTTGGCAAATTGAGATTAACTATTATATTAATATATACAATAACCGGACTAAGTGTAATTTTAAAACAAGATGTGTTTGTGTAACACAAAGCCCCATTTATTTGACCTTTGACCTTGAAGGATGACCTTAATCTTGACCGTTCACCATTCAAAATGTGCAGCTCCGTGAAATACACATGCATACCAAATTGTTATCTACAATATTGCAAAATTGTACATTTAATGAGCGATTTTGACCCATATATTTGACCTTTGACAGTGAAGGATTACCTTGACATTGACCTTTCATCACTCAAAATGTGCAGCTCCATAAGATACGCATGCATGCCAAATATGAAGTTGCTATATTCAATATTGTAAAAATTATGGCAAATGCTAAAGTTTGACGCAAACCAACAAACAAACCAACAGACAGGGCAAAAACAATATGTCCCCCACTATAGTGACGGGGGACATAAAACTGTTATAATTCAATAATATTGGTGTTGATTTCAATTACCTATGTATTTAACATATCCATCATTTAAATGCTGACTACTGAAACTATTAAACAAGGTATACCGAGTTATTAACAATCGATTTTGTACCTATTATATCAAATACTTGTATACAATGAATTCATTCATATATCATGGTGTTTATCAAATATCTAGTTAGTTTTGGAAATAATAACCTTCTGCCATTACCTGTTGCTATGGTAATCTTGTTTCCTTGGAGTTCTACTCGGTTTACGAGCCGTTGCAATTATTCCATGTTTGAGTTCAAACCATGCTGTGTTATAAACAGAGGTACGGAAGTCCTCGGAATATGCAATTCGCTAGTAGAAAAAACAACTCCAGTTTGAAATGTCTTGAATCAGTATTTACAAGTACGATGTATATAATATACTATACGTACTTGCAGACATTATACTCATATGACACACATGGAAATATCTTTAAATATCTTTCTTTTATTTAATATCTTTTGTGTTGAATACATGATAATTATAGGTTGATCATTAAACATTGTGAACATCGCATGCATCAGCCACACAATCTCATTAGGCTAATAGCGTCTTCAGATATCAACATAGTCGTTATTGGAATGTAAATATAAAGATATACAAGCATTGTTTAAAGTAGTGTTATAAAACATAAAGGCAATCTTTTTCCGGAACGTAATCTATTCATATATTAGTTTCTTTTAAAAATAAGGCATATTTCCCTTTCACTTTTTGTTGATATTTTTCTTTTGGATATTTAAAAAAAATAATGTTGGATTCCGACCATCCTACCAACGAAATTAGAGTTGGGATATCACCACACTGATTATGGAGGCATTAACAGAGTATCGGAGATTTTCAGTGGAAGCCTTAAAAACTGGAAGAAACAGGTTTTGCTGATAATGACCAAGTAATTTTATAATCAACTGCACATAAAGACAAATGACATCGTGTTTGAGATACAGCTTATTTCATGATCTAGAATCCTTTTAGTAAATGTCCAATTTCTCGACGTTTAATTTGCTGCCAAACGATGCCATTTTACAACAGCTGTTACATAAATACATAATGAAAAGATACGCCGTGTCAACATGTTGCTCATAAGATAAAGTGTGGTTATAAAATGTGCAGAACTGTTATACAATCATGAAGTAGGGGTTTGCTTAAATGGAAATAGTTTATTAATCGAAACAATAATGCAACGCAAAGAGGCCTGCGGATAGCTAACCCTATCACACAAATTCATTCGGGCAGTATAACCCTGAAAACATGCCCCAACAGGCCCGATGTTGGTTGTTTTATGGCAGCGACTAACGAGTTAGCGGAGCTATTATTTAAGGGACTATTTAAGTTTGAGTAAGTTATGTTATGTCATACCTCAGAACTATCGGCACGATATACGGCCGACTCAACAACGTGTGCTTATTAACATAGAATATAGTACATATATACATGTTTACTGATTAACATACACATAGTTATTCGATATATACATAGAGAATACTAGGTCGGTGCCGAATAAAGCAAAGTTTATTTTGCGAGGCTTAGAAAATCTGAACCACGAGCCTTGGCGAGTGGTTCAAATTTTCGTGTCGAGCAAAATAAACTTTACTTTATTCGACACCGACCTAGTATTCGATTTATCCCATCAATTTTCTTAGTCGTAAAGTATTTTTTTTAAATACAATAGGAAAATCGAACTACACGGAACATCCCAATGTTATTTTAAGCAAACATGGTTTCATTATTTTAATCGTGTCGAGCCTAATGCATTACAAAAAGATCAGTAACTAACCTGTTTTTCTGTTTATCATACCTCTACGTCCCCTATTTTTAAGAAATAATGAAAACAAAACACTAAACAACTGCAGCTTTAGCGTGAAAGAACATGCATTGTCTCGTATGACGTGTTAATAATGACGTCACGAGTACGCGCACTTAATATTTGTAAATAATGTTTACTTGCTTTTTGAGTTGCAGTATGTGTTAAAAATATATTACATCTTGGTATCAAATTGTTTGTTTTGTTGAATCTGATTCGATTTTAATAAAAATGATTACTTTTTAGGTGATTCCGAGCAAAATGACCATTCTCCGCCGCGCGTGACAGCTATATTTCAGCACTGCCGAAATAGAGGAAAATTTATTCCACAGTGGCTTATTTCGACAATGCACGTCTGATGATAGGTTAAATATGTATATCGTTTTCTTGTGTTTGAAACGTACAAGGACGGGTTCCATAGTCGCATTTTGGCCGGATTTGGTTTGCTGCCTTTGTAATTCAAAATAATTAAAATTATTAATTTCTTACTTTTTCTTTTTTTTTCTATGGTTAAAGTGTTTAGCACATGTCTATGCGGATATTTACTTCAAATAAGTGCATGTCTGAACTACGCAGTGATTCTTTCGTTTAGTGTTTGAACCAAGTGCTTGTATGACATTGGAAAACATTACAGATGTAAAACATTACGTTCTTCATTATAGCTATGTCGGTAAGTACAAAAGCAATTCAGCTTCAGACATTATTCCTATTTAAAGCCATATACATGTCTTCTAAATATACATTCATCTGTATTTAAATTGCAACACATCCTAATTATGATATTCGATCTGAATAAAGTTTGGACAATAGTTTAACTAGACGTTCTTCTTCTTCTGTCAGGACGCTTACAATAGACACGTTCTTGGAGTAGGCTTGTCTTCATCATGGACTATTGCTCCATTAGCTAGCAAATTCATTTAAAAACACTTGCATTACCAAATGAGGTTAATATGTTTGAGTGAGCAAAACGCAAGTTTAGTAACGCGCATGCATTTTGAATGGATCATACCTTGTATTACCTAATATATATACTTGTATACAATTGCGTCTCGAACAATGTCCGTTGTAAACTCAATGCGGTTAATTTGGTTGAGTGTGTTCATTCATATATATGTTTTGCGAGCATCTGGAATCTGATATAGTTTTTTTAAGAACACGTAGTGATCCACATGTGTTGAGCATAAATTTACTACCAAATAGAGACAGCGTGTATGCTCGTATTATTAATTAAACGTCCACGCAAGTTTAAAACCGTATGCACTTCTTAAACTTATGATCTGATAGATGTTCATTGTCAAAGGGAACATCCACTGATTGAAAGAAGCTTTGTTGTATCAAAGCTAGGATAAAACACTAACAGAATGCGTAAAACAATGACGTCATATGGTTTATAATACGACATCATTTTACATCATTCATGCTGTAGCCTCTTTTCTTTCTCTTTATATTCAAATGAAAGACAAAACAGTTTTAGAAAAAAACATCTAGGGATTAAAACATTACCCAGTACATGTTTATGCATATAAGTTTATTTTCTCACAAATGGAATAAAAACAACAGGATTAACACACGCCAATGTTGGCATTGCCAATATAATCGATGCTGTTTTTTAAGACTTACCTATCGAGCAAATATCATATTTATAAATGCAGGTGCAATCTTTATGAATTAAGTACAATTACTCAAAGAGTATTAGCTGTTATTGTATGACAATGTCACAAGTATTGCTACTTAATAAAAGCAAAACGAGATAATAAGGAAATATATATGTTTAGCGAATGCAACATTTGACAAAAGTACTGTTGAATACGACTTAAAAGTTAGATAAAGAGAATATATGTTTTAATAAAAATGTAATAATTTAGAATGTACGAACCTTTTATTTTCAAAATATACAGAATTTGTATTTGTAAACAATCTGATTGTTAAGTCTTTTTATGTCACAGTTAATGAAATAAAAAATTAACGAATTATTATAAGATTCTCAAGTTTTTGCAAAACAATTTTTACAAATAATCTTTTGTCAATTCAGCGAACAGGGATGGTATTAAAATGGATGTAAAATAAAATAAAAATCTGAAACAGCGAATTAGTATTTAACAGACTGATTAAGCATATTCATCATCTCATGATATTGAGCACATATTCATCAGTATAACGTTTAAATAAACGAATTGAGTTATAAAACTTTCATTCAAAACATTTGTATTGCATATTAATTCGCTGATAATGTTTGACATTATTAAAATACATCTAAAACAGTTACGTTTATGTATTGTGTACAACCAATGTTTTTTATGTATGCATATGCCATTGTAATTTACTCATTATGTTCCATTTCATCAATACATTATTATTAGTAAGTCCTTGAGCCAGCACAGACTGTTCAGTTCGTGAACGGTCATGTAAGTGCAATATATGGAAGTACTTAATATCGTACTTCAAAATTCAGATTCAAGATATTTCAAACTGATATTTTGTTTTCGCGAGCGAATTGCATATTCCGAGGACAAACATAACCCACATCTATGTTGTAGCATCGTTTAAATTCAAAGCGAGTATAACTCCACGGAAACAAGGTTAACAAAGCCAAAGGTAATGGTAAATGTGTCTTCACTCTACAATTTATTAGATATTTGATATACACAATGATATATTAATGTATTCATTGTATGCAAGTATTTAATATTTTACGTACAATATCAATTGTTTATTCCTCGGTATACATATGAGTAGTGTTTGTATTCAGCTTTGATAAAATTGGATATGCTATATAAATATGTACATGAAACCAACACGATTATTGTATCTTTTTTTTAATTAAACATAGTCCGGTATTTGTGTACATGGAAATATTATTGTATTAACATTTGGCGAGTTTTGGTTTTGCTATGGACAAATCTCTCGATAACACAGCCCTAGACTTGTTATGATACATTGTCATTATTATTGAACACAGCTTTTTCGTATTGTGGGGAGATAATCATCATAAACAAAATTTGCCCCCAAAAAATACGTAAGATAGAAACTTGTTCAACTCTCAACAAATATGTAATCTTTTGTATTGTTATGAAAGTTGATAGAGGACAATCTTACTTAAAAATGCCAGCCGGGCTCTTTTTGAAGAATCCGCTTGTTGTTGTTTTTAAGATATTGTGGAATACTTATTAATGACTAATCCTCGAATGTAAAGTAAAAAACAAGTCATATTAATTTACTTGTCAAAAGTAATATAAAAATCCCAGATGAAAAAATTCTTGAGATCAGTTACAAGCTGAAACTATTATTTTGTGTACATGATACTGGTGTTGAATATAATTTTGCTCTATCAATTGCTGATAATTTCCGCTGAAGACAGAGAGTTTATTTCCGCTGATTACAGGGAGTCATTAAATCAGCTGGAGGATGTTCAAAGACGTTGAAATAGGTTTTGTATTGCAAAAACATATTAACGATCGGTTACGTGACCGCTCGGTTTCACCATCAGTTCTATTACAAACGTCTGTCATTTGTCTACGTGCTGCAAAGTTGATGAGATTCGCAAAAAATATATTAACTTGAATTACGATGATACATGGCTAAAATAAAACAGAAAACACAACAACATACAACGATAGGATTATAATCATTATTCATTAAAAGGTAATATACACGATATTTGAAGGAAATATAAACATATCTTAAACCTGTTCAAAACAACATAGTAGCAAATATAACTAAAAGTTTAAAACGACTATATGGACTTAAGTTACTTGTTTATAGAAAGCTAACTTTGATATTCCAAAATGTCTAACCAAACGGAGAGCGACTACTATAAACAACTTACTATTTACAAGGCGGGTGTCCTTATTTGGAAGGTAGTGCCACCTGTATTCATCTTGCTAGGCACAATCGGGAACTGTCTTTCAATCCTGGTCCTCACTCGGCGCTCCATCCGGGTCTCCACTACGGCTCTTTTCTTGACGGTTCTAGCGTGCTCGGACCTGCTGGTTCTGTATTCAGGCCTTCTGAGACAGTGGTTGATATATCTTTATAATACTGATGTTCGACATATTAGTGAGGCGGGATGTAAGATTCATACGTGGTTGGTGTATAGTTCTTTGGACTTTTCCGCCTGGATTATTATCATTTTGACATTGGAACGAGTGATTTCTTCTTGGCTGCCTCATCGCGCTAAGACAATGTGTACAAACAAGACTGCAGTTTTCATTCTGATAGCGGTATGTGTGTTCATATTAGTTAAAAATTCGCATTTTTTATACGGTTTGGTGTTCGAAATTGCAAACGAAAAAACAAATCAAGTTGAACAGAAGTGCGTTGCAATCGATCAAAACTACTCACACTTTGAGTATGAAGTCCAGCCGTGGATTGACATGTGCGTGTACTGCATTGTCCCATTTGCAATTATCCTTATAGGAAACGTGTCAATATTGTTCAAAGTATTACAGAGTCAGAAGAAAACTAAATCGACCGTTGCACCTTCGCAGTCATCTCGATCTCGTGGTCAGCAACAAGGAATTCGCCATGCGAAACAGTCGTCTACAACAGCAATCCTGTTTACGCTAAGCATTGTTTTTCTCGTGACCACTTCGCCAGTAAGTATTTATCTCATCGTTGAAACATACTGGATCCAGGACGCAGATGATGCAAAACTGGCAAAACTAGATTTCTGGTGGGCAGTTGTCAATATGCTTATGTACAGCAAAAACTCCGTGAATTTCTTACTGTACTGTCTCAGTGGAACCAAATTCAAAAAGGAATTTTTTCGTTTGATAAACTGGAAAAAAAGTGCTCGACTAAATAATTTTAACATGCAATCAAACAACTCCACGAGGACATGATTTGACAATCAATCACACATCCCGATTTAACTCTAGTAATTCGCCGAACTTGCATCATAGCAATTCCGGAAATATAACAAATAATGAAACTTCACAATAAGAATTCTGGTTCAATGACTACTACAACTTACATGTTACAATTTTTATATGACGTTGAAGTGTAACATGTATAAGCAGAAAAGGTTTAAAGTATGTGCATTACCATCGTTTGAACTGACATTCCGGTAAATGTGTTTTGTGTTATATGTTTTAATTTATGCAAAATGAAAGATACGTTAGTATGTTTTTAGATACAAAACTTTGGTATGGAAATACATATGTAGAAGCAACATTTCGTGAGATAACAATCTTAAACCGATATGAACTTTTAGACAATAAGATAATAAACATAAATCATTCTTGTTTCCAGATTGAATACATATTTCGGATGTTGTTATGAACAATTAATATATGTTAAAGCGAGTATATACGGTCTTTGATTGTGCAAATCAAATAAAGTATTGACGAATACGAGTTTAGAAAAAGTACCTGAAAATAAACATAATAGTATTCATGTGTATACAATTTTCTAATGTTTATGTACAGTGCATGCAAATCGCCGTTAGTCTGTGCAGATAGCAGTCACGTAAAAAACCAGGTTGTATAACCAGTTTTGACGTCATATATATGTGTCGTCACAACTTCGTTCTCAACTTGTAATAGGTTATATAGGTCGTATAGATATGGGTACTCGAGAATAGTGTATATGTTGTGGATATGGCATTATGTATATGTATTATAATTGTCATTAAATTACAATACGAGTTCGTCTTCGTGACGTATATTTAACTACATTCATTGTAACGACACATAGACACAGTTTTGGTTCTGAGTCAAACATGAGTAAGCATTTCGGTATCGGCGCAACAACGATCGTTGTGGATTTGATTGAAATAAAACTATACTTTTGTACTATATATAGAAATGAAAATAAATAAAATATTGACATAAGAATGCTAAATACTCGCTTAAGAATTCGTGATTATTATCTTTACAACGTTTGTCTATTTACATTTTTCTTTGTTATGGCGATTTCTTCAAGCCATGCATTAACCCATTTATGCTTAGCGTCTAGAAAAAAAGGCCTTGACAAACAGCGTAGACCCAGTGCGGCGTCTTATCAAGGTCTTAGCTGTTTGCTTAAGGAATTTCTGTAAGACATATTCTTAATATAGAAATTAATATACTAGACATCCCTTATTTTGGAAATAAATTGATCCAATTTGGAAGGATGGGAGAGTCTACTAGGCATACAGTGGTTAAAGTGGTTTGCGTTCCAGCGTGTAGCATTCACACGATTATACTGGTTCGTCTACTATTAACGGAAACACTGAAATGTATGATAAGATGAACACGTTTAGTGTACATTATTGTGATGATCGTTAACTTATATGTTGTTGCTTTGAATTTTAAATGCCCCATGTCGTATAAGGATTTACAAGAAATTATTTAAATTATTAACTATTTGTGTTCATTATATCATAAATTGGGGGAATATATTCGCTTGTAAAACGTGTTATGAATCAAACGAACTGGTAATTTAGTGGTGCATGCTTAATATGGCTGTTGAAAGACAGACAGCTGGTAATACTAGGTTTCTAAATGCACGCTGGTAATGCGGATTCTTAGATTACAGATGGCACTTCGATAACAGAGAACAACAAAAGCCACGCGCGAGAGGAAAGTTCCTCATTTTTTTTTAGCTATGTCATAAAGATTAGTTTTTGAGACAAATCACATGGCCAAGTTGATAAATCGTGTATCCCTTGTATTGGGAATTAAATTAAATTGTTTATTCATATTTGATAATGAATAATGATTCTTAGATTACTTTATACGTATGTTACTATTGTGCATGCTAACTTGTCATAGGTATTTCATTATTAGGTAAACCATGTTTTGGTTAAAAAACTGCATAATCATATTGTTTGGCATAGATAATGAATCATAATCTGTGGCTTACCTTGTTAATATGTTTATACTTGCAGTTTGATATTTAAAAATTTTGAAATTATAATGTATCGCAGTATTTGTTCTCGAAAAGTGCATGTGTGTGTTGCATCATATGACTTTGTATTATTTAACTACTCAGTTTATTTTATATAATCATGCAATTACACTGTCTGTATTATGGGCTGGTGGCCTTTGACTGCAAATAAATATTCGTATTCGTATTCGGAAAAAAAGATTCACGGTAAAATGGTAGATTTGTGCCTAAAAAATTTCGTCGAAAAACTGCATAAACTGGGTGGAAAGTAAACATTTCAACAAAATAAAACTACTAAGAAATTGTGCAAGATTTGTTTTGCTATTCCAGCATGTAGAGTAATCACTATGCTTCTGTTACTAAAATTTGGATAGTATTCAATGAAATATAAACGAGGATAGAGCATTTTTTTATAGGTGGTATTCTTGAAGTTGCGGATACTTTGGTTCCAAATAAAGGACTATTCGGATAACAGAGACTTTCAACAAATTGGGCACTCTGATAACCGAGTTTTATCTTCTACCTGAAATGCATTATGTATATTATTGCTATTCGTACCAAACATGTTGAAGTAAGAATCAATTTGCATAGTCAAGCGCGACCCATTTGGAATCTATGCATAACGTAATTTCATACATAACCATTGGCGATGTTTGTTTTCAAATATCTAATTACTATTAATTTATACAATAATATTATAAGTGCAATTTTAAAATAAAATTGAAATGCTTATTTCTGAAGCAATATATGTCAAGTGACAACCGGAATTAATTCTCTACATAATGAACTTGTTTTTGGCGGTAACTTGAGATTCAGAGAGATGAAAATACAACGGATCGTGTGGATCAACACTATTGTGTTTAATTTTGATTAAACAGGCCTCTAGATAACGGGAGCAAAGGGATCTAAAAGCGGCAAATACACATTTGTTCTTTATAAAATTCCCATGTACAGTAACCTTATACTTGGTGAATAAGATGCGTATATAAAACTGTCGCTACTTGCATAACAACTGCGCATTAATTAATAAAGTAGACTAACAAGTATATACCGATAAACACTGATGAAAAAAGCGATTGAGAGTTTATAATGCGGTATACATGTGTCTTCGTGATTGTCACATCTTGTTTTGAAAATAAAAAGCAACATGAAAAAAGCAGAAACAAAACAAACAATCATGCTAAATTACATTTAAATCTTATCTAAGGAAAATCAAATTGAGCTTACAAAGTGAAACATCAAAACAAAAAGTTATTAAAGCAAGATTATACGATTTTGTTATATGTGTTAAATTGTAATATATTGATGAAAAATGTAGCAATAACACGAAATAGGCAAGAAAAATTATTACATTGAAGACGAATTTCATTAAATGCAGCAAAGACAACTTAGCGCCCCGAGCGGATTGTGACGTAGATATTTCGTACATATTTTCCAGCAATAACCGAAGCATTCGTCTTTTTAGTCTGTGTTCATGTGTCGTATGAATAAATATCGTTGCAGGAATTTAAAATGAACCGTTAAACTAAATTTAGATTCACATCGTACATGCATGATTTACATGCTGGCGAATTCGACTGTACAGCCATTTTCGATTTCAGAATTAAATATCTGGCTTATTTCGCATTTTTCGACACATGTTGTTCTTAACTTGTATTTAAATTTACATTGAAATAAATGTATAATAAGTTTTTTTACACATTTTACATAAATTCATAAATATTTGACAAAATCGTATAATCTCGCTTTAAAAGGGCCTTTTTACGTTTTGGTAAATTGACAAAATAAAAAAAAGTTTCAGATTCGCAAATTTTCGTTGTAGTTATAATATTTTTGAGGAAACAGTAACACTGAACATTTACCATGCTCTAAAATATCCATTACATGCATCTTTTGATGATTAAAAAAAACTTAAAATAAAAAAGCTTTGCAACGCGAAACGATTGAATAATTTGGAGAGATCTGTTGTTGTCGTTATAGTTTGTGATACTACGAGGATTGCTAAACCAAAGTTTACAATACATCACTCCCGTATGAGCACGGATGGCCGAGTGGTCTAAGAGATAGACTTTTACTTCAGGGGTCAATGGTTCGAGCCTATTCGATGGTTACTTTTTTTCTTTCTTTAATTATTGTTTTTTACTGGAGCTTTTAGATCTATTGTTTACATTTATCAATATAAAGCACTTAATGAAGAACTTCAATACATGGCTAAAAATGTGAAAGGGCCCCTTTAACGAAAATGTCAATTGTTGTAATTTAAGTGTTGCATACTAATGCTTTACATTTAGTCTAAATGTAAAGCATTAGTATGCAACACTAAAATTACAACAATTTTTTAGATATTAAATTTAAATATGTAATGAAATTTTGTACGTGCCATTAGTGGAAAGAAACGAATACAAGTTAACATTCATTAACTCCGATTCGCTCATTATGTTAAATATAATTATTTCATGTATATACAAGTTAATATGCAGAATGTGTTTGCTTTTTTATTAATAGCAACGACGGGTATGCATAACTTTTACACCACTATCGTGTGATTTAATCGACCGCCTGTTCCATTATTGCTATTTTTTAAATTTACTGGCATTGATCCAAAACGTTCTAATATAATTTCGGACCTGCATCGCTGCTGAACTTAATTTTATCTCTAAGTTGCAGTTTAAGCAGAGTAATGTTTCATGGCATGCATTCAAAGTATATAAGTAAATAGCCTTAATAGTACCTTCATTATGACATAATTATACATGCTGTAGATAAGCCGTTTCGCTGAAAAGAATGTAATTTAAAATTGATTAAGTTCGTGTACTATGCGAAAATCCAGCTGTTGGGTGACTCGAAAACTGGAAAATGTATTGTCGTATAGACTGTTTTCATCATACATATCGACTGATTTTCTCATTATCTTTCACATTTATACAAAATCATAATCATATTCCAACGGGATTAGAACATGTTTCGGTAAGTCGTTTTTAATGTTCGCCAGTACATACATTTTTATTTATTGCCTGCCTACTTTAACAGTATTCCACAGCAAATTCTGCATTTCTGATTCACTAAATAGATTTTGTTATATCTGGTACTAAGTGTCGAGTAATCTGGAATAGAAGTGCCATTGTCATTGAGCTAATCGGTAAAAAAAGTGTCCATGAAAAATTGGCATCCGACTCTTGAAACATTTGAATTTCTTCAAAAACGTTAGTAAACAAAAATGTAACATGTTTTAACATTAATGGACATAGTGATCTTTTATATGGAATAGTGGGCACATTCTTGATTTACTTCCAAGTATTTTTATTTTGTTGAAATACGTACTGATCATCGAATTCGTGATGATTATCGATGAAATTTTATCAATTGTTGTACATAATCCACCGTTTTTCCACGAATTTCTTTCTATTCAATTTGAAGTACTATACCATGAATCGACCAAACAAAACCAAATGAACAGAACATAAATGCAAAAATAACTGAAGCACTCGCCGCTCGCGCGTGGCTTTTGTTGTTCTCTGTTATCGAAGTGCCATCTGTTATCAAAGTATCTGCATACCCGGCGTGAAATGGAAAGACAGAATATACTGCATGTACTGAATAACTAACATTCATAAATTGAATGAAAGATGGTATATGATTAGTATATCACTGCTTTTGGAAATGTTGAGTGATATAACGACAAATTACAATTTTACATATTAACTGTTTATTGAATACAATGACATTTAAAGCCTTTTACCTCGAAACAATAATGTTCGTGAATAAAATATTTGTGAATGGATAAAACAACGTCGCGTAAATAAAATAATCGTGATTTGTGTTATAGTTTCCAATACACATGTGCAAATACTGTGTATTAAATACGGTGCAAATACTGTTAATTAAACGATATCATGATATAAGTAAAAGAAATTACTCGAAGTGAAAATACAAGATACGTCTTAGCGAAAATAATCAAAACGACTACAGTTTTAAAACATACGTCATATACCATAATTTTAGTAAATTGCTTTGTCTTAAATCTTAAACTCAATGTATGCTTCGCATTAAATTTAAATAAAACTCTTCAATTCTCACAAATCTCTTGTGCCTCGTTTGTAAATATTACGCATATATTTAATCATATAAGTTAATCTCGTACGTTTGTCAACAGCTAGCGATGATCTGTCATGCGTGACCATTGAATTCAACAATTTGATGGAGTTCGTGACTTGTGTAACTGGATAGTATACTGGGCAATGGTATTGTACTTTTAATACTATCAGATCACTACATCTTTTATCAATGAAGCCGTTGATGTGGGAAATTGCTTGTCAAATGTCATCCACATGTATCCACTGTGTTGATAATGGATTGTACTTTTAACTTACTAACCTGTCCAGCGATACATGCTCGCCTGATGAATATAGGGATAATACACGTTTTCGAGGGCATGATCATCTGCGGGCGCTCGAAAAATCCGTTCCTGTCCGAGGACGCATAAACAAATCACACATACCAAAATAAATTAAAATAACAATTAAAACAATATGTGTTGTTCATCCGATATCGACAAAATAATTCGATTATTTCATATGACGTCATACAGTTAAATGTTGTGTTTTACACATATGCCTCACTCGGTCATCATCAGAAATGACGAGGCTTTACCTTCGGATAGGCAGTTTTCGATGTTAAATGTGTTTAAACAGTAGAATGATGCAAATTTAAAATGCAGCCGCGCAAAGTAAGAATAAGTTTTACTATTAGTTTGGGTTTCTAGGTTAGGAGTAACATTACTCCATGCTGATAGAACATTAGATAGAAATATGTTTTCTTTTGAAATTTCATGTAAGATATTATTGCTGATGTTACATTCGAAAAGTAAGGAATCGCCATATATTTTTAAATCTTCTGGTAGAATAATGTCCATTTACTTGTATCGGTACTATCTAAGTATCTTTTAATCCAGCTGCATTTGAGTGCATTCACGAATGAGTCAATATTCGTTAATTTGATACCTCAATTTTCTACGGATTGAATCAACTGAGTTCGTTAAATTTTGTCAGGTTTATCGTTCCATACGAAATAAAATATTGTTGAATTTATATCGTTTATAATGTCATTTGGGGGATTTGGGAGAACTGTTAATACATAAATTAATTAAGGAAGATCAAACGTTTTTAATACTGTGTTTTTTGCGATTAGTGTAAGTTTACGGTGTTGCCATGATTTTAAGCAGTTTTTACATTTTTGTAATTTAGGCAGTATGTTTTTTCGAATTGTATCATTTTCATTATTTGAAAACGTAATTCCTAACGTGGTGTCTTCATCGGATGTCCACTTAAATTTCATTTCTTTTTTATAATGGACATTACTTTGTTTTAATTTACCTACTCGTAGCACAGTACATTTACTTTTGTTAAGTTTAAGACCCGATGTCATTCCGAAAAAGGTTAGTGTCTCTATTAGGTTATGGGAAGAATCGTAATGGTCATTTACAAAATAAGTTGCATCGTCAGCAAATAGGGACTGTTTAATTTCTTCGTCAGGTTCTATTGATATGCCATGTATATGTTTATTTGATCGGATATGATGTGATAGATACTCGATGCATATAATAAATAGAGATGATAAAAGTGGACACCCTTGTCGAACCCCTCGTTCAATGTTAAAGCTGTTTGAGAAGAAGCGATTGTTAGTAATTATACTATTCATGTCGATATAGGACAGTTTTACCCATTTTATGAGACTATCACCAAGGTTCATATTTTCTAAGCACGCGAACATAAACGAGTGATCAAGTGAATCGAATGCCTTTTCAAAGTCTGCAAAGAATATTAAACCAGAATTATTTGAATTGTTGAAAAAGTTAATGCAGTCTTGAATAAGACGAACGTTTTCACCAATGTAACGTCCTTTTATGAAACCGGATTGAGTTCTTGAAATGACTGATGGTAATATTTTTTGTAATTCTGTTTGCTATGCTTTTAGTTGCTATTTTATAATAATTGTTCAATAAACTAATCGGGCGAAAGTTTGACAGGGATTCTAATTTTTTTCCAGGTTTTGGAATGAGTGATATTATACTTTGTTTTTGAAGTGTTGTTAGACTTCCTTTGTTAAATGAATAATTAAGTGAATTAGTTAAATGTGCTTTTATATCGTTCCAAAATATTTTATAAAACTCGGTAGTGATGCCATCAGATCACAGACTTTTGTTATTTTGCATTTCTTTAAGAGCCAGTCCACATTCATATTCTGATAGTAATCCGTCACAAACTTGTTTTTCCTCTTCATTTAAAGCATGATGTGTATTTTTAAACAGGGTGTTAGTTTCGACATTCTTTCGTTTATAGAGCGTTTCGAAGAATACGCGTTGTTCTTCTAGTATTTGATTTCTATTTGTTATGTCTTTGCCATTGACAACTAGTTTGTGCACAGTTTTTTGTTCGCTTCTACGTTTTTCAATGTTTGCAAAGTATTTTGTATTTTTTTCATTGTGTTCAACATGCTGTGCCCGTGCTCGAAGTATTATGCCTTTGAGGTGTGTATGATAAATTCCTTCTAATATTTGTTTTTTTTAAGCAATTTCATTTTTAATTGTGGTGGTATCATTTGTGTTTGTTTCATGCAACTGTTTTTCAAGTGTTTAAATGATTTTTATTGTTTCATGTTCAAGTTTGTGTGTTTCTTTTTGTTTAAATGACGTGTATCTTATTGTTGTGTTACGTATATTGCCTTTAATTATTTCCCATAAGGTGTTTGGATTTGCATCTTTGTTATTTTGAACTGTATCAGTTATTTCCTGTTTTATTTGTGTTTGATATTGTGTATCTAATAAGATGCTATTATTAAGTTTAAAGTACCCTGGGCCGCTTTCAGGTTGTATTTTATGCAGTTTTAGTTCAACTAGCGAGTGATCAGTCATAAATCCTGGTTTTATGTTGCATGTGTCGATAATATTGCAAAGTGACTCAGATATTAAAAAGTAGTCTAATCTGCAAAATATTGTGGGTTTTGTATTTGAGTGCCAGGTGAATTTTCTTTCATTCGGATTAATTGTACGCCATATGTCTATTAAATTGTAGTTTTCAATAATATTATTCAAAATGTTTTTATTTTTTGAGTGAGCATGAAGATTTCCATTTTTTTATCTAACATTGGGTTAAGAAAAATATTGAAATCACCTCCGACTATAATGTTTTTATCTTGGTTACTTATTATATAGGATTGTAATGTTTCGTAAAATTTGGATGTATCTATGTTAGGGCCGTAAACGTTTATTAATGTTAATTGTGTTTCGTGTATTTTTATATCTATACTTGCTTGTCTGCCAACTATTATTTCGTTAAAATTATCTACTGTTATTTCTGTATTACTTTTGATCAGAAAAGCGATGCCTTGTTTATTTGTATGTTGTCCACTAAGATAAATATCTCCGTCCCATTCATTTGACAATGTTTGTGCTAAGGTAGTTGTTAGGTGACTTTCCTGTAAAAGACATACGTTATTTTTTTTTTTCGTCTAACCATTTGAAAATTGTAGTGCGTTTGTCTTTGTTATTTAGCCCTTTTACATTAAGAGTACATATGTTAATACTCATACAAAAAGGGAGTTAAGTGAATTGCAATATTTTGTGTGCCTGTTTAAGACTAGATGAAATATAGTTTCTACTAAACACCAAGAAATAAGTTGAAAGCAAAAATGAAAAAAGATATGTTCTACTATACACCAAGAAATAGGTTGAAAAGAAAAAGGGTGAACAAATTAACATGAGAGAATAATAAATGCATATTTTGCTAGACAGTTAACAGGAATCTGTCTACTTGAAATACGGTCAATTAAATGTAAACACTATTTAGTGCACATATATACACATAAACAAAAACACATGCACACATGTGCATATATACATATCCATAAATCACACAAAGAAACTAATTGGAATTCATAACAATAAGATCGGCCTGTTTGATACACCTTTATTAGTTTAAAGATGTATCAAGGCCATCGTTTATTGCATTGGAAAACTAAAACACAACCAGGAGCCTTTAAACGCAAAAAAACGAAAGCAGAAAGGCTTCTTGATGTAACGGTCTACAATGGTCAGTTTTACAAACGTAATTGTGAAGCATGACAACAGACCTTCATTTTACATACATAATCGTTTACATATACTAAAATATCATTATAGTTATATCCATGCATGTCTATTTTCAAACAAAACATACATGCACGCATACAAGCACATTCACCCATACATACACGCATACAAATATACATACACATTTGCGCTTATATTTCTATATATACATACACAACACACCTATATATACATATACGCATTCAGACTTGCATAAACATACACACAAGTGCATATATACATATCTATAAAACACACAAAGAAGCTAAATGAAATTAATTATTTTCAAACATACGTACATACATACAAGTAAATTCACCCATACACACACGCATACAAATATCCATACACATACACATATGCGTTTATATTTCTATCTATACATACACAAAAGCATCTATATATACATATATGAACTCAGACTTGTATATTCATATATGAACTCAGACTTGTATAAACATACACACATGTGCATATATACATATCCATAAATCACACAAAGAAACACTTATACATACATATTTGAATTCAGATTTGCATAAACATACACACAAATGCGAATAAACATATTCATAAATCACACGAAGATGTTAATTGAAATTAAAAATTTTCAAACATATGTTCATACATACAAGTAAATTCACCCATACATACAAGCATACAAATATGCATACACCTACACATATGTTTTATATTTCTATTTATACATACAAAAAACACCTATATATACATATATGAATTCAGACTTGTATAAAACATACACACATGCGGATGTATAAATATCCATAAATCACACAAAGCAACACTTATATATACATATATGAATTCAGACTTGCATAAACATACACACAAGTGCATTTATACATATCCATAAATCACCCAAGGAAACTACTTGAAATTAATTATTTTCAAACATACATACATACACGCATACAAGCACATTCCTCCATGCATACACGCATACAAATATACATACGCATATGCGTTTATATTTCTATATATACATACACAAAACACCTTTATATACATATATGAGTTCAGACTTGCATAAACATACACATGTGTGCATATATAAATATCCATAAATCACACAAAGAAACTAATTGAAATTAATTAACAATAAGAACAGCCTATGCGAAAAACAACAAAAAACACTAAAGACATTTCATGTACAAAAGATGTTAATTCGCACGTAACTGTTTTTTCCATTAATGAAGTATAACTACTTGACTGACCTTAATCTGCGAAGTCGCGCATTGTTGTTACAAAACTTAAGTGTCACAAAATCATTTATTATCATCAGAATATTAAATCGACACAAGGGTAATAACGGTACAAACGTTTGCATATCGTTTGAAAACAGTAAAACAAATATCGAGAAGGTCTCTTCAAATACAATATCTCTTATTGCTGTTACTTTTCAGGACTTTTTTTAAACACTCAAAGCATTCGTTATTTTTTTAATATGATTTAATTGCGAGAATGTTGAAATTCAGATGGGTAAAAATGTAAAACAAATATCGAGCAATTCACTTCCGAGGCGTACAAAAGGAGATTTGCAAACAATGACAATTTTTAATATCCGTTTTTCTTGCACAATATCAGCGATACATAATTGCAGTTCACATTTAAGCGATATAGTCGAGGAGCACGTGCATTATAACTTACTACAAATGTTCGATATAATGGACAGACAATAATCGTAGTAAAGTGACCGAAAAAACACACAAATTTTAACTGGTTTTAATAATAAACAAAGAGTTTATTATGTTAATTGTGTCAATACGATATAATAACGTTATTAATGAGTTTATTATGTTAATTGTATCAATATGTTATAAAAACGTTGTTAATGAGTGTCCGAATGTAATACCCCAGTATTCGCTTACATAGGATGTTTGAAGAATACAGAAAGCTTGATGTTGTTATATTTTCAGCCTTCAGAGGCTGGTGGCGGTATTGTGTTTTTATTATTTTTTAAGAAACCTTGTTTAAGACCTTTCTTATACTTAGGTTCTTATACATTCTCTGTACTTATAAAGTAAACGTGTATGTTCATCTATTGAGAGTTCTGCAGGTTATACTGAATTTTTACAGACCATTATCTGACAAGCTGCCTCTTACTCTTTTATGTATGTTGACTTGGCAATGTGTATGTATGTGATTATAAGATTGGTGGTTTCGCCAAATAAATAACCTATGGACAGATTGATTACAAAAAAACCGAAAGTTGTTCTCTCACCATTGAGAATTCCGATTACACGTTGTATTCATTTGCCGTTAAATTATAGACAATTACTGTTTTCTAAACCTACAGTCAAATTAAGTTTACTTCGAACATCTTTCATTGGAGGTACAATGCGGCTGGGTTCTAGTTCGCAGCGTAATTTAGCTCCGTGTAATCGGTATCCTACAATAAATAAGTGCAACTCCAGGAAGTGTTTATGTTGCAAGTTTTTAAATATGTCCTCTTTTATTCTTTCATCGGTTAATAACCGCAAATTTTCAGTTAATATTAAATCCGATGTCTCATGAAATTCTATGCATGTGGTTTATGTTATTACTTGAAATGTACCCTGTTGTGGTGCGCAATACGTTGGGCAGACGGGTAGATCACTTAAAACACGTTTTAGGGAACATTTTTTTAAAATTAAAAATAACAATAAATTTTATAAATTTTTATAAATTTTTATAACTTCATTTACCACACTTTAATAAAACAGGTCATAGCGTAACAAATATTTCAATTCAACCTGTGGAGCAACTTATTTTTAATAATAGTACTTCAAGTCAGTGCCAATTAAAAGCAAGGTTCATGTCAGAATTTGAATGGATTAAACGTTTGCAATAAGCTTACCCACTTTGATTAAATGATAATATTCTAAATGTTGGAACAATTTCTAAAAATAAATCGATTAATTCATTTTCTCTGTTTAGTAAACGTCTAAGAAATAAACGTTCACATGGCATTAGGAAAAATGGTAACTTAAGGCGTAAATTTAAACGTCTGCTTTCTTTAAATGATTGCTACACAGTATTACAAAATGGGGGTAAACATAAATTACTAAGTGCACTTTGCTCTCTTTCTGTTTCTTCGTTTGCGCATATTGATAAGGAATGTAAACATATTTTACTTCAATCTGACCCTCTATATGAATGTGCTTGTATTATTGAATCTTTCACTGACTACTATCTTAAACCTTTTATTGAAAATGTACTTAACAAAACTAGAAATCGTATCAAAATTGAGTTTTGTAACAAAGGTCTTGATTTAATTGACCTTTCTAAAATATTCAATGATAAAAATGTACGTCGGTTGATTCTCCCTTATTTCCGCAATACTGAATCACCACTTATTTGCTACCACTTATTTGCTACAAATATAGTAAACCTGTAAGAAGTATCGTTTTTAATTATAATTCTATTTCCACAGATATAAATGTAATAAGAAATTGTCCTACATTATGTGACTGTACTAGTTCTAAATATATATATGGTCCAGTTGGACATGTTATTACTGGGGACCTTAATTTCATTCAAAATAAAAACCTTAGAAATTTGCTACGCAGAGGCCCTACGTACAGACTGCCTATTCCTGTTGATTTTGATGACTGCATTAAGAATATCGTAACATCCTTACATGATTATTGCACTAAATGGTGCAGGAAGGAAAATGCTGAAATTACTGCACTCAATGATTGGAAAACAAAAATATTTAGTATGGCCATGAATGAAATATGTTTTTATGATACACGTCCTTTGGCCCTACCGCATTCACCTAAATTTAATAAACAAAATATCTGTAAATTGCTTGAAGACTTAAAATCTAAATTCGTTTTAGTTCCTGCTGATAAGGCTGCTAATAATGTTATCATAATATGACGAGTGTTTTATGTTCAAACTATTTCACAAGAACTTTCACAAACTACATCATATTGTGAGTACAATAAGCAACCTAATGAAATTATTACCGACCATATTGCCCAATGCATAAAGTTAAATGTAATAGTCAATATTACTGACAAGAAATTGCCATCACTTTACTGGATACCTAAATTACATAAGACGCCATATAAAAGTCGTTTTATCGCTAATTCAGTGTCTTGTACCACCAAACAATTATCAGTGTATCTTACATCTGCATTGAGTGCTATTAGATAGCATATAGCTAAATTTTGTAATAAAGTTTATGAAAATAGTAATATTAACCTATTTTGGTCAATAAAAAACACCTTAGAAGTTATTGATAAAATTGAAAATAAAAAATATAAGGTGACACAGGTAAGTACTTATGATTTTTCGACACTATATACAACGCTTCCTCAAGCTTTAATAAAATTCAAATTGTTTCTTTGATTGAAAAAACTTTTGCTAGGAGAAATGTTTGTATCTAGCTTTAAACACTAAAACAGCTTTTTTTACTAATCAGATATTAGATAATTACATCATTTGGACTGGTCTTGACTTTTGTGCAGCACTTACTTTTCTTTTGGATAACTTGTTTGTTGAATTTAATGGTAAAATATTTAAACAAATTATTGGCGTTCCTATGGGTTCTAATTGTGCGCCACTTATAGCTGACCTTTTTTTATATTGTTATGAAAGCGAATTTATGTTAGAATTATCTAAAACTAAGCAAGTAGATTTGATAAATTGTTTTAACCTTACTAGTAGGTACATTGATGACATACTTAATTTAGATAATCCATTATTTGAACAATATATTCACAAAATCTACCCAAAACAACTAGTCTTAAATAGATCGTGTATATCCAATACAGACGCTGCGTATTTAGACTTACATTTAACTATTAATAATAATTTGATCAAAACTAGTTTATACGACAAACGGGACGATTTTAACTTTGACATTGTGAATGTTCCGTTTCTAGATGGCAACATCCCTAAAGGACCTTCCTATGGTATTTACATTTCGCAGTTGGTACGTTATGCCAGAGCATGTTCGTGTATTAAAGATTTTAATGATCGTAATCTAATATTAACTAAAAAATTGCTAAAACAAGGCTTTTTGTATCATAACCTAAGAAATAAATTTGCTAGATTTTACTCTTAGTATGGTGATTTAATTTCAAAATATAATATTTCTTTAAAATGGCATTTAAATAATGGAATCTCCCATCCATCATTTTGCGGAGATGTTTTAAAGCGTGTCCGCAAATTAAAATATGTTAAACCAAATGTTCATATTAAACTTTTCAATTTAATTAACTTGTTTTTATCAAAAGGATGCGATGCTTATGTACTTAAAAACACGTGTTTGATGGTTTTCGATTCACTATATCTTTCTTCCCTTAAAATTTGGAATCATTAGTGATATTATAGGCATTTTTCACTGTTAAATAAAATTGTGTCATTGTGTCGTATGAACAAATCTGCATGAATACTACATTATAGGCATTTTTCACTGTTGAATAAAATTGTGTCATTGTGTCGTATGAACAAATCTGCATGTAAACTACATTTGGACTCAAATCGTACATCAAATCATTTCTGTCTTCAGTTGTCAAAACACCTATATTAGTCTGATCAACGAAATGGTTTCACTCGGACTAATTGCAACAGAAATTGTTTTGATTTAGTTTGGTTGTATGTTGAGAGAAGTCATCCCACAAAAAAGTTGCAATCTTTAACTCAAGGGGAAACTGAGATATTGACCTTTCAAAACATCGATTTTCATCAATTCCGGCAATTGCAGATATAGCCCACCATACAAAGAAAATAGTGAAAACTCTTCACAACGGAGGAAGAAAAGCGTCTTTGTTTATCGGCGGCAACCATTTGTAAATTTTAAACTCGTGTAAACATCATCTTTTTGGACTCTTTTTAAGCTTCTTTGACGAGGTAAGTTATATTTTACCATGCATTGATGATATATTTTATGTTTAACACATTATACAATGGTCAATGGACTTTCTCCCTGTAAAATTTTGTGCAGATCTCGTAAATCTGTGCATTGTTGATTTATTTGTTAAAGCTGTTTTTTTCCCCATTATTTTACAATTATTTACTGGTACTAGCGTAGATATCGATTTAAATATGAATAAAACCAAGTCATCGTTTTAATTATTGGAAAAAAAATGCATTTGCAATAGTGATGGGTTAACAGTTTTCAAAAGTATGGAAGCACATTTGGGTCATATTTTCAAAGTTTTTATACTTTTTCTAAAAATGTGTTAAATGTATTTAAAGAGTAAAATGCAGTCTCTATACATTACAATTTAATAAAATATCATCATGTTATGGATATCATCAGCAAAAACTTATCAATGAAAGGAATTAATGTAAAATTATATACTTGTTTTAACATGTTTTATACTGATAACATAAGCCTGTATATTTCATTTTAAGCATTCATCTACTTCAGGAAAAGCGCAGATCATGATGGTCATCAAGTGTAATTACAGATGGAACAGATTAAGATAATTTGGGAATATGCAGAGGTAAACATTTTAGAATCATGTTGTATTAATTATAGCCTTAATCATTTCAGATATATTAACCTAGTAAACAAATTGGAATTCATGTACATAATACTATTATTATGATATTTTTAATCATTTGGACATATGTTAGATGTCATTCATAATTATGAATTATAATATCTGCAATGATGTCTGACATGTTTAGTTAAAAAATGCTGTTCATTTCAGAGACAGAAATAAATGTCATCAAAGCAATGTTGATGCGGCTGTACATGGCCTGACGAATTCGTAAGGTTAACCAAACAACCAAGGCAAGTCGATGCAATATGTGATAACATTTTTATCGCAACCTTATTTCTGAAACTTAATTTAATTTATAGAATTTTGAATATAAACAAAAATTATATTGAAAAATAATTTGAGGACGAAATGCATTACACTTGTTTGTTTATTACTAAAAAGGGTATTTAGACATTTGCTTCCAGTAACTGTAAAATGTCGTATCTCTCTTTAGATGGAGGAATGCGTGTTCTGTAGCAGACCCCTCGACGCAGCACCTACCGTAAAACTCCGCCAAAAGGGTTGTGTCTCCATCAACAAAGCAAGTGCTGAAAGAAATACCCCAATCAATGTCAAGCCAGGCCAAGATGTTCATGTTGAGTGTAGAAGAGACTTTATTCACAAGAGAAACATGACTGTGACTACTGACTCAAATAACAATTTGATTTCAACAAGATTGACAAATGATTTTGATTTGAAAAGTAAATGCTTATTTTGCTCAAGTTATGCCAAGTTTGAAAACAGGAAACGGGGATTAGATGTATTTCCGGTTCGTACACTTGAATTCCAAAAAAACATAAGGGATGTCTGTTCAAGGCGTAATGACAATTGGTCTCGAGAGGTTTCTGATCGGATTTCACAAGTCATTGATCTTCCTGCTGCAGATGCAGTGTATCACCAACAATGCAGTGTTAATTTTAGGACTCTAAAACAAATACCTAAAAAATTCGAAAACTGCTGCAAAAGTCCATGTAGAACATCTTTAGGAAAGCCTGAAGCTACTGATACAAATGACTCATTTCAAACAGTTGTTGAATTTATCTAAGAAAATGAAGGATCTGTAGTCTCAATGTCTGAACTTATCCGTTTGATGACAGATCACTGTGGTGATCGTGCATATTCGCATAAACATATGAAAACAAAATTGATTGAACACTTTGGAGAGTCTATATGTATAACATCATCTGGGAATACGGAGACAAAAATAACATTGAAAAGAACAGCATCTGCAATAATTGATGACTTCTCAAAGAGTATACAAGGAATGACCGAGGCTGATAAAAAATCATCACTTATAAGTGCAGCTGCAAAATTGATCAAGACTGACATATATGCTTTAGAAGCAGAATCAACAAAGGCATTTTATCCATCATACTCAACAGTGTCATCTACATCAGAAAATCAGGGGTTCTTACCAGAAAGCTTACAATGTCTCTTGAAAGTATTGTTCTCTGGCAGTGGGTCAGAAAAAAGAATAGCATCCATAGGTCAGGCAATGATTCAGGCGGCAAGACCCAAAGGGATTATACCTCCATTGCAAGTTGCACTTGGTATTCAGCTGCACCATCTGTTTGGTTCTAGATATCTTCTTGATTTGTTGAATACACTAGGATTCTGCTCTTCATATTATGAAGTCCAAAAATTTGAATCAAATGCTGCTGTTACCCTCAACACAACGATACCTTCGTTTTTCCCAGGCAAATTTCTCCAGTTTGTTGCAGATAATGCTGACCATAATGTCAGAACTCTAGATGGACTTGGGACATTTCATGGTATGGGCATAATTGCATGTACATCACCTGGATCAAGTGCTAGTCCGTCTATTCCAAGAGGAAAAGTATCACTGAGCGATGTGACAGAACTAGGGAAAATAAGCATCAAGTACTTCAAATACCCAGATAGTGAAATTACTGAACGATTGTATTTCCAGGATATCCAGTTCAGTGACATGGAAGCGTGTGATAGCAGGTTCGACTTGTTCTCAAAGATTGTCTGGCCGTTGAACATAGTACAGCCAAGCTGGTCAACATTCATGCATCTTTTTAGTTCAACCGAGGATGTTCAACACCCTAGCAAATCTAGTGTTACATTTCTACCAATGATCGACATGAGCCCAAGTGACATTTCCTGTATTAATACAACATTGCACTTTGTCGCAGATTTGTCAAAGAAATATGATGTCACTCCTGTTTTGACATTTGACCAGCCTTTATTCCAGAAAGCAACAGAGGTCATGCATGCATCTGAACCAAGGAGTCCACTGAAAAAAATCGTGTTGAGACTGGGTGGCTTTCACACTGAAATGAGCTTTCTTGGAACTATAGGTTACATTATGTCTGGGTCGGGACTACAAGACGTACTCCAAAGCATATACGCTCCAAATGCAGTGACACATATGTTGACCGGAAAGGCAGTTTCACGTGCAATTAGAGGTCACTTCCTTGTTGATACAGCTTTACATACATTGCTGTTGAACAAAGTTTACCCATCTGCCATACCAAGCGAATTACTTGAACCAGACAGCAGAGATGGAGTGAAAAACGTGACTGACTGTGATAACAGCGACAAACCCATGAGAAGCATATCAGATGAAAATGAACTCAAACCAATAGGGGATGCAACTGATGAAAACAAAGACCAGTCTGATGCAGAAACTTGTCATGTTAAGAATCAAAATGTCCCAGACAATTGTAGCAGTGAATTGACCAGTTTAGTTGAACTATATGGAAAGCTCGAAAATAAAACAATTTCCAAGACTGATGTATGTGAACATGAAGACTTGAAGAATGTGTCCCAAAAACTTGAAGATGCGAAGGAAGAGCTTCGACAAAATAGAACATCTGTTTTGTGGTTCCAGTACATGAAAATGATAGAAATTCTACAACACTTTATTCGTGCTGAGAGGATAGTTGATTGGAATGGACACTTGAAGGCCCTAAGAATGATGCTACCATTCTTTGCTGCATCTGGACATTACCTTTACCTGAAATCTGTCTATGTGTACTTACAGAAAATGATGACGCTGCAAACTGAACACCCAGATATACATCAACATTTCATGCAAGGCAATCACACAGTGAGACGAACTGACAAGTATTGGGGAGGTCTTTCCACTGACCTTATGATAGAGCAAGTGCTGATGCGTTCACTGAAGACGACTGGAGGACTTACGAGGGGCAGGGGAATAACAGAATCTCAACGAGCATTGTGGTTAATGTCCATGCCAGCATGTGCTGAAATGAACCATGCTATGCAAGAGTTCAGCGACACAATTCATGCCGGAAGTGAGCAACACAAAGAGTCATCTCAATCTCGGCGAAAGAGAGATCATGAAGTTGTCAAGAAGATTTTGCAGTTCCTTCAAAATCGATCCCCATACAATGCAGAAGACCCATCACTCCGAAACATAGTTACTGGCGTTACAGCGGATGAAAAAGCAAATGTTGATAGGGCTGTAGACATAGGAAACAAAATTGTGAACAATATGAAAGGACATTCAGTCGAAGAGTATGTTTACAAGAGGAAATGTCAAGCTGTACAATTAAGTGACACAGGTTCTGTCAAGATTAACAACGAAATTGTCAGTATTGATCCACAACTTCTTTTCCAGAGACTGATTACTGTGGCCAACAGATGTGAAGAAGACATTGCTCACACATTCAAGTACGAGTTGTGTTCTTACCCGTCCTCACTGTTTGGTAGCACTGGTCTTCCAAGAGCTCCACAGAAGTCTCAGTTAGCTGATGCAATTTGGAAACTGGTGGATGGCACTACTCATCAAGAAGTAGACAGTGATCAGCGAATGTATGTGATAGATGGTGGGTCCTTGTTGCAAAAGATTCCATGGCAAAAAGATGGCACATTTGGATCAATTTGTGACCAATACTACCAGTACCTGTTTCAGAAGTATTCAAACACAACCGTTGTATTCGATGGTTACAAAAATGGACCATCGACGAAGGACATCACCCATGTACGTCGAAACAATGGCAATGTAGGTACGCCTGTGAGGTTTACACTTGAAACACCTTTCCGCTCAAGCAAGGAATCATTTTTGAAGAACTCTGAAAACAAACAAAGTTTCATCATCTTGCTTGGGACATACCTTGAAGAGAGGAACATTACCGTAAAATATGCAGAGAGTGATGCAGACGGGCTGATAGTTCAAACGGCACTACAGTATGCAGAAACACAAACGACGTATGTTATTGGCGAAGATACAGATATTCTTGTGCTTCTCTGTTTCCACGCACAGAACGAATCGAAGGTGTTTTTTCGATCTGATACAAGGCAGTCAAAGGTTAAACCAAATAGAGTGTGGGACATTACAAAAACACAAGCAAAGCTCACAATGTCTGTTTGCGAGTGTCTTCTGTTCTTGCACGCATTTACCGGATGTGACACTACATCGCGAGTGTATGGCATCGGCAAAGCAACTGCCCTTAAACTGCTTAGACATAACATTGAGTTCCAAGATGTCTGTAAATGTTTCATTACAAGTGCCTCAAAAGAAGAAGTTATTCAACATGGTGAGAGGGCAATGATAATGCTTATTGGTGGTGGTAGCACTGGTAATCTTGATACATTAAGATTTCAAAGATTCAATGCGAAGGTGACAGCAAATACAACATGTGTTCAGGTGCACACTCTACCGCCTACCTCCGCAGCAACAGTGTTCCACAGTCTTCGAGTGTATCTACAATGTCAAGTGTGGATTGGCAATACCAGTCTACAAGCTGATGAGTGGGGCTGGCAAATGAAGAATGGCATGTATGTTCCGATAAAGACCAACCTCCCGGCTGCTCCGGAACAGAATCTAAATGTTGTGCGATGCAACTGCAAAACAAATTGTGACAGCAAGCGATGCACATGTAGAAAGAATGGACTGGAATGTTCTTACAGCTGTGGCACGTGCAGGGGGATCAGCTGCACAAACTCTATCCAGATTGACGAATCGGTTGATGATATGACAATCTACACTGAAAAGTCGTAATCATACAAATTATTCAACAGAGATTCTCATATCAGAATTCGCGGGTTCGCAGACCTGTGCGGGTATATGGGATTTTTCTCTGTGTTATGGAAAATGACTTGCCAAGATAATAGTGAATATTATAAAGTTAATCTTATATTTCTGAGTGTTTAATATTTTCATTACTCCACCCAATATCTCTTGTTAGATTTTTTTCAATTTACTGTACAATTTAAGTGGGTGGGGTAAATTGATATGAAAATTAAGTGTTAATGATATGTTATATTTTTATTTATTGATATGTAAATTATTATATGATATCCATACATATGCCAGATATAATAATTGGAATTATTTTATACAGTTATTTGAATTGAATTAAAATTTATTGAATAGCTTGGTGATTTAATGATTTCGCCATTATCCAGAGACCACCATATTTCAAAGTCAAATTTCTCAGCCCGGGCACGTCTGTTAGAGTGCAACTTTTTGTCTGTGACACCTTAAAAATAGGTATTTGCGAAAATGCAAAAAGAAATTCTGTTGCAATTAGTCTGACTCATGATGGGAAATACCATTTCGTTGATCAGACTATATACCGTTTGATTCCAATAATGTCGCTTTAATGGAATTACCATTTTTATTCTTTTGCTTCTTAATATTAAATCACCTTTACTTGTTTTATTAGTAGCAAAGCCCCATTAATATTTTTATTTAGTACTACCCTTGGAATTTGTTCACGTCATTATGCCATTATGGATTTTTGTGACGTCATACGACCGACTTTCCCAGTTGTTATCTACATGCATAGGGCATTAGGTTTATAACGTTCCATTTTATTTATATTTTCTCTCTGATAGGCGTTTCTTGTTTGATTTAATTATTTTTAATTTGTTTAGCAGTCACATAAACAACCAAGCTATGTAATATGGAATTTTTACACCCATTATTTCTGCTTCTTCCTGTTTTTGCGCGATGATTATCTGAGATATTAACTCTATGATTCTATATTCTCAAATCTGTTCTATAAAGAAGGAATGTAGTTGACAATTGTAAATAGTTTTTTTTGATCGTTCGTCAAAAAGTTGTAATTCTGTTACTCTTCAATGCAATTGAGTTATTAAATAGTAATTAAATTGAATGCGTTTTAATTCCCTTTTATTATTGCTTAATTTGAGTTACAATGCTATGACGTTAAATTTTATTTACACTTAAATGTATTATGAATATTGCTGGGCCAAGTGTGAGGTTGAGCGCTCTATAACCAGGTTTAAACCCCCAATGCTTTGCATTGACCGTTCCAAGTCGGTGACCCCAGCTTTATTCATATTTTGTGTTTATGTTGGTTTGTATTGTGCTGTATTGTGCTGTTTTGTACTGTTTGGGCAATCGGTCACTTGCCTTAAATACAGGACCAACTAATTGTTTTTAATGAAAATTCAATACTGCTCCAGCAGCTGGAGTTTAACTTCTTTATATTGAATCTATTTCGGCCACGGCAAGTCGAGCCAGTGTTGGTAGTCACTCCATTCAACACGATGCACAACGTCTCTCGTGTCTTTATACGAAATGACCCCGTTTCTGGACCAAACATTTCTCACCTCATCTGTCATTTTACGTTAAACGCTCATAAATACCTCGAGATTTAATGGTGTTAGGTCTTCGCGCACAAAAATGTTTTGATAACTAATCACTTTACCTTGCCTCAGGATTCTGTTTCTGGTCATTCTCGATTTAAATCGTGCAATAATGTCCTTCTTGCCAGATGGGCCCTTCTTTAACCTATGGGCTATATCAATGTCTTCTGCGGTCAGATTCTCGTTGGCAATGCTATTTATTTTTGTGACTATTAATTTGGTTGTCTCTTCTGCCGTTTCAAAATTGGACTCATTTTCTCTATCGACTTGCTCGACACCACTTATGATAATGTTGTTGCTTCTGCTATATTGGTTTGATTCGTTTTCCATTTTTCTTCGATTATTGTCGTAGTTTGCAATTTCACTTTTTAATTTCTCGTTTTCTTCAGTCTGATGGTGAACTTCAGATGTCAGGGTTGTGATCTCTTTCTTCAACTTATCGTTTTCTACGCCTTTGTCGAAGATTCTCGATTCTAGAACTTCGAGCTGCTTTGTAAGGGATTTCACAAAGTCTTGTTTAACTTTCTCAAAGAGCTCATTAAAGATGTCTTTAAGTCTTTCTTCATCTCGCTCAACTATTGTTTTGACTTCTCGTTCATTTTACTTATTGACCTATAGACATTTGAAACGATGCTCGATAATTTGGAATTAATGTCTTTTAATTGCTTTTTAATTTCAGAGACTTTGTTTGCACGAAATTTTTCATCACCTGAATTTTCATGTTTGGACGATTTTGGCACAACATTACTACCGTGCTGTTCAGCTGTCAATTCATTATCAATCTCACTCACACTCCCAGTAGAATTAACTTCTTTTTTACGTTTCTTGTCCGGTTTACTCATTTTGGATATTGTTGTGACACTGTTTTTATTTGGGCACTTTTTTATTTGGGCAGTATACATTGAACACTTCGACGTGACCCGTGCATATAAATACAATTCATTGATTATTCTCGGTTAGGCTTGACTGAACATGTCGCCAAGTATGGCGGTGTTCATAGAAATTCGAAAACGTAACCCAGTTCTTGAATTACCGAGTTCTCATCAGCCTGTTAACTGCCTATGCGGTTTTAAAGCAATTTTTACATACTCACATTTGAAACGGATTACTTGTTAGCCCAAAGTCTTGAATTTGGAACGTGAAAAACACTGTTTAACTAAAAAATCCACGTGTTTTTCACACTAATTTAAAAACACGTCCGCCATTCTTGTACGGTTACCTCTAAGTTGCAGTTTTAGCAGAGTAATGTTTCATGGCATGCATTCAAAGTATATAATAACATAGCCTTAATAGTACCTTCATTATGACATAATTATACATGCTTTAGATCAGCCGTTTCGCTGAAAAGAATGTAATTTAAAATTGATTAAGCTCGTGTACTATGCAAAAATCCAGCTGTTGGGTGACTCGAAAACTGGAAAATGTATTGTCATATAGACTGTTTTCATCATACATATCGACTTATTTTCTCATTTATCTTTCACATTTATACAAAATCATAATCATATTCCAAAGGAATTAGAACATGTTTCGGTAAGTCGTTTTTAATGTACGCCAGTACATACATTTGTTTTTATTGCCTGCCTACTTTAACAGTATTTCACAGCAAATTCTGCATTTTTGATTAACTAAATAGATTTTGTTATATCTGGTACTAAGTGTCGAGTAATCTGGAATAGAAGTGCCATTGTCATTGAGCTGATCGGTAAAAGACAGACAGACAGACAGTTTATTTCAATCCAATAAGGCATTTAAGCCCACGAGGAAATATATACTATACAAGTGTTGACGAACAGTGTAGACTAGAATACAAAATTTTAACAAAAGTTGTAGTTGTATGTTTCCAACATTTGGAGAAGATCGCTTTGAGAACAATATTTCAAAAAGCATACATGCAAGATAATTCTGGAACGTTTTCTAAGCATTTACCAATCTATTTTAAGATATTATACAATATGTTTTTATCTTAGAGGTTTCTTCAATCCGATTACTGGATGATATTCTATTAACAATGTAGAAACATAGAAATTGGCTTTTAAAATGTAGCATACATTTATCCTAATTTGTTAAAAGAAGTGTCCATGAAAAATTGGCATCCGACTCTTTAAACATTTGAATTTCCTCAAAAACGTTAGTAAACAAAAATGTAACATGTTTTAACATTAATGGACATAGTGATCTTTTATATGGAATAGTGGGCACATTCTTGATTTACTTCCAAGTATTTTTATTTTGTTGAAATACGTACTGATCATCGAATTCGTGATGATTATCGATGAAATTTTATCAATTGTTGTACATAATCCACCGTTTTTCCACGAATTTCTTTCTATTCAATTTGAAGTACTATACCATTAATCGACCAAACAAAACCAAATGAACAGAACATAAATGCAAATTAACTGAAGCACTCGCCGCTCGCGCGTGGCTTTTGTTGTTCTCTGTTATCGAAGTGCCATCTGTTATCAAAGTATCTGCATACCCGGCGTGAAATGGAAAGACAGAATATACTGCATGTACTGAATAACTAACATTCATAAATTGAATGAAAGATAGTATATGATTAGTATATCACTGCTTTTGGAAATGTTGAGTGATATAACGACAAATTACAAACTTACATATTAACTGTTTATTGAATACAATGACATTTAAAGCCTTTTACCTCGAAACAATAATGTTCGCGAATAAAATATTTGTGAATGGATAAAACACGTCGCGTAAATAAAATAATCGTGATTTGTGTTATAGTTTCCAATACACATGTGCAAATATTGTGTATTAAATACGGTGCAAATACTGTTAATTAAACGATATCATGATATAAGTAAAAGAAATTACTCGAAGTGAAAATACAAGATACTTCTTAGCGAAAATCATCAAAACGACTACAGTTTTAAAACATACGTCATATACAATAATTTTAGTAAATTGCTTTGTCTTAAATCTTAATCTCAATGTATGTTTCGCATTAAATTTAAATAAAACTCTTCAATTCTCACAAATCTATTGTGCCTCGTTTGTAAATATTACGCCATATATAATCATATAAGTTAATCTCGTACGTTTGTCAACAGCTAGCGATGATCTGTCATGCGTGACCATTGAATTCCACAATTTGATGGAGTTCGTGACTTGTGTAACTGGATAGTATACTTGGCAATGGTATTGTACTTTTAATACTATCAGTTCACTACATCTTTTTGTCAATGAAGCCGTTGATGTGGGAAATTGCTTGTCATATGTCATCCACATGTATCCACTGTGTTGATAATGGATTGTACTTTTAACTTACTAACCTGTCCAGCGATACATGCTCGCCTGATGAATATAGGGATAATACACGTTTTTGAGGGCATGATCATCTGCGGGCGCTCGAAAAATCCGTTCCTGTCCGAGGACGCATAAACAAATCACACATACCAAAATAAATTAAAATTAACATGAAAACAATATGTGTTGTTCATTCGATATCGACAAAATAGTTCGATTATTTCATATGACGTCATACAGTTAAAGGTTGTGTTTCACATATGCCTCACTCGGTCATCATTAGAAATGACGAGGCTTTACCTTCGGATAGGCAGTTTTCGATTTTAAATGTGTTTAAACTGTAGAATGATTCAAATTTAAAATGCAGCCGCTCAAAGTAAGATATGAGGAAATATGTTGGATATTTCTGGTCGTGACGGATAAAAATATCGTCAGAATAAGTCATTGTTTTCATATATGTTTCTTTCGTACATGTCTATCTTATTTCGGTCCAACTACATTTTCTAAAAATAAATACTACCAACATATTGTCACTGAAGTATTTCAAGCATACAGCAGGAACGTTGAAAGTACATTAACACTTGCATGTACAGCATAGTCTTTTGAAAGTGTTGAGTAAATAATCTTAACATCATTGACGTTGCCAAAAAAATCAAGCTGTTGTCAAGAGAGTGCAGATGGTATGATTTATAAAGTGGATTGAACTATTAATTGCCTTTATCCCTGCATGCATGAAGAAACTGGTGCTTATTTAGTTCCCCATTTATGCTTGGAAAGTCGTCCAAGGCTTGAGTTATTAACAGAGTTAAGGGAAGTAACTGCGTGTTGACCAGTTGATGGATATGAAAAACACACAACAGGGCTTGATCGGCACGTGAAGCGCCATGTTAATACACGATTGCTCCCGTTCAAGCCCTCCATTGCCAAGTTTCTGCACCCACCAGAGGGCATTATATATAGAGTTAATGCAATAATAACTATTTAAATGCAGTTAATATGTGTTTATTGGATATTTTCTTTTTTAACTTGTTCATAATCAAAATGATCGGCCGATGTCTTCAATTAAATTTTCTTGTTGTCTTAGTGTAATTGTCATATAAGTTTTTTTGATTAGCTCACATGTCTATCAGATAATTTGGATTAATGAACTTAACAATGTACGAGATATGTCTTTAAAATACACTCGGGGTGAATATAAATCCTTTATCATTTTCTTCTAAAATATACAACACCAAGGCGATTATGATGGACTATGTGCTTTCTTGCATCCCATTAGTTCGCTCGCTAAGCACAATTGGTCTAAATCACTTGATGTGAAGGAAACCAACTTCAAGTTTATATGCAATCGGCAAAAACGCATGGCAAATAGCCATTTACAACATACATGCAGTATGACAAAGGCAAGAAAACAACGCATATTCATAATATTGAATGTGTTACCAAAAATATACGCATTGATAAGGCGCATACAAGTACAGACCTACAGACATACATTTAAATATACAAGCAAATATAAAACAATACTAAACTGTCAATGAACAAATAACTAAGAATGGATATTATTACGTGAACCATAGCTTCCTCAAGATATTTACATATGCCTATCATCGCCTTCCTTTTTTAAAATGACATTATAGTTTTAAATAAGTTGATTAAAAGCCAAAAAAATGATAACTTATGCTTTTTAATCCCACATGTATATACCGGTAGTAATCACAGCAAAGTAAAATATGATACTCAGATTCTATAACATTCCTATCACACCAACGGCGTCAACATTCTTAACCCTTTGCATGCTGGGAAATTTGTCGTCTGCTAAAATGTCGTCTGCTGAATTTCTAAAATTAGCATTTTCTTCGATTTTTTTCAAAGAATACTATAAAAATAGCAAACAGTTTGGATCCTGATGAGACGCCACGTTCTGTGGCGTCTCTTCAGGATCCAAACTGTTTGCAAAGGCCTTCAAAATTCGGTTCCCGCACTGAAAGGGTTAACACAATTTCCAGAAGTTAATAAAGGTTTGGACATACAATACTGGTGAAGTTAAGTTAAGGCATTGATGTTGCCATTCATGGGTGAAAGTATCTCTAGGTTAACATTTAATGCAAGGAAAATATTCAATGCAAAGCATACGTCCAGGACGGGAGATTGAATGTCAGAGTTATCGACTTGCGTGTAGTTTCAATGTAATAATTGTCGTACAACCAAAAATATGGTTCGCGATGATAAAGCTTCTTGATTTCAGGACAGACATACAGTCATTGGATGACCTTACACAATGACACCAAACAATAAATGTCAACTGAAAGCTTGTATTTTAAACACAGATATGGAATGCTGCGCAAGCCAATATGATACCTATAAATTAACCCAGGCTCTCGTGGCAATGCCGGCGAACAGAAATGTATTATAAAGTTCAAATAGTTGATAATGAATCAATACTTCTAAATGAATAAGTCCATACAGTGTAGGTAAAGTTCAAAGGTTCTTTCGTTTTATTTGGTTTAAATGCTGATGTATTAATATGCTTAAATATATACGTGTATTTGTTATTAAAAACGCATACAATAGATTGATACACACCCAGTATACCCATATATAAATTTTTTTTGACGACTTGTATGGGTTGCTATTTTTAAGATTGAAGTATATGAACACTTAAATATGAATAAAGAATAAAAGGCAAGGTAGTAAGAAACAGCAAATAAATAAGTAGCTAATATCCAATCAATTAACGTTGATTACCTGGTTAATACCAATGGTTGATTACAAGTAATTAAGTACTTACAACTACATGTTATCACATGCCATACCCTGTTTCCCCATTTAATATAACCATTACATATATTTTTATCTTTCACATGTATAATTTATTTTTTAGGCGTTTTCATTGACTTATTTTCGTTCGATTGACCAATCGCATTTTGTTATTTGTCAAATGACGTCACAAAATGTAAACAACATTCGGGATTTATCATTATGTTTGCGTAAATATTTGTTTAATTTGCTCATTTAAAAGCACGCGATAAAAAGATCTGACAATCGTTGTCATTTCATACCATATTTTATTAAACTCGTCCAGGAAATACGTTTATAAACTCGCCAAACGCTCGCTTACTAACACAATTCCTGAACTCGTTTAATAAAATTGGTTAATATGACAACTCTTGCTAGATCCTATACGTATTATTAAAACGCTTAAACCAGCATATGTATTACTGTGTTTGTAAAATACAAAGAAGAAAATATTGCTTTAGAAAATCGAATAATACGACATATTTTTTACCTGAAAGTAACAGTGCAATGATAATACCAATTATTTATATCATGATAGTTTAATAATCTTATTACACTTTACAATTATTATAGTTATTATTATTACGTATTTATATATATCTTGTCAATTAATCAGAACCCCTTAACATATTACAATCCCATTTGTTTTTTTGTATTAAACGTCAGTTACTCCTGGTGTTTTCTATCAGAAATGATATTTATTTTTGCATTTAAATGAATGTTCACAGATTTATCATACATACTCATAGACGTTACCTATACATCTCCAACTTGATTATTCATTATATTTCTGGCAAAGACACATGTAATTGGAACATTAATCAATGTACACAAATTTATCATACATACTCATTGACGTTTAATACATATACATCTCTAACTTGATTAATCATTATATTTCTGACAAAGACACATGTAATTGGAACATTAAATTAATAGGTTACAATTAACTTATTTAATGTTTTGTAATGATCAAATTAAATTATGATTAAAGGTTTGAGCTGATTTAATTTGATATTACATTTTTATAATTATGGTAGACTAATACAATTTTGTGCAACGGTACTGTTTACATTTGGTTGCCGACTTGTTGATTCTACGCCGGCAACTAAAACGATTAAAGTGCTCTAAATGAAACACTCACGTCAAGTAAATATGTAATTTGTTAAACTGTGATATCATATTCCGAATATATAATTATGACATTTATTTAACATATATGAATTGTATTAGATCGTTATATTTTTATGCATTTATTTACATAACGTTTATTCGATGTCTACTTCAACGTAATAATAATGCTTGCTAAATTACGCTTAATAGTTCATTTGAGAAATATTCATATGTTGAAATGAACTAGCATTAACGAGCTTCGAACATACGACATAAATATTATTAGTTCTATACTTATAATGCAGTATTACACATATTTACGATTGCGAAACTTTGAGGTTGATATAATGCACAACAAATCGTGTACACTATTTAAGCGAGTACATACAATATCAACATTTTATCTCGAAATCAATACTTAACCAACATTATTATGAACTAGAAAAGCGATATGAAAGTAATAAACAATATTGTAAGGTACCATTAATCAAAAGAGGGTTTTCTATATGAAGTTGATAACTGACATGTTCAGTACCAAAACAATTATTTAAGAACCAAAATTGTGTCTATGTGTCATATGAACGAATATTTATGTATAAAATGTAATTTCTACCGACAGTTTGCATGTTTGAGTTAATGAAGTAGTTCTCAGCCGCACAGCAGACCATTATTTGTATTGGAGTAAAACTGTGCTTTCGTTTATTTTCTGGTACCACTCCTTTTTAACTTGTATTGTTGTTTTTGAATCATCAGCGTTTCATCTGTTTCTAAATAATATTGTATACACTCGCTTAAAATATATTGGGAATTGCGTGTTACACTAGTCACTAAGAACAGATAATGTACGATATTTGAGACTGTATGACGTCAAGTGTCTTTAAGTTATCTTCATATACCATAAAAACTTTCCTCGGCTCCTGAAGTCCGTCAATGTTCGAGCCACACCCTCGTCTATAGCAAACACGTAAACACCTTTATCTCGGGTAATGGCTCCGACCTCTATCCGGACAGCATCCATGTTGTCAAATCGACCAGTCGTAAGTACTTGTAATTCTTTTCTTGCTTTTGGATCCGTGTTAATAAAGTGTGTGAGAATAACTTCATGTATAGCTGTTGAGATATTTCGATACATGTTAACTGTACAAACATTCGTCGAGCAGGTGTGGCTATTCTGGTGAATGCCTTGCACACAACTAAACAATTTGCCCATCGTCATATTATTTGACGAATCCAAATACTTATTTTCAAAACCGTCAAAATGTAGAACGCCAAAGCGCTGACCGTTGACTGTCCACAAGCTGCGAAATACAAAACTTGAAATAATATTAAACAAACATTCTTTTTGTATCAAAGGTCGCATTACTTACCTACGACAACAAGCATAGAGATTTATCGAAGACTCAACGCTTTCTCCACTGTGGATTTCCGACCTGTTCACATTCCGTCCGTCAGAATAAATGTGATTTTGTCAAAAGATAGCCCAAGAAGCCGGTTTCCTCGGGAATTAATAAAAAGGGTATGGGCCATAGCAAGCCCTTTGTCCGTAAATGTCGCGCCAGGTCGAAATAGTGTTCTACGAATTGTATTCTGCAATGTTAAAAAAAATATCGGGCCACATTAATTAAATCTAAAACAAGGCAAACAAGCAAAATGCTCTGAAATATATTGTATAGTGCATGTAGTTACAAAATACCTGATAACGAAGCTAATGGACAATATTGTTCAAAGGTACAGAAATAAAAGCTAAGCGTTAGATATTCACAATTAAGCTCTCTTTTAATTCATAACTGGCAAATACCTCATAGAGAAGAGATATGCCAATATTTGCTTCAAATGCGCATGTATTGGAGAACCAGGTTTCAGTCTTTCATTTCCGATAAAGTCATGTCCGTGAGGATCATTTATCGGGTCTGAAATACAAGACACGGCGGGATTGCAATCCGCTTACGAATAGTGTGATTGCATAACGCTAGCATTGTCCGTCGATCGTCCAAAATTTGAGCGCTTATAAGATTGTATCATTTGGATTCGATCATTTCAAGCAGATATTTTATGAATCTCCAACCTCTGTACGCTTTAAGGTCAATAATGAACATGACGTTCATACAGCCCAGTATGCTGAGCATGTATTGTCCGCCAAAGCCCCGCACCCATTGAATTTCTGCAGGGTCTTCTTCAGACGATAAACAAAGTACACGTGAAAAACAGAGGCAGGAGTCACCACTAGAAGAGAAACGTCCCCTTTTCTGCGTCCGGTGGCCTGCTAACCAAATGCACGCATTTTCTTTCAGTTCCTGTGTTGAGTTCACAGTTTGACTATTATACTTGCGTTTCCTACAAAAAGACAAACAAAAGACAAGATAGGTCAGGTGCAAACGTCAGAATGAAATCAATCCATTTGCCAAAAACTGTCCCGAAAGTTAAAATATTATTAAGCTTTCGGTGCACAAAATACTTTATTTTTAAGTTCTAGTAGTTTCTTCGAAAAACGCATTTATAATTGTAAGTTTATATATATAATTGGGAAATGACACACATCGTTCCTTTTGTAGTTTTTCTCCATGTTCAGTCATGTATTTAATTTTAATTTGTACAGTAAATCTTTAGTTTTAAATCCAAGCATCGCTGCGAATGAAATCCGGGAGCTCCTGCGCACTATACATATTTAACTGCTTCTAATATCTCAAATTCCATCAACGTGGGCGGCTCTTGACAGTCGTAAACTGCGAGTACACCCCCAGATTTCTCATACGTACAATTGTTCGATCATAGAGCTGTTAGTCAATGCAAGTAAGTTTTGTTTTTGATTTACAAAACAAACAAAAACAACGTTTATAAAAATGTTTCGATAACACACATTGAATGAGTATATGTAACTACACAGAATGATAATTTACGAAGTCAATAATTTATACAGTTTTTGTGAATATGTTCTATAACGCTTGCTTACCATATTCAAAGTGGCCATTCAACAATAATGCTAGTAATCGGATGATGTAATTGATTTTTGTATTTTTAAGATCATAATGACAAAGTGTATGATTTATTGACTCCTTCAATTATTATTCTCTGTAGTTAATCTTCCAATGTGCCGTTTGACCATTTGTGTTGTATTTTGGTTAAATACAACAATTTTCATCTGTTCTTTAACAATCTCCTTGAAAATATTTGTAGGCATAACCAAGATCAGCCTATTCTCCAGTAAGGCATTTAAGAACGACGTTTCAGCTGGGCATTTAGTTATTTATATTAAATAAATATATGTATAATTGATACTTTACCTTAGGCATTCAAAAAACTAAGCACCATATCGGTAACTAGTTAAAAGGGCGTTATGTTCGATCTATCCGTTCAAAAATAACTAACATGCAATAAATTGTAATTAACTAGTTATGTATATGCATGTGCAGGGTATTAAAACATTGACACATTTCTTAAAAGACACACGCGCTTGTATTTTTGAGGGCACGTCAAATTACCGCAAACGAGTTTTAAACTGTAAAACTAAAAAATGAAGCTTGTTTTGTTTAAATAATTGTAATGGTAAAATAAAATAAAAAGTCCATGACGGATCCAACTTGCTCAACTGAGTTAATGATACACTGTTTTACATGACGACCAGCTTTAAAGTTTGCCTACAAATATTCAAGACAGACATTCTGACGACTATTCATCGTTATAATAATTTATTATGACACCCTTTGCTCAGCCTTTCTCAGTAGACAACTAAGTTTTTTGTTCGATTTAACGTCAATTGATATTCCGATTGCATACAATTAAACTGCAATTATAAACAGCGTAACAGTATCTAGAAAATTGTAAAAAAAACTGTTTCAAATGGCCGCAAACGAAGACATGTAAGTTTCGTTGACACATTAACGGCTACCAAATCACAAGATCTGCCAGAAAACGTTATATAGAAACATACAAAATCAGTGAATTATTCTTCCATCACTTATGTTTGTTACCAAACGCACCACTGAACTGTGAAATTGTCGCCTTAGTCGTCTGCACAGCAAATAGATAAGGCACGGAACGATGGCAATGGCACATAACACGTCGTCGACACTAGCAATTGAGACAAGGGGCGATGCCATTTGCACTTTGCCGTAGTCATCGCATGAACACGCGAGACCTGCTACTGCTCGTAGGCAATCAGTGATACTCCGAAACATGTCGAACACTGACGCACTCTAATTACATAAAAATGGGACACGAAATACAGCGCCTAATTCGTTATGTTCAGCGGAGGTGTATTGGCTCCAGCGCTTTGTTAAGGGTCGGTGCCATTCGGGTTCTGAAAAAGTCCAGCATAAACGCTTGGCTGAAGGTCGACGAAGACATATTAAATGCTTTCTTACAGCTGTATGAAGACACGCTGAGAACAATTATGTTCAATCAGACGACACACTGTAATTTACTTAGATGTCATTAATTAACGATGCGTGTAAACGTAGTATAGCATAGGACCGTGGGGTCTGCAAACATCTTGAGACTACTTCATGAATGATGATTTCATTGATCTACAAGTAACAGAAATGGGTAAGTGTTTAGAATTTACATCTTCGTTACAATATGCTTTTTACATACCAATACAGCACATCATACCTTAAAAGAGGACTCGACCATAATTAAAATAGTCAGTCGTTGAAAATGCATTGGATAGGGACCGAATTATTCGATTCGCTTACCAAAAAAATCACATTTTCTATCAAAATTAACATGTTAATAAATTGAACTTTAGTAGGTTCTTAGATAACTTAATAACACGCTTATAATGTTGTATAATGTTGTATATATTAGCAATTGTTATTCATTGAAGGCTGAAAACCGTAAGGCATCAAGAAGAATCCGTCATAGAAATTACATTAACTGTCATCTTCTTTCAGACAATGAAAGTTTGTTAAAAACATGTCGTTAGCGAGTACATGCGATTACGCATGTTTGTGTCCATTTCAGCGCAAGGTGTGGTGAACGCGATGTCGATTTGTGTCCTTTTCAGCGCAAGGTATGGTGAACGCGATGTCGATTTGTGTCCATTTTAGCGCAAGGTATGGTGAACGCGATGTCGATTTGTGTCCATTTTAGCGCAAGGTATGGTGAACGCGATGTCGATTTGTGTCCATTTCAGCGCAAGGTACGTTGAACGCGATGTCAATTTGTGTCCATTTCAGCGCAATGTATGGTGAGCGTGATGTCGATGTTCCTCATGTTGACCAGTCTCATCGTTGTAAAGATCTTCTAAATCTGAATGTACCAAATGTGTGTGTGGTATGTATGTACGTATTTCTTTTGACCTAGCAGTCAAGGATAACCTATTAAAGTGCAAGCACTTATTGCCAATGGGATCCTTTGGTGTTTGCTGAAGAGACAGCAAGCAGAAGAGACAGTATTGGGAATCAAGGAATCCGGGTGCGATACCCTAACTCTTTGCGAATAGATCCTTTAGTTCTTTTACCTGCTCAGTGTATAGCACCGATACAGGCGAAAATTACCTGGGTTTCTTTGTAAACACTTAAAGCATTTCTGAAATGCCCAGTGCCCAGGCCGGGAATTGATCCGGGGACCTCTGGAATGGTAGACTAGAGTGTTTCCACTCGACCACTGCACGACCATAAAGTTGTGTGGACATGTTATAAATCATGCGTCAGCAAACCGATATTGGTATGAAGTTCGACTACTGATGATAACATTAACCATGATAGGGTCGCAGTGAAGTCCCTTTATCTGACCATGTTCTTGTGTTTAATTGTATTCTTTGATGTCTGTATCATAATACATTTAACTGAATTGTCTTACTTCATTTCAATGCGATGATCTACAAATCCGAGGATTGTCTGTTCGACTCCCGACCCGTTAATATATAAACGAATTGTCATAAAATTATATATGCGTGCATTTGTCACCTACCCCTGATTCAAATTGTAGATGTGCTTTTTATTTCAGCTTTTTTAGGAACATATTTGAAAAAGGTTATAGGACCACCATTATTTGAGTCAAATACTGATAAACAATGCATGCATGTACATTCCTTTCAAACAACCGTTGTTTACGCGATGTGCCGTTTGCTTACAAGTCTCTATGAACCATGCATGTTTACAAAACGTTTGTGTACATGCATCACAACGTGAACATTAAACAGTAATAAGCGGGCTAATTGATATGTATAAGCGTTATTTAATACTTTTGACAATTAATATACGGATATCTACACCAGTATTACAGACTTTTATGATACATGTACGTTGAGGATACATTTAATGCGCTGATGTCAGAGCTGATATATCGAATGAGTAAACGATGTATTATATTACTGATCGAGGACGGACATTCCGATTGAACGTGCCATCTTAATTTAATATTTTGGTAGAAACTGTGTGTATGTAGTTATCGATTTATCAGCTCAGGTTAAAAAGGACATAAGTTGTTGTTTTTTTGCGTGTTTTGTTTTCACTGTTCAGCATCCCTTTATATAGCATCTAAACATGTATTTTTTTATTCAATTTGATTTGTATGTGTTTATTTTATGGTCTATGTAAATGTTCTTAATGATTGGTATTAATGCAATCAGTTTGGTACATCATTATTTGATCCTTCAAAACAAGTCATAGAAAGGTTTATGTTCGCGACGAACAATTTATTGTACCTTTACGCGCAGTTAGAAGAAAGAAAAAAAATCTTAAACTTGAGAATTAGTGGACCAAAACAGAACCATATTTGTAACATCAACGTCTTACTTGCATGTAGTAAATAATCATAAACCAAACTTAGTGTAATTATCATGCGTGTGTTATCCATACACATCAGAATATTATTGCTGAAACCAGTTTTTTGAGAACAATATAAACGTATCTTACTATCGAAATGTCTAGCCAATATGTATTGTTTGATATTTAATTTCAAATGTCTTCTTCATGTTAAAAACACACCGTGTTGTGATCGCGAGATGAATTTAAAAGTAATTACAAGTATTATTAAATAAAACCCACGTTTTGATTCATTTTTGTAATGAAGAACACGCGTGTTTATATTTAAGGCGGATTCATTAAACCACGACTGCAGTTTACTAAGTATTTTCAAAGTATATAGGTGTACGTTATGGTAGATTACGAACATCAACCTTTAAACCATTTTTGACCAGTGGGCTCTCCCATCCTTCTTAATTGGATCAATTTTATTTCCAAAATAAGGAAGTCTAGTATATTTATTTCTATATTTAGAAAATTTCTTACATTAATTTCTTTAAGCAAACAGCGCAGACCCAGATGAGACGCCGCATCATGTGGCGTCTCATCTGGGTCTACGCTGTTTGCCAATGCCTTTTTTCACGACGCTAGGCATAAATTGGTTAAAAGAATCGATATTATCCTTTTCATACAATTATTGTTCAACACTTCTATTCAGCATAAGTACAATATACAATTGCATATATATCATTGATGTTGCTACGTGCATGTGACGATATAAGAAGCAATACATTCGTCTAATTATTAAGGCATCATTGGTTCGCTTATTTACAATGTCACATTGTTTCTCTATTATAGTGGTTTCTTTTCATGTAAGCATATGCTATTTTTCTCGGATTGCAGATACATTCTTTAAATACATAAATTATTTATTAAATAACAACATCATACAAATACATATAACGGTCATTGTCATACAAAACCACAGTTGCAAACAGCATATAAGACATGTTATTTTACGATTGATTTACATTATACAATGAAAATCTACACACAAGTATGTATAGAGCAATGATAAATTTTGTATACGTAACAACACACCCATATAGTAAGGAAAAAAAAGAAAGAAATATAACAGGTAACTATCATAGTAAGTATATTAGTACACTATAATAGCAACCGGTAAATTAACGAGTATAACAAAATTAACCTAAACGATAACGTATTGATTAAAAGCAGTTATAATATATTATGCACATATTATTTCCCCATTAAGATATGAAAGTACATTTATGGCCAACACTTTCGTTCGTAAAATAAGCGGCTATATCGAGTGCGTGTTGGTTTATTTTGTTTTTACTTTTCTGACGTAAAAGTATGTGCGTAACAAGAAAGGCGAACATTGTAGGATGGAGAAGCAAATTCAGAAAGAGCATTTCAATGCGGGGCCATTGAACAAGGGCAAATTGTATCGCGAATGACCAATTTTGGTAAAACAATTTGGGCACATTAGTGGAAGTTTTGGGCAAATTCTTAACAATTAAACATATACGATTATGTGCCATTGTTGTGTTATTTGTGTATTAAGTTGTTTTCAATATATACATTAAATGGGTAACTTTTCAATAATGCTCATCTCACTTGCATGTCATTTCAGTTAACTGTACAGAATGAAGAACATAATTACTACACGTGCATATGTTGACGATAGATAGATAGATTTATATCAGTATAAAAAATACATGTAGCACGGTACACAACATAATTAAAAATTTCTACATATCATGAAATACAAATGCAAAATATCACAGATCAGCTAAAAGACTAGAGCTTAAAAGCATTTGGGTAAAAATACATCATTATTGCTTCTTTTTATATCATTTGTTAACATACATAATTGGTGAATCAAATACTAATTACAATCTAAGTGTACAAGGGCACGTACTCACATACCCAGAATAGCACAAAAAGGGAATGGGAATTCCCTTATTTCCATTGTGGTCCTGGTGAATGATGACATGACCTAGCAAGGCACAACAACTTTGTTCTTAAAGATGGTAATTTATCAAATTAACATTTGAGTAATAATACAAAAAATATATAATAATAAACATCACAGGGAGATTATAGGATTCATTAATAAAACTACAAGCTATTTAAAAAAAAATTTAATGCAACCTAAAATGTCCGTAAGTTGGGGGAATCTTTTATGTCAATTGGTAAGCTGTTCCATAAAGAACATCCCTTATATGAGAAGGACTTTTTGCCAAACCCTTTTACTTTCGGGATACTGAAACATGATCCTTTGCTAAATCTAGTATTATGGTTATGAACAGTACTGGCTAGCATAAAATTCTCATTCAACTAATAAGGGGCAGAACCTGGGTGTATTTTAAAAACAAGGTTAAGAATAATCTGTTCTACCCTTTTTTCAACCGGTAACCAGCCCAACTGAAGAAAGTATTCTTTATTGATGTGACTTATTTGATCTGGTCTAAAAATAAACCTAATGATCTTGTTCTGCGTGACCTTGAGTCTACTCTTCAGATTTTGAGAAATGCCATAATACCATATAAAACAGACATAATCAAAATAACATTGAATCAATGACATAATTAACATTTTTTTAGTATCTAATGATAAAAACCTTTTCTTTCTAAATAGGAACTTAAGTCTTGCATTTGCCTTCTTAATGACCGATGTAAACATACTTTCAAAATGTAAACATTTATCTAAAGTAGCACCAAATATTTGACTGAGTCAGTGTGCTGTATGACTGTACCATTGCACGAAATATTAAGGTTAAACTCCTTCTTTAACTTTGGTTTTGAGGCAAATAAAATTGATTCTGTTTGCCCAGGTGTTAAGCCAATTTATTGTCAACTAACCAGTTACTTACTCTGTCCAGATCCTGTGCTAATAAACACTCAATATCAAGTTTAGACTTGCCAGACACAAGTATATCAGAATCACCGGCATATTATAAAAGCTTATTGTTAACAACTCCTGCCATGTCATTCACATATATTAAAAATAGCAGAGGCCCAGAGCAGATAAAAACGAATCATGCACGTAGTATGGTTGTTATGAGTATTCCCACTATGGCACTTTTATTCTAAGCATTGCCTGATATATTACAAAAAGATCAGGCAGTAACCTGTTATTCTCTATATGTGTCTTGTTCTGAGAAAACTGGGCTTAATTGATGTGCGTAAATTGTCGTTCTAGATGAGCCTGTGCAGTCCGCACAGGCTAATTAGGGACGGCACTTTCCGCTTTAATGGTATTTTTAGTTTCAAGGAAGTCACTTCTTACACTCCTTACCGAAAATCCAGTTAAGGCGGAAAGTGTCGTCCGTGATAAGCCTGTGCGAACTGCACAGGCTAACCTGGGACGACATTTTACGCACATGCATTATGACCAGCTTTCACAGAACAAGACACATATGATCATTTGCAAATGTTGCATTTAGATGCGGAATCTAGATCAGTCGAAATTATCGCAAGCTCAGTCATGTGAAAGCCAGACATGAATAATGAAACTACGGAAACACGGTAAAGATATAAAATTTTGATAACCAACCCGAGTCACGTGTTTAAATGAGATGACTAATGTCATTTACAACTCCATCGTATAGGCGGTATTCAGGTCATCGGAAATTTAAGTCAGATGCTTCACAATATGATTAAAATATAGAGTTAAATCAAAACGTTATCGTGGCACTAATCAGCAAATAGAAATACTATGTATTCAGAACATCATTAAAAATGTTACATCCGGTACTAATGATCGCGAAACCACTGCTTTATTCTTTAATATTGTTCAAAATCTAAGTTACGAAAAATCCGTGTATCGCTTTCATGAACATACATACTATACAAACATGAATAATAAACTATATAAAATGCAACCTGTCTTCTATACCATAGTTCTCAATAAGGGTGTAGACATCGGTAAATTTCAACAAATATTTGGTAGTAAAACAGTTGCAAAAAAAATCATTGACATATAAACGCATCGATATACAGACGCATGTCGGTTAACCCATTTATGCATAGTGGACTCACCCACCCTTCTAAATTGAATCAATTTATTTCCAACATTACAGATGTCTATTATATTTATTTCTATATTTAGAATATTTATTACAGAAATTCCTTTGAGCAAACAGCGCAGACTCTGATGAGACGCCGCATCATGCGGCGTCTCATCTGGGTCTACGCTGTTTGCAAAGGTCTTTTTTCTAGACGCTAGGCATAAATGGGTAAATTAATGAATAGTTCCTATTTGATGAAAATTGCAACGCCATCGGCCAAAGCCATTCCTGAAAAAAGAAAGAAAGTGATGATGAATTGTATATAATGCATGGGTTGATTGAATAAATTAAAAACACCATTAATTGGTTGATGCATGCTTTACGAATTCAAGTTTGATCGCATATTCTTAGACATATATTGTGTTAATTAATATAAAAGTAACACGTAAACACATTACAATGCTATACCAAAGCGTAATTAAGCATCGTACGTTTTTGTAATCATACAAAGTAAATAGCAGCGTTATGTTTACACAATGAGCCCTTTTCTCTGTATGGTTTGCCTGGATTATATCTGTATAGTCGGTTATCTCTAATTAACCCATTTATGCCTAGCGTCTAGAAAAAAAAGGCCTTGGAAAACAGCGTAGACCCAGATGAGACGCCGCACGATGCAGTGTCTCATCAGGGTATGCGCTGTTTGCTTTCATGAATTTCTGTAAGAAATATTCTAAACATAGAAATAAATAAACTGGAAATCCCTAATTTTGGAAATAAATTTGATCCAATTTAGAAGGATGGGAGAGTCCACTGGGCATAACTTGGTTAAAAGCCGATTTCGATATGCTATGAGAACAAGTTATACCAAGATGTCGTTCTTTCGAGAGGTTAAACATTCAAGCAACACTTTGAAAACGTGGTTAGTCGATTAATACAATACATCATATGCAACAAGAACGGCGAAAGCTTCGTTTCACAATATCGTTGTAAAGGTCAGTGTTCAGGAAATAGGTTGACAATATTTAATTCGCCTTAAATTCGTCATTACGAATGGATGCGTGTGGTGGATTTGATGGATAACGCCAGTCACCTCATAAAAGTTTATCGCGATTTTAACAAAAGTTTACAAAACCTTAAATGTGTTTACAATGTATTATTTCACGCAAGCTAATAATCTCTTTAAATTCCCGACCCAAAGAACGTGAGATTCAATTAACCTTTAATTTTGAACATTTTACCTGTCAATGTTTGTGGTTTTCCTGCGTTATTGCCAGTAGCGAAATAAATTTTCGGATATGTGATGTGGTTGTCATAATCACACGCACAGTTCGACGTTATAACAGCAGCAATCAGCAAGTCATCAGCGCAGCCCCCACTCCAATGGGTTGGTTGAACGTAAAAGGCTCTTGAACAATGCCTGTAACATGGTACCGGTAGAAAATATTATCTGGCAATTATGTTGACATGTTTGAATATGAATATAAATTGAATGTTGGCTTGGTGAATGATTTTTACATGCATTTGTTGCGGAATGCCTTCATTTACTAGTTACCAAATGTTTCCTATAATAGTAAATATGTCGAATGATGACGATTTAGTATAGTAATTTATTGCAGAAAGAATTTTGTATGTTTCTCAAAACATGTGAGTATATAGCAAATGTCATAATACTAAAAATGTTGGAGCTATAATTCATTCATTTCAAACACCTACCAAGCTGTTAACCTTTAAGAAAATTGTGTAAACAAGTTAATGAGGTAATGCTACCAGAATTCCGTTGTAGAACACTGAAAGACGCTTATTATATTGCGAAAATTTGTCGCAGCCAAAATGTCTTCCTTTTCAATCACATGTAGATGGCGATTCGTCAGCTGCGTATATTTAAGCCAAATCCGTCAAGCGGTTAAAGCGATGAAGCGCCCGCAAATTTGAGGAAGTATGTCTTCTATCTTTAAACAAGTAACACGAATAAAATTCTGCTGCAGGCAGTGAAAGATTTTGCAAGTTAACGCCTTTTTGAATACTGGCTGAATAATTTGTAACTGATAATAACACATTCTGTAGATAGTATCGGAAAGAACATTTGTATAAATAAAAACATTATGTGTATATGTATTTAATGCAAATAAATAAGTCATAACCCTTCAATAGAAAAGGCAAAAAAGCTGGCATTTGCCCGGACACTGCCCCATGTGGAGCTCAGGATCCTGTCCGGAGTGAACCAGTTGCTGAGGGTGCGGTTTCTGCCGTCGAAAGTGATGCTCTGTTCCAAGCTGCCTTTGTAGAACGCGATCTTTACCTAGAAATAAACGTAAATAATAGTATGTCCCTTACTTTTTACTGTTCTATGTAAGGTGTATCAGACAAAAAAACAAACAATCCTAAATATCCTATATATTGCAATCATGTAACATTTTTCTTTACGCAGTAAAACCTGTTCTATATGCAGGCTGCTCCAAACCGTAGGGATACGATGCCTGAAGTGTTTGGTACAGGAGGTATTTCCCAGCTGCTGACAAGCAGGATCACTGGTGGAACCGCTATCTCCAGTCAGCCAGGCGGTTCTAGGATTCGATCCTATTCCAGGGAAGCCACGGAACACCAACGTCCACTCTGACGACAAAGGTAAGAGATCACTTCTTAAGGAAAATACTTAAATATCTGCCGTGCTCTATGAAAAGGGGGTTTAAATCATATGCGTAGAGGGTCGTCCCAGATTAGCCTGTGCAGTCCACAAAGGCTAATCAGGGAAAACACTTGGCGCTTAAATGATATTTTTCGTTTCAAGAAAGTCTCTTCTTAACTAAGTTCCAGTTTAGGCGGAAAGTGGCGTGGAATAGTTCGAGCAGGACTATTGCTGTACATTGATTGCTATCTATACGCCAGTCGTAACATGACTGTTATCATAGAACGATATAATCGACTTATTTTCGGTTTGAGCCCGCAGTCGCAACCTCGCGATTCCGCTTTTTCAATCAATTCTGTAGTGAATTTGTATGGCATGTTAATAATTCATGTACGTCAATTAAAGAAGTGTTTGTTTTAAGCCCATTACGAACTTGTTAAATTACGAAATATTTAAAAGAAAAATTCCAGAAAGCGCAGGACAAAACTTTAGGAGACATCGGTTTTATGAACATTTAATTAACAATCAACAACATCAAACACACACAATGATAAATTATTTCGTTAAGATTTGTGATAGTGAATACCTTTTGGCAGTTCTTTTTTGTTTGTTAAACATGTACACCACAAAAGCCTGCGACCATTCAATATGCGATTGCGTAAATATCAATAGCCAAATTATAAGTTCATTCGTTGAGTTAATATCCCCCGCAAGAATAAATTTGGTTTATTGATGGATTCAGATCCATTTATATAAGGTATTATAAAAAAAAATCAAGTTTATGGTAATTGTTTTTATGGATTGGAATTCCACTCATTAAAATATATACACCCATGAAGTTTCATGTTGAAATCTCGTAGTTTCATGTAGAAATCTCGTCTGTGATATAAGCTTGAAATGATACTTCATACAATAACAACAATAGGCAATAACTCTTATTTATGAAAATGATGAGTTTTAGATCTTAAGCATGGCACAACCCTCTTTTACATCAATACATCCATGAAATTTCATGTTGAAGTATTGCATGGTATCTGAGGTAAAGCTCTGAAACATTCCATCAAATTCCATCAAATTAATAAAAACAAAGTGCAATAATTCGTATTAAACAAAATGAAGGGTTATGGTTCTTGTGCATTGCATTTCTCCTGATTAATGAATACATAAATAAATACATATATACACCCTTGACGTTTCATGTCAATATCGTATATATTTTCTGATATATAGCCAAAATCGTTTTGTGATAGACGGAAGGACGGACTGACAGAATGACGGACGAACGTACGGATGAACAAACAACGCCAATTCTAAATCATTCAGCCTTTGTTGCGTTGTGGTAATGGCGATAACCTTGCGATCGAGGAAAAGACGCACGTCTGCAGTAAGTTCGACCCAGGACCCGACACAAATTTCGACGAAATCTACATATAAGGTAATCGCTAACCGGTTGCAACCTAGCCAAATGACGCATGTCACGGAAACTGATTTATTATAATGAATTGTATTATTCGTGTATTTTAAGGACGACCATGTATTGTTAGTTAATGAAATTTTACAACCGAAACATATGTTATTTTATTTATTTTGATTGAATCTGACGCTATCGGTATGGAATCTTAGGATATTGCTTTTTAAAATAAGTTTGTTTTCCGTTTTAAAGCTATGCCAGAACAATTCCTTTAATATTATGCCGCTAAACTCAAGTTTTATGACAATACAAACAATACAATATTACACAACTTTGATCGTGTAGTAAGACGAAATATGAATAAGAAAAACTTACCGGTTTTGCCAAACACTTCAACTAAACTGTCATCGTTCCCATAAAAGTCAATGTCAAATGCAGGGACATCCGACACCAGACATTCCCGCGTCGTGCGGTTGTAACTTGCGCTCTTACATAAACGATCACTAGCACATTCAACGGAACATCCAATCTTTGACAGGGCACTAAGAGTCCGGTTGTACGAAGTTAAAGCCTTCGAATTTGAACGGTAAAATTTGCCTTGAAAACCCGTACACTCAGGACATTCTCTTAAAATTATGATTATCAACAGTATAAGACAAAAGCGGTTAGCCAAGTTGGCCACTTTATCCAATAATGAAGATGCTTCCTTCTGTGAGCTCCTTCCCAGCCCGCGCAATGCGCCGTAACGCCTTGGAATCTATAACCACGCCTCCCCGGCAGAAAGTTAACCATAGAATGCGTGGCATTTATGTCAACACTAAGATCCTCAGCCTGTATGTTTCAGAATTACCCAACCACTTGTTAAACGTCAAACAACCACGTGTGTAAGATAAAAAATACTCAAACTGGTCCAAACTACGCAACATAACGAATATTGTATAAAATCGATGTAGCAATCGTAAATTTGTTTTGACAATTTATTTTTGGCTATCGGTATCTCGCACTGTATGCATACGGTATTTTCATAATCCATTGAAACAAATCGTTTTGTTTAAAGGCGCCTTTTAACGTTTTGGTTAATTGACAAAATTTAAAAAAAGTTGATTCAGATTCGCAACTTTTCGTTTTAGTTATGATATTTGTGAGGAAACAGTAATACTGAACATTTACCATCCTCTAATAAAGCCATTATATGCATCTTTTGACGACTTAAAAACCTGAAAATTATAAAGCGTTGAACGCGAAACAATTGAATAATTTGGAGAGTTCTGTTGTTTGCGTTATATTTTGTGAAACTACGAAGATTGCTTATATTAAGTAAAAATTACGTCTGTAATACGTACTTGGCAGGATGGCCGAGCGGTCAAAATGGTCTAGTATTTACTCCAGGACTCAAGGGGTCAGTGGTTCGAGCCCTGCTGAGGCTTACTTTTTAAAATTTTATTCTTGATTTTTATTGGAGCTTTTTAGATCCAATGTTTACATTTATCAATAGAAAGCATTTAATGACAAACTTTAAAGCATGCCAAAATCTGTGAAAAGGCCCCTTTAAATGTAGAAACATGATAATTCACAGTGGGCAGTATGTACATTCTAATTATGTTATGTTTTATCATTTCTCTTTATAATGAAATATAATTTTGTCACAGAGTGCTAATCATTATTAGAAACGTATTGCTTTAAATAAATGCTTATTTTGTTAAAGTGATATTATGGGCATGTTTCACTGTTGAATTGAGCAGAAAAGAATTAACAGGTAAAAATTGTTAGTTCAAATTTGGTAACTGACCAATTATCTACAACTCATTTTGCTACCAGTTGTTTATAAAAACAATATATTATATTCGATATTGTACATGACCCACCCAGTCCTCTAAGCCGAAATGATCCGAAAAACAAAATTGTGTCTCTGTGTCGTATTAACGAATCTGCATGAAAACTATATTTAGACTCGCATCGTACATCGAATCATTTCTGTCGTCACTTGTCAAAACGAATGTACGGTTGATATTAAAATGCATTATTTTTCTAGTTTCGGGATATTGTTTCAGTATTATGATGCTGCATTAACAAATATAAGTGTATATGAAGTGAAAACACCAAAAATAAACAAGGGTTGAGATAGACACTTATAAATACAGCATATACTGTTAGATGCCCATAATATCACTTTAATGTAAATCAATGTTAACAGTAAATGCTTTACACTTCTTAGAGAAAAAGTTTGCCTTTTAATTTTGGCAGGTAATCTATGCATTTCTCAGAGTTATGCGACTAGTTAGTAAACTAGCTAATTGTCATTGATAACCAGTATTGCAGAAACAGAGAATTCTGATTTTGGAGCAACTGCATGAACTGAAACTTCTATCTAAAACGGATTACAGCGTCACAACATTTGCAGGAATTGAAACTTCTACATCATACGGATGACAGCGTCACAACGTTTAGAGCTATTGCATAAATTGAACATTCTACCTCATGCTAATGACAGCGTTACAACAGTTGGAGCAATTACATTAACTGAAACTTCGACCTCATACAGATGACAGCGTAACAATATTTGGAGCCCTGTACGAACTGAAACTTCTACCTTATGCGGATGGCAGCGTCACAACGTTTGGAGCAATTGCATAAACTTAACCTTATACCTCATTCTTATGACAGCATTACAACGTTTAGGGCAATCGCATGAACTGAAACTTTTACCTCATGCGGATGACAGTGTCACATCATTTTGAGCAATTGCGTTAACTGAAACTTCTACCTTATATGGATGTCAGCGTCACAACATTTTGAGCAATTGCATGAACTGAAACTTCGACCTCATGCTGATGACAGCGTCACAACACTTTGAGCAATTGCATGGCTTGAAAGTTCGACCTCATGCTGATGACAGCGTCACAATATTTGGAGCGAGTGCATGTACTGAAACTTCAACATCAGGTGGGTGGCAACGTCACAATATTTTGAGCAATTGCATGAACAAAGCTTCTACCTTATATGGATGACAGCGTCATTACATTTGGAGCGATTACATGAAATGAAACTTCTACTTCATTCGGATGACATTGTCACAGCATTTTGAGCAATTGCATGAACCGAAACGTCGACCTCATGCTGATGACAGAATCACAATATTTGGAGCGATTGCATGTACTGAAACTTCAACATCATGTGGGTGACAACGTCAAAATATTTTGAGCAATTGCATAAACTGCATCTTCTACCTTATATGGATGACAGCGCCACAACTTGTGGAGCGATTACATGAACTGTAACTTCTTCCTCATTCGGATGCCATTGTCAAAACATTTTGAGCAATTGCATGAATTGAAACTTCGACCGACCTCATGCGGATGACAGCGTCACAATATTTGAAACCATAGCATGAACTGAAACTTCTTCCTCATTCGGATGACAGCGTCACAACATTTGGAGCCTTTTGAATGAACTAAAACTTCTTTCTCATGCGGATGACAGCGTCACAATATTTGGAGCCATAGCATGAACTGAAACTTCCGCCTCATACGGATAACAGCGTCACAACATTTTGAGGAATTGCATGAACTGAAACTTCTACCTCATGCGGATGACAGCGTTAAACAAATTGAGCAATTGCATGAACTGAAACTTCTACGTTATGCGGATGACAGCATAACAAGGTTTGGAACCATTGCATGAACTGAAACTTCTACCTCATACAAATGACAGCGTCAAAACATTTGGAGCCATTGCATGAACTGAAACTTCGACCTCATACAAATGACAACATCACAACGTTTGGAGCCATTGCAAGAACTGAAACTTCTACATCATGCGGATGACAGCGTCACAACATTTCATGAATTGCAGTCATAAGTAGAACCGTAGAACCTAGATATCAAGTTATACGTTAAGAGGTGTCCCAGATTAGTCTGTGCAGTCTGTACTGGCTAATTAAGGACACCACTTTCCGCTTGTATGGCATTTTTTGTATGAAGACAATTATTTTCTTAGTAAATATCATGTTTATGCTGAGAGTGTCGTCCTGATAAGCATGTGCGGACTGCAGAGATTAATCTGTAACGGCACTTTACGCACATGCATTAAATCCCGTTTTCAAAGAGCTCTGCTCAAATATTTTACACAAAAGATCGCGAAGTGATGACTTTGAAGTGTTTGTGGCCGACGGCAATTCATATTTTGCTTCAATCGCTGGAGGATTGACATGCTTGAAGAATTCACAATCATGGAAATGCCTTTCCAACCCGTCATTTTTTCAACATGTTAGCATTCTAACATGATGTTTAATATTCATATTTCAATTTATTCCTGCGTATAATGACCAACAACGGTAAACATGACAACACAATGGCACCTGTTCTTTTCGTTGGAATCATCAAATTATACTTGTGACATGAACGGAATTATATGGGTGGCATATCTTAATTATGTATTGTGTAAATTGTACAATTAACACAGTTGTATTTCCTTCCCTGTAGTTGGTGTTTTCTTATTCAACTTATCTTTAATAACGTTATTGGTGGTGTGGGTTAAACAATTACAACACTTATACATTTATAATGTATTATTTATTTTAGATTTCATATATTAGTTTCTTAACTACGTAAAGATGGACAGTTCGGATAGTAAACTAATACAAACATGTAATAATTATACGTCAGCATATGTTAATGATTAAAATATTACATTTGATTTGTGAAAGGAAATTTGAAATCAGTGAAAAATAAAATAATTTCAGTAAAATATGACACAAATCGCAATATCTTTTCATCAATTACTCCCGTTTATTAGTAACTGCCTTTTACTTAAACGACAAATGCATGTAGAATATCCGCTAATATGTGTTCGCCATAAATCCGGTTAATTTCGACAAATTGATAAGTTCTTTGTAGGATTTTTGCCCCAAATATTACGAACCAGCGAACGAAATCAAACGATAAATCTTGTAAAAAGACTTCTCTCCATATTTCAGTCATATCTTTAACAGCTATCAAATGGGCTGACATGGAAGAATGTAAGAATTTAGAAGAACGCTCTGATAGTAATGACTGAATAACATCGTCGAAACTGGTTTTAAGCATACGCCAATAAGCAAGTATGTAGTTAAATGTACACATAATTTTTAAAAAAAACATGACAATTACTTTTTATTTTATTTTATTAACTGAAATTTATATGTGTATTGCATTGTGTTAACATTGGCGTATTGTTAGCGAAGCATGTTAGTTAGCTCAGTTTTAAAAACAGAATAAGAGTTCACGAACCAACAAAATTAACCCATTTATGCCCAGTGAACTCCCTCATTCTTTCTAAATTGGATCAATTTATTTCTAAAATTAGGGATGTCTAGTATATTTAGTTCTATATTTAGAATATTTCTTTTAGAAATTCCTTTTAGCAGCGCAGACCCTGATGAGACGCCAATGCTTTTTTCTTGACGCAAGGCATAAATGGGTTAATGCCAATGTCAATTTAAAGAATTATCGTATGCTGCACTAAATTTCAAAATAAATATTGTAAACCAACAAAATAATATTTTCAGTATATTTCCACTTACGACTCATGTTTGACGAATAATATATACTAGGCATAAGTGGAAGTGCCGTACACTATACACGTGGTATTAATGTTGCTTCAGTCATTTTATAGTGTGGTAAATTGTATGCCGATTGCTTGTCCGGGGCATATCTTTGAAATTATGAGAAATGTCAACTTAAACATGTATATGTATTGAGATCGTATTGAAGGGAAGTGCAATATCTCGTAACTTCAACGTGGTATCGACATGAAACTTCTTAGGCATTAAGCTCACATTAAGGTGAATTTAAGCACATGATCCGTTACGTTCCTTCCATCAATTCTCTTCGAACAATTACGAATACGTGATACATAATGCAGCCTTTTAAGAGATGTGTTCTGAAGATTAGATTTATTTTATATTTGCATGCATCACAGCCTCAAAGTTCCCTGGCAGTTCAAATGGCAACTGATAACGACCGTTTGAAATATATCAAGCGACTTGGATCGGCACGGAATTTTAAAGTGTTATGACGGTATTATGTACGGTCATGCTATGGTCTCGATGCGTTATTTCTAATAAATATTTAAACTCACCACATTGTTTTTTGTTTATCTGCTCTTAGTATATTGTTTAGAATTGTCAGAGGTATTCCATCGCTGATACAACTTAAATTGTATATTAGTAATGGAAATTATACTTGGTGGGCGCTTGAATGACTGGTTCGATTAATGTCGTCGATTGTAAATTGGCCAATTTGTATTCCCTGTGTTCATTATTTCGTGTGCATCATGATCTTCAATATGGTTTCCCAAAGAACTTGTGGTCTATTTTTGTAAGTCTGCTGGTGCAATTACGATCAAATTAATAGGTTTAAACTAAGCAATTATTTCACAAGTATATTTAAATTTAACAGAAACGTAAAATACCCACGGGCGAAGCAGGAACTTGGCAGTGTCGCAATTATGTAATGGGTTTTGTACTTAGTGAGAATGATGTGTTGATATCTAACCATGAAGAGATAAGCAATGTTTTCAATGACTTTTACATAAATGTTGCAAAAAATATAGGTGATAACAATGTATCATGTGATGATAATCATATCAGTGTAAACAAAATAAAGGAAAATACCAGTACATGTATTACAGATGATAAGTTAGAACAAATTGTGATAATATCTCAGTTAAAATGCTTAAAATAGCTTCACCTGTTGTTACCCAACCACTTACAAATATGATAAATAGATGTATAGATGAATCAATTTTTCCAGATAACATGAAAAAAAGCTCAAGTTGTACCTATTCATAAGAAAAATAGTATTTTAGAGTAACTACAGACCAGTGAGTCTTTCACCTGTAATGTTAAAGGTATTTGAGAGAGCCATCTATGAGCAATTGATGTCACATTTTGATAATATTTTTAACCCTTTCCTTAGTGCATTTAGGCCCGGTTATGGATGCAATACTGCTTTACTAAAAATTGTTGAAGACTGGAAATACTTCTTGGACAAAAATCAGTATTTCTCAAAAGCCTTTGACTGTTTGCCTCATGATTTATTGTTATTAAAAATGAAATTCTATGGTATGTCTGATCAGTCTTTGAATCTTATTGAAAGTTATTTATCTAATAGGAAACAATGTGTTAAGATAGGAAATATAGGTAGTAATTATCAATGTATCATAAAAAATGTTCCACAAGGTTCCATACTTGGACCTATACTTTTCAGCATATTCATTAATGACATGTTTTATTTTATTAACAAAAGCCAATTATACAACTATGCAGATGACAATACTCTTTCTTACTCTTGTTCCTGTGTTACATATATAGTTAGTACATTAGAAACAGAAAGCTTATAGACTGGTTCTCAAAACATCATATGCAGGCAAACCCAGAGAAATTTCTGGTAATTGCTCTTGGGAATAAAACCCAAAAACAGAAAATTATCTTTAAATTTAATAATATAGAAATAACATGTGAAGATTAAGTGAAATTACTTGGTGTAAATCTAGATTTTATGTTAAATTTCAATTCTCGTGTATCAAGTATTTGTAATGAAGCTTCTAGACAGCTGAATGTATTAAAACGGATTGACAAACATCTAAATAGATTATGCAGACTCACTTTATATTACTCTTTTGTTATGTCAAACTTTAACTATTGTCCTCAGACTTGGCACTTTACCAATGAATCTTATACTAAAAAGATAGAGAAAATACAGGAAAGAGCTCTGAGATTCATATATGATGATTTCTGTAGCAGCTATAATGAATTACTTGAAAAATCTGGTCTTATCTCACTAAAAGTTAGAAGGTTAAGATCTATTGCCTTAGAAACATACACAATTCTTAATAAAATGTGCCCAGAGTATCTACATGATTTACTGCATCTACAAAATGTTAATTATAATTTTAGGCACTCTAATACTGTTGAGATACCCCTACCAAGCGCAGAAAGATATGGTAAGAAATCTTTTAAGTATGCTGCTGCCAAGCTATGGAATGACCTTCCGGAAAACTTCAGGAAAGCATCCTCTTTCAATCATTTCCGATCCCTAGTAAATACTTGGCATGGAGACAACTGCTCTTGTTCCTCGTGCGATGTCACATAATTGTCTTTTCAATAGCCTTCGCAGCGATTACCTGGATTTCTGTTATTTCGTTATTTTGCCATGTTATTTTGCCAGCTTTTCTATGTTGATTTGCTACCGTTATTTTGTTCTCTGTTGCTGCTAGTTTATAGTTCATAGATAGATTAGTTCATAGATAGATTAGCAAAGTCTAGAACGATTAGTTGCATGCCCATAATAGCTTTATTAGCCTGCAATGCTTTAATTGCTTTACGTGTGCTTGATTATATGTGCTTAATACTAGTCTTAATCATATGTCCTTAGTCATACTTGTACAAGCCTATGTCTATTTTGAATGACCGGTTTTAACAATGTGCTATCCTTGCTTAAAGGGATCTTTTCACGCTTTGGTAAATTGACAAAATAGAAAAAAGTTGTTTCAGATTCGCAAATTTTCGTTTTAGTTATGATATTTGTGAGGAAACAGTAATACTGAACATTTACCATGCTCTAATATAGCCATTATATGCATCTTTTGACGATTTTAAAACCTAAAAATTATAAAGCGTTGCAACGCGAAACGATTGAATAATTTGGAGAGTTCTGTTTTTGTCGTTAAATTTTGTGAAACTACGAAGATTGCTTATATAAGGTATAAAATACGTTTAGTACGTGTTCTCGGCGGAATAGCTCAGTAGGTTAAAGCGTTTTTACTTCAGGACTCTGGCAGGACTCCAGGGGTCACTGGTTCAAAACCTGCTCCGGGCAATGTTCTTTTCCTTTTTTTAATTTTATTCTTGATTTTTTACTGGAGCTTTTACGATCCAATGTTTACATTTATCAATATAAAGCATTTAATGAATAAGTTAAAAAATGCCAAAATCTGTGAAAAGGCCCCTTTAAAGTGCATAAATCTAATTATATGTATACTCTGTCTTGTGAGGTAGCTGCTGCTTAGCTCTTTACAAATATAAATACAAATTTTAGGGGATAGTCGACTTCTTACAACATTTTTTACATGTCGCACTGTTTTGTCCATATTCGTTTTTCAGTGTTTTTACTCTCTTTCTGTTATGGCGGTTTTTAGACATATATTCAAGATCAGCAGCTACATCACAAGTTTTAACTCTGTAATATTTGTATAATGTTTGTTTGACAGGTTTTATATGTTTAATGTATCTATATCCTACCTAGTACCTTCCCTATTTGATGTACTACAATAGCATTATACTAACACACATATACACACATATATATATATATATATATATATATATATATATATATATATAATTGTCTGTGATTATATATGCATAATATAGTTTGTTTGTCTTAACATTATCTAAACAGTGATCTTAACATGCTATATGTGTATGAATTTATTTATGTACTTGTAAGTCGGTTTAAAAAGCTCATTAGAGCTTATGTTACTTGTCTGTGTGTCCGACTTTTTAAATCAAATTTACTTGACTTGACTTGACTTGACTTGGTTTGGTATCCGCGTAATAACCTCGATGTCCCGCGTTTTGATTGGCCTGTCCGGGGTGATCAACGTTGTTTCAGGAATTATACGGGTTTTATCTTCACCGAGCGTTCTAATGATCCTTCCAAATAATGAAAGTACAAGTTCTTTCAATGAAACGGATTTGATAGTGTCTATATAGGCCCAAGGTTTTAAATGTAATTGAGAAATTTTTTTTTAGTTAAAAGTCAATGACTTACAAGACGACTCACAGATACTGATGCCCCAAAGAAAAGTGTTTGGATGAAGACAAAGCTGCAAAACTTGTTTCCAGACACAATTAACTAACTATATAATAGGTTAAATCTATATATTTTATTTGGATTTCATCAAAAGCCTCATGCTTATTTGAAACGCTCTCGAGTCTTTTTATGTGCAAATAAAAGCTGCGCCATGAGCGCATGATACGCCCGTCGTTCGCCAATGAAGTAGTAAGGTAATAAATAACCCTTTGAATAATTTTTTTACTTCAGTTTATTTGTATTTGAATACATGGTTTATTTTATAAGTACATGAGCATGGAAATCACGAAATTTTGACGAACAAAGTCCCATAACTCTGGAACGACAATTCAGAATTCCGTCAAAAACGAAAGGGGATCAGGGTTTATCAATATTAAGATTGTGTTGAAATTTGAAAAAAATCCATCGAAGGATATTTGAGCTACAGTAGGACATTCAATGAAATCACGAAATTTTGACGAACAAAGTCCCATAACTCTGGAACGACAATTCAGAATTCCGTCAAAAACGAAAGGGGATCAGGGTTTATCAATATTAAGATTGTGTTAAAATTTGAAGAAAATCTGTCAAAGGATATTTGACGTAGTGTACGACATTAACAGACGGACGGACGGACGGACGGACGGACAGACGGACGCGGGGTATACCATAATACGTCCCGTCATAGACGGGCGTATAAAAAATCCATCGGGGGATATTTGAGCTACGGTAGGATACATGAACAACAATAACATTTAAGGTCACAGTGACCTTGACCTTAGAATGAATGACCTTGAAATGACCAGTGGTCATCTAAGTGTGCTTGCAAACCTTCATGTCAAGTTTGAAGACTCTATGTCCAAGCATACCAAAGTTATAACAATTTTAACATTTTAACATTTAAGGTCACAGTGACCTTGTGTGACCTTGACCTTAGAATGAATGACCTTATAATGACCAGTGGTCATCTAAGTGTGCTTGCAAAC
>NC_068368.1:30912954-31150454 GCF_020536995.1 Dreissena polymorpha | reverse complement strand
ATATCGGATTTTTTTTTAACATATACATTGCGATTATCATTCAGGGTTATATTTGTTAATGTACGGATTTCAATAAGACTTCGAGTTGTATAGATATATTGACTATAAGGAATATGCGAATTGCAAACATTAAAGAAGACAATTTGTACTCTGTCTGCTCGTATCATACAGGTACATTGATACAATAAAACCCAATTTGAATATGATTGTTAATCATTAACAAATGTTATGTCTACATACTTACTTTCCTCATTAAATATTCCTATTTGTACTAACAATTTAACTTTATTTTGCCAACCATTACACGATTCTGTGTGTTTGCAGACAGTGTGATACACACAATCCTTAAATTGTTTTATTATAATTGAATTGTGCCTGTGTTTTAAACACAACGTAAATATATTTTATGATTCGACATATTTTAAAATTTGACAAATTGTTGCCATTTTCGTCGAAAGAGTATTTTACAAACATGTTATAACGTGAATTGCATATGTCACGTAACCATTTTCATATTCATTTCGTTACCGTCCAAATTATTGTAACGGTTGCAAGAGAAATTGAAACAATACCGATGGTGTACGAACAGTTTGTTTAAAAGAAGGACTTACTGACATCCAGGATTGATTTGAATGAATCACCCATTCCGCTACAGAAATTTCTAATACACTGAATAACGACAGCAGCATTATGAAGTACGTGTAATGGAGATAAATCAATAAAGTAAGTTATAAGTTAATAACGTTTTCCTAACATATCATGAACATGTATGTATGAACAATTATTCATTGTTAAATTTGATGTTGCGATCGTTACTGTCCTGTGCTTATCTTAAGAGATTTTATTTCATTGAGATTAAAGTCATACAACATCTTAATATGCCTTGGGAAACTGATAAAAAAAGTTTAATAAATTATTGTTTTATTTCTCGAGCTTAACTTTTCAACCGTCTCAGTTATAAGCACGTTTGCTTTAGGATTCTAGTTAAACAAGTCTAAACGAATGTACACAAATGTGTAGTTTAGCAAAACTATCTAAATTGTTCCCATTTTTAACAATCAATTAGTGATCATGTTTACCTCACCTTTTATAATTTATATATTGATGGATGAATGGGAAACAGATGTAAGTAACAAATTTATTCGTACACACTTTCAGTGCGACCGGCCTAGCGTTCATACATTGCATGATGGAAAAATAATTTTCTTTTTATTCGTTTTCCTTAAATACCACTTAATTCACTTCTGTTAATCAACAATGTACTCCCATAAACAAAACAAGACTTGTATACTTTTCAATACATTTTCTGTAGTTGGTAAAGCATCGGGACAGTCTACTCAACAAAAAGAACGGTACATTGTAATAACAATAATAAAAAAAAAAAAAAATAAAACAACTATATGTCAACACATAACAAAGTCATGTAAATAAACGTATAATTACAGCCACAGACAAGCGTTCATGACCATTATCTTTTATATAACCATCTTATTCACTGTCGCTAATCATCGTCCATGTCTTTAAAAAAGCATGTCTTTAATACCAGTATTTGCTGCAACAGTAGCACCTCCTGATTGAAGCGAATGCAAACAATATTTAGAAACATCCTTCACATGAGGCTTTAAAGCTTAAAAAAAAAGATTTGTTAAATTTGTATAAGACATCTTTCTGTTTGTCTTCCTGACACTGTAACATTGATTAGTCAAACATGTATTACACAATACATGATTATCATTGGATAACTTACACCAATGGCAAGAACCGTCTCGGAATATACCTGTCTTACTTCTCTATATAAAAATAGCCATGTAAGAATCGTGAAAATATATATCACGAACGTGAATATTCAATAATTCCGAACTTCTCAAAAAACAGAAAATGCTCTGAAAAAAGCACATATAATACGCCGATATATTATATTGCCAATTACATATAAACAACCATAAACTTTATTTAATATACTGATATATATTGGTTCTGTTTTATACTTTGGATGGAATTATTTTAGCAGATTCCAAAATATTAACAACTTATTTTGACCGCGTTGGAGATCTAAACCGAACATTTCATGAAACCATTGTGTCGAATAGAAAGCTGCAATAAAAGGAGATGGCGCATGACATGTTTGAATCAAAGATGACAAATAAATAGCAACCACTGGAGTCTTAGCGGGTAAAGTGTCCCTACTTCCCAACCCATCACACAACACATATGAAAACGCATGAAAGCACCGTGATATTTTGTGTCCGTGCTTTGAGCGCGCGACTGGCGTAGAAAGTCTGAGAGCAGAGACACTTTCTCCGCCAACACAACCGGCCGTTAACCTCTTCCCTGTAAATCTGCAAACATAAACGTATACACATTTTCTTAATGAAAACAGCCATACACATATCAAATAAAACATATCCATATCCAATGTTCCTTTAAAACGTTAAATGTCACAAATGAACAAATAATATATCAATACAGATAACATTTAGCAACTGCCTAACCACAATAAAACATACATTCTATTGTATCGTTCATACGATATATTAAAGACAATTATTGCCAATCCCGACTTTTGGTTCAATAATCTGTTATTACGATCATTTAATTGTTTAAGCAACACTGCTATTTGACTGTCATATGACCCCACTTATAAAATACCAACAAACTTTTCCGTGTCATTCCTGCGATACCGCAATGACAATCATCAAGTATTGGTGATACCGCCTTCAACATTAAATGTTAAAGCAAATAAGACCATGACTGTCATTCTTGCGATAACGCAATGACAATCATAAAATATTGGCGATACAGCCTTCTACATAAAATGTTTAATGCAAATAATAGCATGATTGCATAACACAATATACAGGTGATACCACCTTTTAGTTTTTTTGTGTTTATGTACGAAAATCAATCTTGAACACAATCATTCGAAATTTTAAATTCGTATTTCCAAACATTCCATTTCCATGTTTTCACTTAACGAAAAACTGTTATTAGACGGCAAATCAAGCCAATCAAGAACTTTATCGATTAGAAACCCACTCGGACACAATAACGACCAATACAGTGAGGATTTCCAACAAGGACACACCAGTATACCAATTGCTCTGTTATACGTCATTTTCTTAAAAGCTCTGTGAATAACAGCTATGGGAGGAAAAAATAAACCAAATTATTTCCCCAATCTTCTGAAAATGCATCAACCCCCGAACAAGAAGGGTTCCTAAACCTAGATGAAACTAGTTGTTAAGCGTTGTAATATGATGCAAACCAATCGATATCTGGTTTACCGAATCTCAAAACAATCATTTCAAATATCATATTAGATATACCCTGATCATCAAAATCAGATATTCTTGACAGATAATCTGCCTTATTATTTTCAGTTCTAGGAATCCACTCTTTTTCAAGCGAAATTGAGGGTTGTATACAGAATTGAAAGATACCGTATGCAACGTCTTGCAAATCCCTTTTCATTGATCCCTTTTAGCGATTGATTTAATTCCTTGATTGTCAGTAAGCCATTTCACGTTATGATGGCTTAGCAAATGCCCTAACGACAAAAGCACTATGTACACAGCAACTAATACCCGCCAAGTAGAAGATATTGTACATTCGTCATTCGACAAGACACCATGGGAAACCCCATTCGGCGTTTTGACTTCATATCCCGCATAACCGATGGCCCTAGCGCCTAAAACACTATCTTAGTACAAGTCATGCACTTGATTGCTCAAATCGCTTCTCATTCAAAAGATGTAAATAATGCTTCCAAAACATCAATTGATCTCTACTCTCATTACTCAAGTAAATGAATGAATCCCAATGATGTGTATACAATTACACAAATGAATATCAAGTAATATTTACTTGATTAAGGGGAGGAACACTGTCTTTAAATGCTTCTACATACGCCGTAAGGCTCAACTCAAGTGCATCGAATATTGAATCAAAGTACTGACAGTACTGGTGTGACGATGCTTTTGAAGAGGATTGATATCAAAGCATCTATTTAAGTTGATCTACATCACCATAATTGTGTATGTGGGTACGAAAATTGTTGGTAGGAAAAAAAATGTGTACGAACATTTGGGGTACAAAAAGTATGCCAAAAAAATTCGGTACGAGAAAAGATTTGGTAACGAAAAAAAATTTAGGTAGGAAAACATTTGGGTACGAGCAAAACTTTGGGTAGGAAAAAAAATGGGTACGAAAAATGTAGGGTACGAATAAAAATGGGGGTACGGGGAAGTAGTACCCGTGGGAATACTTGATCCATTCAGCGAAACTGGGAGGCGGGTTACATTCTCGATATAATATAACAAGAAATATCTTTAAAAAGATATTCGACATGTATTTTCTGTACCATTTATCTTAAAAAAAACGTTCTGTTACAGTCAAACGTTTGTGGGTTATAACATTACGTTTCTGCATATAAATTCAAAACTTGACATGCTCTTTAATTACGCCATGCTCTTTAATTTCACATGTATATCATACCAAACTTTATATTTCGTTGTTTCCTATCCTAAGTTAATTATGCTATGTGTACGGACGTTATTTCACATGCCCATGTGCATGAACATATAATTTTTCTCTTTTGATTTTTTTTTCTCAAATTCAATAAGCTTAGGCATGTTTGTTCGTTAAGTACGGCAATGATTTCATGATGATTCCCGAAAGTAGGTATGAGCACATAGTCGTAAAAGCACTTGAATACGTGAGTTCGCCCATGAACACATGGTAAGGTTAACTAAATCTCCGCGATATGACCTAATATGTGTTTAAAACAGCAAACAATATCCAACAAACGAATGAATTATCAAACATAAATATGCAAAATGAGAAAGCACGCATGAGAGCGAGTTTCACAGATGTCATACGGCTATTATGCTGTTTATATACCATAGTCGCTACAACGTTTACAAATGGCAGGTTCGAAATAATTCGTTTTCTTTACACTCATGACCGCGTTGAAAGTTAATTATACACGTTTTAATTCGCAATTTATTTACTGAGCTTCCTATACCTTTATCAATGATAATCAGCGAGGTATGCCGATTAGAAAAATCGAGCTATCCCAATCGGACTGGTTCGGTCTTTTACATAGGTCGCCATTGTGAAGAATTTTTTAATGGTATGATAACTTAGACGAGCTGCTTCGCAGCATCGTCAAAAATAAATCATGTTTCAGTTGTTCGTTCATTCCGATAGTTTCATCAACTCCCATAGATCACTCTATCAATGATATTGGAAATTATGACCAATATCTGATAAAGCTTGTATAACTTATTTCTATTACATAAATGTTTGTGTGTTTTTTTATTAAAGTCGTCAATTTGATATAGATTTCTCTATAGTTTGAAAACATTTAGGCAAAGATTACGCATTTAATATAAAATGCAAATAATTTAGAAAATATAACCTTTTAATCAGTATGTTGGTTTATCGGTCAATTAGAATATCACTTCAATGAATCATTTAAAAGTTATAACAAACATGAAATGTTTTCCGATCAAATGATGCATGACACATAAAACATATTGATAGGAAGATATGAACAAATCAAGGTTGCTAGGTTGCTCGCCTAGAATGGTCATGTTAATATGGAAGTACTTGATATATAAATTTATTAGCCTGTGGATGTTGGTAAGACATGAAATATTTAATGAAATGTCTCAAAGTGTAGATTTTTTCATTTAGTAAAAGAAAGGCAACATAACCATTAAGTGGCTGATAAGAACTTGTGGCTGAATACAAAGAAAAAGAGGCTATGTACATGATTGTTGAAAAAATTATTATATATTAATTTTCTGATCAAATATGGTATTTTTAGTTAATAGGGGAGATACATTTTTAATAATAAACAATATAGTTATAAATGTTTCGGTGAAGTGCATGTCATCCAGCAGTATCATAGTACGTGTTTTGGTCTAAAAAACCAATAACATATTTTAAAGTTCATAACCCCTGTTGCAAAAAAATCATGAAAAATAAAATTTTCAGAGTAACCCATTAAACAACCATACAATGCTTTTTTAGACCCTAGACATTGTCTCTGCACTCATTTGTCTATAATTACTTATGTTTTAAAAAAATTTTTAATCATGCTACTCATGGTACCAGTTTTTGGTTAGAAAATTAATTACATTAATTTAAAGTGGGTCACCCCTTGTTGCCAAAGAATTCATAAACAATATAGTTTTGACAGAAATCCATTAAAATAAAAAGAAAATGCCTTCTCAAACCTTAAGTATTATTCCTGCAAGCATTTTACATCAATTATTTATGTTTGGAAAAAACATTGGGTCATGCTATCTTGATACATATTAACTAAAGTCTTCACTGCGTTTGATCTTTAACTAGAGGTTAAAGGCCAACAAATGTAGTCCCTATTTACATGTACTAGCCGTTGGATAAAGCTGTGGGATAAACCTTATCTTTATCCGCTGTGTCGTATTTTGTTATATAAAATCATTTAGCTGTAGGATAAAATACTTTACACTAAATATTTATAAAAAGCATTCCGATGGCTTAGAACTGAAATTTATCAAGTTTGTAATAACAATGTTACTTCGGCTATTGATATGCAATTACAATATTAATACGGACATTTAAACAACCGTTTTGGTATAATATAATATAATATACAGAAGTGAAACTTCAGCTGCTGGAGCAGTATTGAATTCTTATTAATATAAACAATTAGTTGGTCCTTTATTTAAGGCAAGTGACCGATTGCCCAAACAGTACAAAACAGCACCATACAAAACAACATAAACACATATAAGAATAAAGCTGGGGTCACCGCCTTGGAACGGTCAATACAAAACATTGGGGGTTTAAACCGGTTTTAGAGCGCTCAACCTCACACTTGGCCCAGCAATATTCATGATACATTTAAGTGTAAATAGAATTTAACCTCATAGCATTGTAACTCAAATTAGACAATAACAAAAGAGAATTAAAACGCATTCAATTTAATTACCATATGATTACTCAATGGTAGGAAAAATACCAGAGCAACAGAGTTACAACTTTATGAGAAACGATGAAATGAAACTACGAACAAGTGTCAACTACATTCCTTCTTTATAGAAAAAGATTTAAGAATATAGCGCCATGAAGTTAATATTTCAGATCATCATCGCGCAAATACAGGAAAAAGCAGAAATAATGGGTGTAAAAGATCACTATTACAACATCACTAATGCGATGAATGAGCGATCTAAGAAACAAAAGGAGACAATGAAAACGAAGTACAGGTACCCTTTAATCGCAAAAAATTCAAAGTTAAATATTAATTAAGCAAGCCGTTGTACAACGCATGTTCTTGTTTGCTTGTTCTTATTCTTAATAATTTTAGTGATTTCGGTTGATGGTTATCCATAATATATATATGTTTAACATGTGCCTAAGTCATTACTGTTTATTCGTTTGTTTTAATATTAGAATCATCTTTGCTGAATCTCTGACAATTTCTTTCAGGGTCATTTTACTATGTTTGAGTCTTTAAAAGGATATTCTCCAGCCTTTTGTTGATTTCTGATGACGATAATTAATAAGTAATGAGCTTTCAAGTTCATGAGAATATTAAACGTTTGATTTGTTATATGTTAAATCGTGTGTCATACAAATGGGAAAGTTATGCCCACACATGGGGAAGTTATTCCCTTTAGAAACATAAGAGGCATTCAAATGTACGATACAATATCTCTTCGGAATATCAAACGATAGATTGCAAAATTAGAATACTCAAGCAAAACCCAGTGGAGTGAGTCCATTACTCAACTAGATACAGTATCTGAACATTTGATACAAGATCAATCATCGATTGAAAATCCTAAATGAGAAGATCGATGAATTCAAATTGTATTGTCTTAATGGCGGACACAACTGCACAATCATAAAAAATAACACGATGTCTTATACGTTATAGTACGCTCATTGGGTCAGTGTCGACCTGAAATGGATTGAAGTCACCCGGGAGTGACTAGAAGCCGATTCTTGTCACCCTAGGGTGACTTCAAGCCGATTCATGTCACCCTGGGGTGACTTCAAGCCGACCGGGTGACTAGAATTGGCTTGAAGTCACCCCAGGGTGACATGAATCGGCTTCTAGTCACCCCAGGGTGACATCAAGCCATTTCAGGTCGACAATGACCCAATGAGCTGTAGTAATTGTTGTATCGACTTTCCTTCTCACCGTTGACGTTCTGCGTCAAAGTTATTTAAATTGATGTAACCCCCCCCCCCCCCCCCCGCTCCCCCGTACTGTAACATTCTTATCTGAAGACCAAACAATTTATGACTTTTTCAGTCGATTCTGATTGTTATTTTTGTAGTCAACTGGGTAATTACTAATATATCACTATCTTCGTAAAATATACATTACAGTTGAAGTGAAACAAGTATCAGGTTGCAAGATCACGTGACCGTTGGGTTTTCCCAATTAAACGTCAATGGATGTAACACACAAGTAAGTGCTGCTTTTTTCCAAATTCCTTTTTAAAACAATTTCCCTTAAGAATTTCAACTTGTGCATAAAAGACAGATTTTTATGCTGCTTATGGCAATTTGAAATACATCATAATCATTTTAATTAACAAGCCGATGTTCTTGTTCAATATAAAGAAAATTCAATTTATAATGCATGACTATGCGTCACGCAACGTGAAATTTTGTCGCCGATTTCAGACGTTTTCAATGATTTATTCTTATATCTTAAGATATCGGCAGAAACTGCAAGAAAAGCTGTCTTTTATGCCCTAAAGATTTCTGCAAATGTATTTTAGTGACTTGAGAATTTTGCAATAATAAAGTACTTAACGGTGTGTTTGAATTTTGTCCAGCCCGTGTGTAACCATCTGAAAACCCCGTTCATTCTGCACCCTGAGTATGGTACTGATCAAGATGGGCACATGGTTTTAAAGTAGGGCTGAAACATATTGTTGAAATCTCAAAGTTGTTATGTTATCAATACGTGTTTTTCGTTCTTAGTTCTTTGTTGTTTGCATTATAATCATAATAGGCACACGAAAAATGAAACGAATTCGCGGGTCAAAACATAATTAATCGCGGTTCAAAGTTTCTGCAAACTGTATCGGGCGGGTCAATATTTTTCACAAAAAAGCCGTAATATTAAAGGGTCCATTTGTCCGTGTGCCGTCCCCTGACATGCAGTCACACTTGCGGAATAAACCTTATATGATTGTGCCATTCGATTACTTCAACCAATCTTTCATTTATGATTTATTTTAAGGCTGTTCATTTCTAATAATCAACTAGATTAATGCACATGAAGACAATAGACCTAACGAAGGCATTTAATTCACAAGTATGGGAGTATTTGGGTGATTTTGCGCCCGCACGTGCACCGGCTTCAGTCCCGCTTGTGTACGAGTATAGCAAGTACGGGTTTTAGCGTGTATCGGAGGTGACGTTGTTCAACAAATTCTATACATTGATGGTGACGTCACTACGTTATTGTCACCTCTATACTAAGACGCATCACATTCACCTGGTTTGGAGAATTATGCTTCCGCCAAAGTAGTTCTGCGTAGGAATGAAAATGTTAATAATGAAAGACAACTCGTTTTTTATTGTGTGTTTAAAACGGAATGTTGTTTAAAGAAATGTAATTTAATTATGGTTCAATGTGAATTTGAATCTCTATTAAGACTGATAGCGATTATCAGAAGTACGATAACCTGACCTACTTTCGCTTACACTTTTCACTCGTAAAAGAAGTGCTACCCACAATTCCTTTCTCGTTAGTACACAGGTCAGTAAGACCGGTGTGTACACAATGTGTTCAACAAACAACGACGCCACAAATATACTAATTCAAACAGGATAAACAGGATAATTCTAATGAGTTCAAAAAATTGATCACGTGGGGTAAAAACTAGATTTCTAGATCAAATTAAAGAAACAGGTTGTGAACACTATGGGGCCCCATTTATTGCCTTATCTTCATGAAACTTGATCAGAAATGATTGTTTAGCTGATTTTGAAAATGGATGATGTGAGATCAAAAACTACTTTACTATGCAACATTAAATTAAAAATCTTGTGAACATACTAGAGGCCGCATTAACAGCCCGATCTTCATGACATTTGCTCAGAAGATGTTTCTTTCACCTGTCATTATTTCAAATTAAAGAAAACGTGTATGAGCACTGTAGATTTCACATATATTACCAAGTCTTAACGAACCTTGTTTAGAACATTTGTCTTAAAGGGGCCTTTTCACAGAATTTGGCATGTATTGAAGTTTGTCTTTAAATGCCTTATATTAATAAATGTAAACATTGGATCAAAAAAGGTCCAGTAAAAAATCAAGAATACAAATGAAAATCGAAAAAAGTAACCCTCATCAGGGCTCGAACCACTGACCCCTGGAATCCTGGAGTAAACATCTACCCATTTAGACCACTCGGCCATCCGTACTCATACAATGAAGCTAGTATTTTATACTTTATATAAGCAATCCTCGTAGTTTTACAAAATATAACGACAACAACAGAACTCTCCAAATTATTCAATCGTTTCGCGTTGAAACGCTTTATAATTTTCAGGTTTTAAATCGCCAAAAAAAGCATATAATGGCTATTTTAGAGCATGGTAAATGTTCAGTATTACTGTTCCTCACAAATATCAAAACTAAACGAAAATTTGCGAATCTGAAACGACTTTGTTTAATTTTGTCAATTTACCAAAACGTGAAAAGGGCCCTTTAATTATACCTCGACTAAATTTAAAACTGGGTTACGTGGTTTCATGAACAAGGTTGTTACGTCGAATTATAAGAAACAAAAAATGTGAACACTGAACAGTAGTGATACCGTATATATTGCCTAATACTTGTATTCCAATATTCATTATCATTTTTTAACATTTGCTATAATTATTGCTCTAGCGATTGAGATAGGATTTCAGTCAAGTCCAACATGGCTACCATAAGGTATGACAGTTATCCTTATCTGACTATGACAAACAATTTGAACATTCTAGAAATCACATTTGTTACCGACTCATCGTGAAACTGGCACACAGTATTATACAATAGAGTTATAATATATAAGCTGAGTTTTAAACTATTGTGGTTTTAAAGAGAAAACAAACAGGCTTCCATGTGTTGGGGCACTTATTCAATTAAAGCTATTAAACACTAACTGCTCAGAAGAGTTAATTTCCTCTGAGTCTCAGGTGTACGCCTTATGCCATTTGGTCATATTGTTTGTTTGAAATTAATTGGTTTGCTTTGTTTGTATTTTTCCCACTAAGTTGTGTACCTACGCATCCAGTAATTGTTGTTTTATAAAGCATCATTTTCTTATAAATCTATGTATAACAATAGAGGATGAGGTTATTCTAAATGTTAAAGCTCTTTGTCTTATTGCCAAAACACGTATGTTGATATATCTGCCACATTCTGTCATAAGACATATAATGTTTCTGCCACGTTATTTTACTATTTTTATTGTAATTTAACATATTTATGATATTTTTCAATCTTAACCAAAGCCGAAATCACACGCACCTTTAAATATCGATCCGTAGACCCGAGCCAAAGAAATTGTTCGACCCTTTGGTTACCGAAACGTTTGTGTGTTTTTTTTTTTGGTTGCAAAATAAGTTTGCTTTCCAGAAAACTGTTCACAGCTGATGTTGAATATTAACTTTTAAAACTCACCGTATACATTTTATTAAAAATCTGTGACCATCTTAAAAGTGCTGAAAGTCACACTAAAATTAGTTAAAAATCAGTATATCGCAAAAAAAGTGTACAGTTTGCTTTGTCGCCCAACATCAGTCATATAAATTTATCGATCAGAAAGAGTGGAAAAAAGGCAGCCACCTTGGTGGATATTATACGTTCATATGGTTAGATTACCTGAGCACAACATGATCATTTGACCATTTTTCATTAGTCGTGTATCAAAATAAATTTGCATCTATCTAAATAGCTGGATTTACATAATAATAGCCAGATATAATGCGAATGAGACACTTATTCAACATTTTTATGTCTTACTCAACCGCTGCATTTGTAGGTAACCGATGAATCAAACAGGTTAAATAGTAAAGTAGAAATATGTTAGTTTCAAGAGTAAAACTGTTTCCTTTAAAAAAATAAACTATTGTTTTACCAAACTGCATGAAATGTAATTAAACAACTAATACTTTATCCAAGTTCTTATGTGAGAAATGGTACAATCTACAGCTTGTGGAAATTAAACGCTTATAAAAATTGGTTTGGATGTTTTTTACTGATCCTTCTAATCTCTATCATTCTAAATACACGGCAAACATTACATAAATAATTGTGTATTATGTACAAACGCAGATATATATGAATCATTTCATTCTGAAATTTATTTTTATAATACTGTATAGAATTAAACGTTATATATTCAATGTTATTTGTTCGTATCATGTGTGATGGTCCAAAAGTGTTATGCTGAATTATAAAGAATAAACTGATGATTTTCAACACATGCTTTCCACTTGTTAAGCTTGTTAAGACCTTAAATCCTTCTTTTAATACCAGTAGCTAAAAAAACATCAGTTTTTTATAGGTCGATGAGATATTATCATAATTAATAAGTCGCACAGGTTTTCTAAGTCAAAATGTTAAAATGATAAAGTGTAAATAATAAAGATAAAGTGTTATCAAATGTAATATCGTATATTTTAACACAAAAAAGAGCGCGTGTGCACTAGACAAATGAAAACAAGAACATTTTTGTTTCCATAGCAACCATTGGTATAAATTTTATTTCGTAAATGTAATCAAAATAACGCCTCGCGATCTTACATCTTACAATAAAGCAACCGATATGGTGGTGCATATTTTAGTATGATTTAAACATAATAAATAATGTTTGTAACTTTAAACTTGCTTCTTTATTTAATTATGTTTTATGCTACATCTATTGCTGTAAAAATGATCATTTTATAACAGAAATACAGTATGTATTATATATAAATGCATATTGTTATTTTTTGAGTATATTTAAATATGCAACATGAATTCAAAAGCATCAAGACTGCAAACAGTTTGAAGTTTAAAGGAAACAGTCACGTCAGTCTTGGGTGTTAAAACTGTGTGAATAAGAAGGCGAGTGTGGCGGCAAGCAGCGGTGCCGTAGAAACCGCCAGGGTGTTGGAGCCATTGCAGTAATCGCCTTTACAAGTACAGATTTCACCTCCACTCGACTTATCGCACGTGTCAGGTGCGGCGGTTGGGGCGCACGCCCTGATTACGACTGTACATTAAAAAAACTATGTTTAATACAAATTTATGTTTAAAAGAATATGTTCACTCTGTCTAATGAAATATCCAGTAGTTAGTAGTAGTAGTAGTAGTAGTAGTAGTAGTAGTAGTAGTAGTAGTAGTAGTAGTAGTAGTAGTAGTAGTAGTAGTTGTAGTAGTAGTAGTAGTAGTAGTAGTAGTAGTAGTAGTAGTAGTAATAGTAGCAGCAGCAGCAGCAGCAGAAGCAGAAGCAGCAGCAGCAGCAGTAGTAGTATAAATAAGTATAGCGTTGTGTTTTACGTTTTAATGTCGTCCTTTCTCAATCCTAACAATATATTAACTGAAACAACAATAACAAGATGACGTCCATGTATATGACGTTATTCGGCGGCGTCACACGACGGCGCGCCAACGGCGGCGTCACACGACGGCGCGCCAAATTCCCTACATTCTCCGGGCCGAGAAATGTTAATATGCACTTACAACAATATGCTTATTTAATTAAAATAATTAAATCTACTGATGTTTTTGAAACTTCAAATTTCCATAACATCATAAAGATTTTTACACTTGATTGCACACAATTAAAGTCAGTTGTCGTCACATTGTACTTCTAGCGGGTATAGTTTGACGATAGGTCTGGTAGTGATTCGACTGGATGTACCGAGGCGCGCGGCCCTCGTCAACCCATCATTTCCGGTGAGAAGCTCGTCTACTACAGCCAGGGTCCACGGAAGTCGCGGTTTGAAGTCGTCGGCACGATAACAACGTCGCCCAAACGTATCGTCTGATGATTGTTGCCGCCTTTCGTTTGGAATTCCCTCAGTGACGTCAGATTTTCGTGAGTCCATCGGTGACGGTACTGTTCGATAAGACGCACGCGAGCCTGTGCGCGTTGTGTGATATCACGACGTGTAACGTTGGGGAATGAACTATCACCAACGGCTTTGGTGTCACTGTATGGAAGTCCAGTCCGGCTTATTCCGTGGAGTTGATGCGCTGATGTTTCGAATTGCATATAAGTGTTTCCTTTTTACATGAAATAATATTGTCATTTATTGAGCTTTTGCCGTTTTGGCGTCTACGTGTTTTGCTCGGTGTTTGAATGACGTCCGTGCAAGTACTCTTTGGAACGACGCTTGCATTGAGCGCTTCCGATGTCGTCTGATCTTCTGAATGGTTGGTTTCCGGCCATTTCCGACTGGATGGCGATTTTGAATCCGAAATCGTGGACGGAAATGGTGATTCCGGAAGATTCTCCGATGTCAAATTGTCTGTCTGCTCCGGGCAGTCGTGACTTCTGCTTCTTTTTCGAACTGGTGTCGATTGCGACGATTTTCCCAGGCACTCTTTGATGTTAAAAAGTGACTTCCGGTTGCTCCGCAGTCGCGGCGAACTCTCCGCTAGTGGGCTCTGTCGGCTCCAGTAATCGGACAGTTTCTTGATCTCTCGCTGGGAGTGATCAGAGAGTATCCCAGGATTCTGGGGAGTTTTATTCGAACTCACGACGGGTGCGGTTTGAACTCACCGACGGTTTGGGAATGTTGTCCAAACTAACCCCGTGCTCCTGGTGAGTGCCACCTGACGTCGTATAGGAGCCATTCCTAGTGCGGCTTAAACTCAGCCCGGGATCCTTGGGATAGTCGGCCGAAAACTTACTTGGTGTCCGAGGAACACCGCTTAATCCCACAGATCTGCTCGACGCCTTAAGTATGGCGACAGGTTCGCTCTCTGCATCTCGTCGTAAAGTTTTGCATGACTCGACCGTTTCAATATTGCTTTGACTTTCTCTGGTAGCCTTTTCCGGCTTGCCGGACCCGCGCATAGCCTCTGACAAATTTTGAGGCGTCGAACGAGCGTCCTGCTCCTTATTCCTTCCCCTAGACCTGCTATGTGCGGCTCCAGATCGATTTAAAGTTTCACTTGGCGATGGTTTGTTATGCGTGTTTGTGTCACCGGATGTTGGGTGCTTAACGTTCTGCTGGGCTGGTTGCATTACGTTGGTGTCAGCGATGGTGGTAGAGACTTGACGGGGTTGATGAAAGGCCGGAGGCGACGACTGATAAACGTTTTCGGATGATGTCGGTAGGGTAGTTAACTGCAATGCGCGTGTGGTTCTTCCTCTACGCTTCGATAGCGTGTATTGGATAACTCGGGTGGCTGCAGAACGGACATCGACATACTACTATCATGGACGGCTGTACTACTTGAAGATGGGTGATCACGCAGATTTTGACGGTATCTCCGAAGCTTCGCTTCCATGTCAAAAACGTAGATCTGCGAGTCCAACAGCTCGTCTGATAATGCAATTATTTTCTCATTTAATCCTCGTATTATCTCCAACTGGTTCTCTATTGCAACGATTGTTGGTTCAAAATGCAATTTGTCATTTTCTTCCAATCTTTCGATTAATCGCTCAATAACTTTTTGATTCCCTAGTCTCTGCCCCTTTAACATATCTGTATTTGTTGACGGCATACTTAGTTTTTTCGTCACGGCACCAAAATGTCTACTTGAATTGAATAAATAAGTACAGCGTTGTGCTTTACGTTTTTATGTCGTCCTTTCTCAATCATAACAATATATTAACTGAAACAACAATAACAAGATGACGTGCATGTATATGACGTTTTTCGGCGGCGTCACACGACGGCGCGCCAACGGCGGCGTCACACGACGGCGCGCCAAATACCCAACAAGTAGTAGTAGTAGTAGAAGTAGTAGTAGTGTTCTGCAGGGAAATTAATGGATAGCATTCAACCATGAAATTAATAACAACATTGTGATGCCTGTTGTTTACATTAATATCACTCTGTTGAAAGCGAATTAATTTCACCATGCTCTTGGTTTATATTGCAGCAAATTAATTTCCTGAATAGATGTTTGACATTGAAAAAGCTGTTAGAATAACTTTGATAGATAAGCAGTTTTAGTTGAGTTTTGGTTTTATAGAGAAAGGACATACATGGGAATAGAAAATAGGTGTTTAATGTTTTATATGAAAAGTAAAGTATATTAAGAAATAATTAAATAACCACAGTGTAATAAAAGTATAATATAGTTAAAAGTGAAATTGTGTGTTTGTCTTATTTTCCTGAGGTGGATTAATTAAAATAGACCCAATAGAACAAGAAGTAGAAGTAGTAGTAGTAGTAGTAGTAGTAGTAGTAGTAGAAGTAGTAATAGTAGTAGTAGTAGTAGTAGTAGTAGTAGTAGTAGTAGTAGTAGTAGTAGTAATAGTAGTAGTAGTAGTAGTAAGAACATCTAAACCGTGAAGAACATCTAAACGGATATTTCCGGTGTTTAAATCTTCATTTAGTCAACGAATTTTAACTTGACCATCTAAGGCATAAATAATAAAACCTTCTGCCTATTTTTACTATGTTTTTATTAAAAATGTATTGAGCTAGTTACCTCCGTTCACTTTTGTTTTTAAGCAGGCTGTGCACGTCTCCCCCCAGTCTGTCCCGACACCTGAAGTAACATTTATCAAGCATTACGCTTTATTTTGCAGATTTTTTTTCATTGTAGATACAGAGGAAAACAAATGCTCTGCGACAGCATGTCTGACATAGCTTTTCTTCTAAAATTTAATTCAAACATTGCAGCTTTATGATGGCTAAAAAAAGTCATGCATACTTTTATAGAATGGATCCGCACACTTGTCTTTATCAAATTCTCCCTTGCATTCCCAACACTTGATGGAATTCCACACTGGGAACTGAAAATAGATGACGGAAGAGGTATATCTAGAATGTACTAAATTGCAAAACACAATATTTAATAAATGAAAAACACATGCTTAACTAAAAAATGTGTACAGGTGCATTAGAACTGAATTTTGTTTAAAATATACACAATTCTTACATCAAAATTCGTTAACATAATTAGAACTTATTCAGTCAAACTGTTCATTGAAACAAAAATGTCTGATGCATTTAAACACACATGTGTTTCGTAGTTTGAAACACAACTAAAATCGTGCCGTTTATGTTTGATGCAAAATAAAATGAGAAATAGTTCAAACAGTCCTTTGTTGGCTTTTGCTTGAATTATCCAAAAGTAATCCGCGCGTAATCGATAGAAGGCTTTATCATATATGTTCTTATCATCATTGTCATCAAAATCGATCGTAATATCATTATGCACCAAACAAAAAGACTAAAATTGAATATAAGATTTAATTATCATAACCACACAGCAAAATGGCAAGCGCGCAAGTGATACCGAAATTGTTTATTCCAAACATGTTTCTTCTTTGACACAAGACCGGCAAATGACAAACGCTGTTATAGTATCCGGTAAACATATTTCCTGTCCACATAGTATGATTAACAAGATACGCAAGCGTATGCCTATCAACTCTCTCCGCATACTTGCAAATACTTCAAGGTCTAATATACTTTATTTTTCCCTGCATGATTAAATGTAAAAGCGACAACTTTAACCGAACATAAATGCAACATGTTGCACATAGAGACCCCCATAACCATACCTTTTCTTGAACAAACTCAAAAAAGATCTATAAACAAATTAAAATAGTCTTTTTTATTGCAATGTGTTTAATATAGTCTCTTAATTTATTATATTTCAATGATTTAATAGTGAACAAGTATGCAAATTGCAAAACATTCCTTCAAGTAAAATATGATGATGTTTTTAGAGAGTACAGCCCTACATGACCGAATTATTCAGTATAATGGACCCTACAAGACAACGATACTTTTTTAAATCGCAAAAAAATCGGCACTTTTTGCTAATCAATAACCTATTTCATAGTACAGGCCACATTACAGGTCGATTTTCATTAACTGGAATAATACGAATAAGTCAACTTAGTGGAATATGTGAACATGCTATGTCGTATAAGAAATAAACTTAAAAACGTGTCAATGGCTTATTTCAGCACGAACTGGTGCGCTTTGAGGGTGCTCAAGACGAATTTCTGAACGATTTTTTCCACTTAAAAATCAGTAGTTTTTTTTTAAATTCGCAATGATCGTTAATTCATATAACAAAACGCACTTATTTCGTGAAACAAACTAAAACGCATAATACTCTGAACAAACAAAAAATGGTGATTTTATGTAAATACTGATCCTTTGAAGCAGGGACTATTTTGCATTTAGGTCACAATATATTAAATATTTTCCCGATATAATTCACTGTAAAGGCAACTTTAGGTGAAAATAATTGCAGCATTTTGCACATAGAGACCTCCATAACCATACATATTAGTAAAGGAAATTAAAAACTAAATTGATTTAAGCAATAAAAAAGATATGCTATGTTCAAACAAAGAAAGAACTCGAAACAAATAAAAATCGACTGTATTGCACCTTCTTTGTTCGGCCTTTATCTAGGAAAATGAAACCTTTTTAGTTCATTTTTTTACTAAATTCCCTTATTTAATCATATTTCAGGGATAAAGCAGTGAATTCCTATTCTCTCCATTCAATATCTCCGAAAAATAGAACCCGAACAACGGTCTAAAGTGTAAAACATGCTTTAGAGTAAAATATGATACTTTTTTTAGACAGTAAAGCCCTTCATGACATTATTATTTAGTATAATGTAACCTAAATGTCAGCAAAATCAGCATCGTGTACACATCGGTCTTACTGACCTGCATTGTGTACACACCGGTCTTACTGACATGTGTACTAACGCGAAAGGAATTGTGGGTAGCACTTCTTTATCGAGTAAAAAGTGAAAGCGAAAGTAGGTCAGGTAATCGTTTTTTTTGATAATCGCTATCAGTCTTTATAGAGATTCAAAATCACATTTAAACATAATTAAATAACATTTCTTTAAACAACATTCCGTTTTAAACACACACTAAAAAACAATTTTTCTTGCATTATTAACATTTTCATTCCTACGCAGAACTACTTTGGCGGAAGAATAATTCCCCAAACCAGGGAAATGTGATGCGTCTTAGTATAGAGGTGACAATAACGTAGTGACGTCACCATCTATGTATAGAATTACTGACCTGTGTACTAACGCGAAAGGAATTGTGGGTAGCACTTCTTTTACGAGTGAAAAGTGAAAGCGAAAGTAGGTCAGGTAATCGTGCTTCTGATAATCGCTATCAGTCTTAATATTGATTCAAAATCACATTTAAACATAATTAAATAACATTTCTTTAAACAACATTACGTTTTAAACACACAATAAAAAACGATTTTTCTTTCATCATTAACATTTTCATTCCTACGCAGAAAAACTTTGGCGGAAGCATAATTCCCAAAACCAGTAGAATGTGATGCGTCTTAGCATAGAGGTGACAATAACGTAGTGACGTCACCATCTATGTATAGAATGGCAAAATCAGCGCCCATCGTAATAAGTTACAATACACTAAATATCTTTTGTGTCAATGCTTTACCCTCTAAAATCAAAATGATTATGTATTTGAAGACACAATTCTCTGAATGATACTTTCCGTGACTTTATTGTTGAATATTTCTGTCTGCCAATCTCTTGCACGACGGTTACATTGTATGTGAGAGCAATGAACGACAACTCTGCATGGAGATTGTCTGTGTGCATGTGGTAGGAAAAAGATTGTACTACAAATTCACTGTTTTGCTTGAGATTGAGTTGTGAACACCTATTCATGCCCTACCACTTTATCCAAAAGATAAAACCAGAACAATGGTTTAAAGTGTAAAACTTGCCTTCGAGTAAATTATGATATTGTTTTAGAGAGTACAGCCCTACATGACAATATTATTTAGTATACTGTAACCTAGAAGCCGGTAATAAGCCTACATGACACGATTATTCAGTATACTGTAACCTAAAAGCCGGTAATAAGATGGCCATAAAACGGTGACCGTTGATTCGCGTCGAGTTCTTTCTTACATACCACTTGACCGATCTTTTTATTGTTTAAATAAATATAAATCGGCTTGTAATGCTCTTTAAGAAAAGGAAATATTATGAGGGTCCCTTTGCGCAAAAGTTTGGCTTTATTTTTTGTTAAAGTTATTGCATTATTGTATTAAGGAAATCTTTTAGTATATTGTGACCATTATCTGTGACGCTCCGACTGTGCTTGATTTACTCCATAGACGTGCACGCCTAAGGCCATAATATACTAAATAGTTTCCCTATATAATTCAATGTAAAAGCGACAACTTTAAGCGAAAATAAATGCAACATTTTGCACATAGAGACCCCCATAACCATACCTTTTCTTAAAGGCCATTCTAAGCGGAATCGATTGATGCAATGAAAAAGGTATGTCATGTTCAAACCAAAAAAGAACTTGACGCTAATCAAAATCGACTGTTTTTGCAACTTTTTTCCGGCCGTTTCTAAGTATAATGTAACCATTTCAGTGCAATGCTTACTCTAGTCTCTTAGTTTATCATATTTCAGGGATTCAGTGGTGAACATCTATTTATGCTCTACCACTATCTCCAAAAGATCAAACCCGAACATTAGTTTAAAGTGTAAAACATGCCTTCTATACTATGGTATTTTTTTTAGAGAGTACAGCCCTATATGAAACGATTATTTAGTATACTGTAACCTAATAGAATAATTTAATCGAGTAAATGCAGCCTGAAGGATCTCATAAAATTCGAAACACTCACAGACGTTTAGTACGATTTTTCAGTTTATTCATCAAACAGTACAATAATTAGATCGTTAATCATTTGAAATTTATTTAGCGGAAATGTTAATTCTAAACAAGCAAATTCGTTGAATTGATATCCCCCGCCAATATGCTTCTGGACACAAAAGTATTATATTTGACACTCAAAAAACAATTTTTCAAGATACAAAGGGCCATAACTCCGTTATGAACAGATGGTGTACATTGCCATTTGGCGTGCATCATCTTCTTATCCCTATTTATACTCATACCAAGTTTCAATGAAATCCGCCAAAGCACCTCCATAATATGGCTCCGATCACACACGAAAAAGCATTTTTTTCAAGATACGAAGGGCCATAACTCTGTTATTAACTGATGGTGTACAATGCCATTTGGCGTGCATCATCCTCTTATCCATATACATACTCATACCAAGTTTCAATGAAATCTGCCAAAGCACTTCCAAGATATGGCTCCGGGCGGACGGAAAGACGGAAAGACGAAAGAACGGACGGACAACGCCAAAACAATATCCCTCCGCCTATGACGGGGGAAAATAAGTCGCGACATTACGTTGTTATTGTACGGCATAGTTTTCGCGCGCTTTTATCGGAACAATGGATCAACACACACTACATGAGCACTGTTTAATTGAATCTAAAACGTTTAACCCAATCTGATGCACGATGGTTACATTACATTCACTTCTGTGACGGGCTCGGAAAGTAGTCCGTACGAAGTCATGTGATTTGAAGTCAAATGATCATAACATTTAAAATGGCGATACCCATTAAAAAAAATATTGGAAGACTATTTGAAATGTTTTGTTGCGAGAAATAGACCAATGAAGTTAAATGGACAAGACTCTGAAGGAGAAAGTTGGTTTACATTTAGACACGATGATTGTACAAAACTACTATAAGATTGTTCAACTGAAGACTTTATCAACTAAATATATTAGTTGAATGTTTTTGAACAAATCTGAAAGCCGTCCATGTGTACTACGAGTGAAAAGATGTGCAGCTGCCTCTTCAACTACTACACAGTGAATCTTGTATTCAAGAATGTCATTTCATTGCAGAGCATGTCAATGATAATATCATATATTCATGTTATGCTTTCATTTGTTTTATTAAAGGCCAATCTTAATTGTGTGTTTCATTATCAGATGTCACCCTATAAATCTAAACACGAAAATGTGTATACGTTACATGCATTCGGACACACAAATCTGATTCTATGTTTACTGCCAACTTGACTTTCCAAACTTAAAAAACAAGGCAGGAATAAATAAACGACTTTAAAAATATTTTTTCTGTTAACAATTATTTTATCACTGTGGTACATGATATAGTGAGTGATTGTTGTATACATGCAAAACCTAACATGAAACAAGTAATTTAACTTTACTAAAACTAGCAGTAGCACACTGTTTAAAAAAATCACCTACAATAATATACAATATCGGTCTAAACTCTTAACCATATGGATATGGTTGTTACATATAATTCATTTTACATCATAGATTTTTTTTAAGATTTACAATTATTGGATATACATATTAAGGTTAATTAAAAGGGAAATACAAACAATAATATAAAATTATAATAAAGACAAATTAAACATTTCATAACGTCCAAATATATTTAGTTTGTTTGTTAACGGAGAAAAATCACTATTTTAAACAATGAATATTGAAAGGTTTATATTTTAATCAAAACGAACAACTTTTTTCAGAGTCATGTGGGGACTTACTCCAGAATGAGCTAGATTTTTTAAAACCCTTTTTCTGTGGGAACAGACTTATCTAAAAGCCATTTAAAATCTGTACTGCAAAACTGTATAAAACGTTATTATTTGAATGAATCTATAATGGTTGATTCGATCAGTCAGCATTGTGTGTGCTTTACATATAAATAGGTTTTTCAACACCGTTTGAGACCTGGATATTACCTATTCATCAATTAAGAATGCAGGTTTTTATGGAATAGCGTTGTTGGTATCATCATATTGGTAATTGTAGGTATTTTTCATACACTTTAAACTAATTTTTCCACTTTATCAAACAAGTTTAGGCATCCCAAAATCTAGCCCTAAACCAATGAAGTTAGAATCCAATTATTTTGCCTCGTTTCAAAATGGGATAATTATGAAGGGAAAAACTAATAATCTGCATTTAGCAACTCTTGGTTGTGTTATTTTTTTTGTAAAAAAAAAAAATCATAATGAAAAACATAATTTAACCATCATAAGCGTATAGCTTTAAATAAATATAAGCATATAATGATTTTAATTTTCCGGAAATAGCCTGGATATTAATGAAGAAAGCACTATGTCCCAGTAAAGAAAAAAAAGGTATTTGTTCAACGGTAACATTATCTTCAGTCAAGTGTCAACAGCAGACATAAATCAGCCCCGATGTAAAATATTAAAGTTTTAAAATGTGACAAAGTAATTAAGCATAAACTTTCGACAAAAAACTTTAAGGCGTCGCATTCCAACACTGGTCCGCTTCCCGAAACCCAGGACGTAAAATAACGGCTTTTTGACAATATGGGATTCCAGTTCCAAGCCTGAATGAGTTCAATGAGAAGATATCCAGACGTCACTTGTAAACCCAGTACATGTCAATTGTTTTTGCTTCTTTGTGTGTGTTAATTCGACTTATTTGTATTCGTGACTATCACCATTTATTAGTAAGTCGTCTTATATTTTTCTTTCTAGTACTAACAGCTTTATTTTTTACAATTTCAATTAAAAGGTAGATGTTGTCGTTGTATATTTTAATAAAGTGACTCACAGTACATAAATAATCATTGGTATTTACAGCAATAATACGATCAATATTGTTATAAACAAAATATGTACAAAACATTGTACTACCCAGCCATATAAATGGCTTACGAGTCACAGAGACGACATGTTATCGGTGAATTCATAAAATCACATCAAAATAGTGCAGGAAAGATCACGATAATAAAAAGAGTTAAATTGTTTAAAGTATAAACATGGATAGTTTATATCAATAACTTCTGTTAATTATTAACAAGTGGACTAACAATCATAGTATTGCAAGTTCATGTAGAAATAACTAATATTATTTACATAGGTTATATAATTTACATAATGATTTGTTTTAATTTATGTCGGATACATATAATGCTTCCGATCGTTTCACATAGCAATCTTGAATGAATAATGCAGATTTATAAATAAGTCTCTTATCAGTCAGCAAACATGCTAGCCTCTCGCTGTACGGGATGGTAGTTATGTTTGGTTTAATATTTGATACACAGTTATAAAATGATAATCTTAAACACAGGTAAAAATGACATTCAAATAAGAAATGGTATTCTGTTTCGACCTTATTGGGTTCTTTACACAGAAGGCATAGTCTTTCTTCCATCTTTAAGTTTCTAAACCGCCCGGTTTCAATCCGCAGCGGCAAGGTACCTGTTCTTATTTGAGCAATGTAAGATCTCAAGTGCTTTGGTAGTTGCATAGACACATAATTTTCACATCCAAGTTCGCGTTTAATTTGCCGGTAAGTCCTGAGCTTGGGTTGGGATACGAGATATTGTTGCCATTAGTCAGCATATATACGTGTAAACGTCTCTTTAGCGTGGCACAGCAAATTGTCCAGCGACAGGTTGCTCATGGATTTAGTAGTATACAGGTCAAGTAAATTTAATTGCTCAAAAACACGTTTCACGTCCGAACACCATCCGTGGCTGTGTGCGTAATCCCACAAAAATACTTTCTTTGTAATTCTGTCATCTGGCATTTTGACGAGACGGTCCCATAGGCGGAGCATGTTCAGGTGATGTCGCATTGTGGGCGCTTGCCATCCAGTATCACTATGTATCGCCAAGTTCGATGTTTATGGACGCCTAGAAAAGACCGGATGGCTCTGTTCTGTATCGTATGAAAACGTTAAATGTAAGTCCATTTAATGCCTTAGCCTTATTTAACAAGCCACCAAGTGCGCGACCAGCCGATTTCGCTAATATATTTGCTGTCTTCGTGAAGTCAAGCGTATCGGTCAATACACAACCCAAGTATTTATAACTCGGTGTAACATTAACGATATCGTCTCCTATTTTAAAGAGGTATTCAGTTTTATTTTGGCTTTGCTTTCTAAAGTGCACAATGTTCGTTTTTGTTGGATTAATTTTCATGCGCCAGTTTTTACACCAGTCACTCACTTTATTCAGCATGTTCTGTAAATTTTCCTCGTTTTCACTCAGGATAACAATGTCGTCCGCGTAAAGAAGTATGCATATATTTTCACCGTTAATCATGATTCCCAAGTTCATGCACTTCAATTCTATAGCTAATCGTTTATGTATAGTCCGAATAGGGTAGGCGAAATTTTATTTCCCTGTTCTACGGAGTATTCTATGTCAAAGTAGTCCGTTAGGTTCCCATTAACATCAACCCTTGCACGAGAAGTGCTATACAGCTGTCGCAGTAATTTATAGAACTGTCCGTGAACGCCGACGGATAATAGTTTTGCCAGCAAGCATTCTCTGTCAACCCGGTCGAAGGCCTTCATCATGTCGATAAAGCACGCAATTCACAAATCATGAAAAAAAAACTGGCACCCACTTTATGTCATGTTTAATGTCGCATTAATAGCTGGTGTGAACAAGAAAATGTTTTTAACAATAGTCAATATGGCTTTAGAGATAAACGCTCTACATCGGATGCCATTTTCCTATTGCACTCGATCATACAGAAAGTTTTAGCTAAAAAGTCAAAAATATGGTGTATTTTTATTGATTACCAGAGGGCCTTCGATTCTGTTAATAGAGATGCACTATGGACCAAATTGCTTCAATCTGGAATAAGCTGTAAAATGACAAATCTGATAAAACGTATATATTTAGACGTCCAAGCATGTGTTAAAATGTCAAGTACTATGAAAGTGTCTGATTTTTTCAATGTAACAATAGGCTTGAAACAAGGAGAGCCGTTGTCGCCTTAACTTTTTATTCTGTTCGTGAATGATATTGTTGAAAATTTGAACTTTGATGCATTAACTGAAAAGGATTTTGAACTATTGCCTATGTATATGATCCTATTTGCTGACGATATTGTATTGTTTACAACAAATACAAATAGTCTACAGTCACAAATAGATGCTGCACATCATTAGTCTGTTAAATGGGGTTTAAAAAATAATGTAAGTAAAACCAAAATATGTGTTTTTGAAAAAAAGAAGCAAAATGTATATCCTGACTTTTATATAGATAATGAAATAATCGAAATTGTTGATAATTTTGTATATCTTGGAATTAAATTTACATACACTGGTAATATGCTAAATGTAGTTAGAGCACTAAATGAACAATCCTTTAGAGCTTATAATAACATTTTGAATGTTTTTGATGAGGTTAGTCTTGATATTAGTACTAAGTTATCTCTTTTTGACTCTATGATTGTGCCTATATTAACATATGGTTGTGAAGTATGGGGTGTTGATCATTATAAAGAGGTAGATAATTTGCATGTAGGATTTTGTAAGTATTTAACTTGGTGTTAAGAAGCAAACTCCTACATATGCTGTGTATGGGGAACTTGGTCGAGTGCCTCTAACGGTTATTTGTAAAGAAAGAGCTGTTAAATTTGTGTTGAAAATGATGAAAAATAACGAAATACCTATATATCACATGTAAAATGATCTATGCAATAATGTCAATATCCCTTGTTGGGCAAGTGGAATAAATTCCATTGTTGATCATCTAGGTTATGCAAATATTAGATTGTTTTTCGATCATAGCGTTCACTATTACAATTTGTTGAAATCAAGAATTAGATATCAATTTGTACAAGAATGGCATAATAGTATAAATGAAATGCCAAAACTTGATAGTAATTGCAATATAAAACCGAATTTTGTTTTTAAAAATATTTAGATGTTATTACTAATTACAAGTTACGAAAATTATTGACAAGTATACGATTATGTTCCCATAGATTAGAGATAGAATTAGGAAGATATTATAACATAGAAAGAGATAATAGATTGTGCAAATTATGTAATCAAAATGCTGTAGAATCAGAATATCATTTCATTTTATGTTGCTCAAAGTATAGATGTATACGATCAAAATATATTGGAAATTGTTCATAGCCTACTTTTCAAAAATTCTTTGTATTAATGTCAACAAAAAGTAAAAAATGTATGTATAATCTTGCCAAATATATTAAAGAATCTCTCTGTTTAAGACAAAATGCTCTTGAAAACCTGACTGTTCCCTGATCATAATGTAATATAATGCTGTGTTCTTTGTTATATGTCTATGAAATTAGTTCAATAGAAATTGTATTTGTATATATGCATATGATTGTCCATAAGTTTTTTGTATTTGTAAATGGCCAAAGGCAAATATTTTGCCGATTGGTAATAAACTGAAACTGAATATTTTCTTTACACTGCTATAAATTGTCACATTATTATAATATTACTAGTATCTTGTTGATCATTATATCTCTTTTTGTTATTATACTGTGTTTGTATTGTATTGCGTCTGTTGAGTAGACACGTTTGCAATTCTTACTTATGTAATTATTTGGCATTTAAATGTGTGTATCTGTTTGCATTGCTAGTTTGAGTGACTAAAAAGAAGCAACATGGCAAGTCCATTAATAAAATTGTCTTATACGTGTTTATTTCATGTAAAAATAAAGATCATTTTCAATACATATGAAGGTGCTTTGGTTGAAGTTTATGACATATTAAAGTAGATACAATCATTTGTCTCAAAATGCATCTCCTCCAAAGCCTCCGCTGGGATTTGAAGTCATAAATCTTCCTCTGGCATTTAAACTATTATATGTTGAAAAACACGGGCATGTTAGAGGAAAATGAACATTTGTGAAACTCTTCCTATTAGCATTTTTATACATTTTTTGCACTTTTATTTATTTAAATCCTTGTGCAAGAGATAATATGGATCATTCTTAGCTTTGTTTTGTGAAATTGCATGTGTTTAGTCTTCAGACCACATTTACTTTGATGTTAATGATTAACTTATTTTAGCTCGACTATTATATATGAAATATATAAAGTGGAGCTATCCTACTCACCCCGGCGTTGGCGTTTCCGTTTCCGTGCCGTATCCGTTAGCGTTAGCGTGCAAATGTTAAAGTTTTCGTACTACCCCAATTATTTTCATTGTCCCTTGACATATTGCTTTCATATTTTGCATACTTGTTTACCAACATGACCCCAACCTATAAACAAGAGCAGACAACTCTATCAAGCATTTTGTCATAATTATGGCCCCTTTTCCACTAAGAATATGCAGCAAATGTTAAAGTTTTCGTACTACCCCATTTATTTTCATTGTCCCTTGACATATTGCTTTCATATTTTGCATACTTGTTTACCAACATCAGCCCAACCTATAAACACGAGCAGACAACTCTATCAAGCATTTTGTCATAATTATTGCCCCTTTTATACTTAGAATATGCATATTATTGATAAATATATGTTAAAAGTTTGCGTACTACCCCAAATATTTCCTATATCCTTTGACATATTGCTTTTATATCTTGCATACTTGTTAACCAACATGACCCCAACCTATAAACAAGAGCAGACCACTGTATCAAGCATTTTGACATAATTATGGCCCCTTTTACACTTAGATAATTGAACATTTTGCTTGAATTGCCATAACTTCTTTATTATGATCACATTTTATTATTACTTTGACAAAACAACACTTACCTGAATACCACAATGGATTCCACCCAAACAATACCCCACGCTCCTACCCAGAATCCCTTCCCCTCCCCCCACCCCCCCCCCAAAAAAAAAAATAATAAATTTTAACATCATATTACCACACCCCACATTATACCCCACTCTCACCCCCCTACCCCCCCCCCCCCAAAAAAAAATAATTTAAACATCATCTCATAAATTACCACACCCCACATACATTATACCCCCCTCTCACACCCCACCCCTACCCCCCTACCCCCCCCCAAAAAAAAAAATATTTTTTTAAACATCATCTAATAAATTACCACACCCCACATTAAACCCCCCTCTCACCCCCCACCCCCCCCTACCCCCCTCCCCCCCCAAAAAAAAGAAAAGTTAAACATCATCTAATAAATTACCACACACCCCACATTATACCCCCCTCTCACACCCCCCCCCCTACCTACCCCCCCCCCAAAAAAAAAATTTTTTTTCCTTTTTCTACTTTTGAAAAATCGTCTTATAAATTACCACACCCCACATTATACCCCCTCTCAACCCCCCCCCCCCTCCAAAAAAAATTTGTTTTTTTTTCCTTTTTTTATTTTTGAAAGATCGTCTAATAAATTATTGAATATGAACAACAATTTCCCCATGATGGCTTACGTTATACTGTCAAGCACTCGAACAGTCGAGCGCGCTGTCCTCTGACAGCTCTTGTTTTATCAAGATGCAAGTAAATTTGTTTATAAACAATAATATAATTTCGGTATTAGTGTTTATTACGGATTTTTTTTCGATTTATTGACTAAACACATGCCTATATGTATGTGTTTTACGTTTCTGCAACAATGGGTTTTGCCAAGCAGTTTATGCGCGTGCACAAAAATTGACGATTCTAAACAATAACAATCAATTGGACTGTATATTGTTAACCGATATAATTGCACATTAAATGATTATACGCAGTTGTCTATTTCTCGATAACTTAAAATGAACTTGCAAACGTCTCTGCAAATAAAACGCACACTGGGTAATTTAAACTTTACAGTTGCGTGTGTTCATATACAACCACTGGACATTTGAAATAGACCTACACTTTGATATGGCATTTTGGATCCAAAAATACCATTTTTAGGAAATTAAACACTTCTTATCGCACAGAGAGCAATGCCTGGTTGTTGAGATAGCGTCTGCTTGGCAATGCAAGTTAATTAAGATTGAAAAAGATTGCTGATTAAGTGGTTGATTTAAAATGACAGTGTTAAAGTGTGGTTTCCGTCCAATATCTTAATCAATAAGTGAAAATACTTCAAAATTGCTATAAATTTCTGGAATGTTGAACTATTTAGCCTCAATAGGTATTATTTATTACTCATTATCACTGATAAAAAGATTTCAATATACATGCAGAGACAGTTCAATATGCACCATGTTCGTTTCTTTTTCACTTGAATATAATAAGTCTTCAATTCTGTCATTCGATGTAGAATAAATGTTCGCCAATTTAAAAGAAAACGAACATATATCAGCAATATAACGGCAACACTTATTTCCCAATTTTAGTAAAATTGTTACTGAATTATCACACACATTACACATTATGTTATATCGGTCATGAAAATAACACAAACCAACACGCCCATACCTTTCAGAATTATAGTAATATTACACTTGGCATGTTTTAATATAAGTTTATCGAGGTCCTTATATAGTTAATTTATTTTTTTTTTTAAATTGCAACTATTGAAGTTTAGGCTTCAGACCGCCTTTACTCTGATGTTAATGGGTAACTCGTATTTTAATAAAGATGAAATCAAATTTCTACATATACACTAATGGTACTAAATATTATGTCGTTGAATTATTATTTAGGCGTTTTCATAATTATTTTAAAATGTCTTATCTTATCAATTTATCCACTGAACACATGTCTGTATGCATATGTGTTACGTTATTGTAACCAATGACAGTGCGCATGAAAATCCCGAATGTAATGTTGTCTTGTTCTGAGAAAACTTCGCATAATGCATGTGCGTAAAGTGTCGTCGCAGATTAGCCTGTGCATTCCGCACAGGCTTATCAGGGACGACACTTTCCTCTTAAACTAGATTTTCGGTTAAAAGGGACTTCCTTTAAACGAAAAATACCATTAAATCGGAAAGTGTCGTCCCTGATTAGCCTGTGCGGACTGCACAGGCTAATCTGGGACGACATTTTACGAACATGCATTATGCCCAGTTTTCACAGAACAAGGTGCAATTAATAACAAGCAACTGGTCTATAATCGTCGATATTCTCCGTCATTACCGTAACACAGGAAAAGAAAGCTATCGTACCACATACGAAGAACGCATCGTGTGAACAAGGATACACCCATACAAAATGTGGACGGAATAAATAAGGCACAATAATATATGTGTCCCAAATAATACAAATGTTTACAAAACTGTTTGAAGAAATATATTCCTAAATACAACTTGCAATTAAGAAAAACAACACACCACTGTAGACCTTACTGCATCATAATAATCCACAATTCAGCCCGCTAAAACATGGCGTTCGTAATTAACCTAAATAATGCACTTTCAACGTTTAAAATAAGGCAAAAAAAGCATTCTTACCGCAATTATTCTTCCTCTTTGCTTATTTACAAAGTTAAAGGTCCTTTATTTAGCTTATTTTCGGGTACATGATGTATATATTTTTGTATACCTTTATATTTGTTCTTTCTTACTCTGTACTCAATAAGAATTCGAGGAATGGGTAGAGAACATAATTGTCGTCTTGATGTTCATTAAAGAGCCTGGTCATGGATATGTTATTCTGAAGCGAGTAAAGATATGTGAATTGATTTCACATAAACTACAAACTAGAAATGTGTCACAAACACTGATGCCCCCACAGCGCATATTGGACATTATACAGATCAACTACAAATTCTTCAGCAGAAAAAAATACCACGGACCAATGCTGGGTGCTGTCAAGAGTAATTTGACGTTGATCATTTACACGTTCAGCTGTGAAAGATTTAGCAAAACCACCAAGCAGTCAGATGAGTTAAAGTGAATTGCAATAACTATATACTCTTAAGTTGAAAAACAGACATGCGACCATAATTTAACCAAAACTTGTCACACCCAAAATTCCTTTCTTAGCGATCATCTATGCATTTAGATTGATAATAAGCAATGTCAATCCAGTTCTTTAGGAAGGAGTTCAACACACACATTTCTTTGACTATATCTTCCACAGTGGAAAATAGACAAAGGGCCATATTTCTGCCAAAACCTTTCGCATAAAAAAATCACTAACTATTATTTTTACACCATAGTCTTTTTTAAATATCATAATTTTTATCATAATTCATCCAGTACTTAAAGAGAAGTTAAAAACACAACACTGAATCGAAACGTTGCATTGCCTTGTAGGGCGTAGGTCAATGTGGGACTATGTATTCAACAGTAGAAAACAGACAAAGGGCCATTATGATGCCCAAACCATTCGCTATCAAATGCCCTTCCTAAACAACCATCTATAAGCGAAGTCAATTCATCTGTGAATGTTTGCATAAGATTCACCAAGTAGCTCAATACAAGTAGAAACACACAATCACACATCTTTGCAGACAAAATTCATACTTTCTATCGTGTATGCTTATTCAATACATTGAAAGTCTTTATATTATAAATGAGGGATTTTATGTATTAGTGCACAATTCCACGTTTGAAATTGACTTGATTGTAACCGAAACTAAAAACTTAACTTTACATTTATCCAAAGTGGTATAAACAAAGCATTTAAATCTAAATTTGATAAATCTTTTAACTTATCTCAGAAATTCTAATACACGTGATATATTCCGTTTGATACTTTAATCACAAATATCACTACTGATCACTCGAGGATCGTGTATAATCCAGACTCTTTGGTATAACACACAGGAATAGTTTTTTTTAAACACATACACTCTCTCGCGCATGCGCATGCACGTTAGGGTATACGGACCAGATTTACATACAGATGTCGGGAAACAATTTCTTTACCATATTCATGAAAAATGTGTTGTGCTATGATAATCAAAGAGCTTAATATATAGTTCACGACAAGAACGTGTGTATGGGTTTATTGCACTAACGATTGATTCAATCACAATGTGATCGCTATATGATAGATTCGGTGGCAGACACACAGCCTTCAGTTGATACCATTTGGGACATGCTCTGTGAAAAGGGGGTTTAATGCATGTGCGTAAAGTGTCGTCCCAGATTAGCCTGTGCAGTCCGCAAAGGCTTATCTGGGACGACAGTTTCCGCTTTTATGATATTTTCGTTTAAAGAAAGTATCTTCTTAGCAAAAATCTAGTTTTGGCGGAAAGTGCTGTCCCTGATTAGCCTGTGCGGACCGCAAAGGCTAATCTGGGACGACACTTAATGCACATGAATTAAAACCCTTTTTCACAGGGCACAGCTCATTTATTGATTATTAGGAAATTTTTGATTGGTTCAGAAACAGAACAGAAGAACACAAAAACAAAAACAGTTATATAGACAAGACATGTAAAATAACTTTTAATCTAAGAGTAAAAACTAACATATGTTGGCTACTTTGTATTGCTTATATTCCACTTTATAGTATTACGTACTGGATGCTTGTTGTTGGTTTCCGTTGTTTATCGACACTTCACCATGAAGAGGAAAATACCAAGAGCGTAAAATATATTTTCTATAATCAAGAGTAATTAAATATCTATACAATACCGAAAACCAACGCACGTTCTTTTTATTTCATGCATTTTCTACCGTTTATTTAAAGTTTTAAAGAGTTAGTTTTACTTGCAATTTATAAGAGTTAAACCTTTGCTGGAATAATGACGTCATGGCGTCAAAAATGCCTCAGTAAAACATTGCAGATAATCAATATGCATAACTTGCATCTGTTCACTCTTTGAAACAGTAAATACATTTTTATGTCAATTGGCTTGGACTTAATAACAACACATCGAAAAAACGGTCTGGTCGGTTGAATGTAAAAATGCGGTAAAAATGCCCGGCTGTTAAAGGACGTTGGCAGACGAAATATATAAGATAACTAACATTGAATTGTTTAATTCTTTCAATTTTTCACTTTGAATTTTTTTGCGAAAATTTTTTTCTGAGAATATTACTAGCACAATTTTTTTAGTGAATTTTTGTAAGTTCATTTTAGTGAGAGAAAAAAACGTTCTTAGGAAATAAAGCAAATGTCGTTCGTTAAACAATTCTAATATTGGCAAAAGCTTTAAACGTTTTGAGATAGTCACGTGATAGTCTATGCGGAGACAGGTTTTTCGCCGTTTTATAACCTTTATTTCTTGTATTAATTTTTCTTATGCTACTCACTTTCAAGCAATATCAAGAAGAAAGTTACTAGCGTTTATTTCGTATTAATATTCGCTCTATATCTCGACTTTACTAGCTGCACAATTTCTTAGCGGGATGACCTAATTACAGTAAATTTTCACTAAGAACAGATATAAGTCAGGAAATAATGCGCATTTTAATACGAAATAAACGCTAATCAATTTTGTTACTGATATGGCTGCAAATTGAGCGTCATTTATAAATTAAACAAAAGCAATGAAGGATATAAAACTGCGAAAAATAACTGTCTCGGCATGGACGTTGCCATCTTGACTATCACGTGATTACCCCATCTATTATAGATATTAAGTTTCGCAACGGTAGTTAAGAGTTTGCGTGGAGAAGTTGTAGCTACGGAATCCGGATAGTGCCAGCTATAATCTCGCCCTTCTTCCTTCAAGGGCGAAACAAGACACAGTACGTAGCGACACACGATATTGTGCGCGACACACGAAGCGACACACAATATTTTGCGCGATACACGAAGCGACGCGCAAGCATGTGCCACAAAATATCGCCCTTGTGTAGGTAGCCCAAAAGGCGATATATCGTGGTAAATATCGCGTGTCGCTTCGTGTATCGCGCAAAATATCGTGTGTCGCATCTTGTATCGCGAAAAATATCGTGTGTTGCTTTGAGTATCGCGCATAATATCTTGTCTCGCGTTCAAAGGGCGACACACGAAACACGAAGCGACACACGATATTTTGCGCGACACACGAAGCGATACACGATATTTTATTATTCAAATATTGCCCATATTATCCGAATCTCGTGTATCGCGGTCTAATTTCAGATACGAAACATGACACACGAAGTGATACTCGATATTTTGCGCGATACACGAAGCGAAACGCGATATTTGTACTGTTCAAATATCGGTGTAATAATATCGCCTCCCTCCTACGCGCGTAGAGAGGAGAGAGAGGGACAGGAGGTAGAAGCAAATAGAGAAGAAAAAAAGAGCCCCAGAAGAAAAGAAAGAAGGAGCAAGAAAGAGAAGAGAGCGAGAGAGGAGAGAGCGAGAGAGAGAGAGAAGAGAGAGAGAAGGAGAGAGAGCAGAGAGAGAGAGAAGCGATATAGAAGAGAGCTGTTCTGTTCGTATCTGTCTCTCTATCTTATCGTCTTTCTGTTTCTTGTATCTATGTTCCTCTGTGTCTTCGTCTGTCTTACTGTCTGTGTTTGTATGTTTGTCTATCTGTCTCTGCTTGTGGCATCTGTCTATGCTTGTAAGGGTCATAGAACAAGAAAGAAAGAAGAGAAAAGAAAGAAAGAAAGAAAGAAAGAAAAAGAAGAAAAAGAAAGAAAGAAAAGAAAGAAAGAAAGAAGAAGAACGAAGAGAAAGAAAGAAAAGAACGAAAGAAAGAAAGAAAGAAAAGACAGAACGGAAGAGAGAGAGAGAGAGAGAGAGAGAGAGAGAAGAGAGAGAGAGAGAGAGAGAGAGAGAGAGAGAAAGGACAGAAAGAAAGAAGACAGAAAGAAAGAACAAAGCAAGAGAGAGCGAGAGAGAGAGAGAGAGAGAGGAGAGAAGAGAGAGGATATCTCTCTCTCTCTCTATCTCTCTCTCATCTCTCTCTCTCCCTCTTTCTCCTTTCTCTCTCTATCTCTCTCTCTCTCTCTCTCTCTCTCTCTGTCTCTCTCTTCTTATCGCTCTTTCTTTCTTATATTTAAATATTTCAACAGTTACGATCGATAATGAGTAGATGTAGTTTTGAAAGTAACACACCATACCGTGTAAAGCAATTTTAAGATACAAGTATGCAACGGACTAGTTATATTTCCAGCAACTGCTATTGTCTGCAGTCTTCTTATTTGTCTAGTTTGCATCAACGTTTTGGCAATCTTACGTTTCTATTCGCTTGCGAACAACTAAGGTTAATACAACGCATGTTATATTTCCAGCAACTGCTATTGTCTGCAGTCTTCTTATTTGTCTAGTTTGCATCAACGTTTTGGCAATCTTACGTTTCTATTCGCTTGCGAACAACTAAGGTTAATACAACGCATGTCAAGCCAGTTTTCTTAACTACGATAAATCTGATAACTCCCGCATCAGCCGCAGCCGAACCGAGAAAGAGTTGTATAATTTATGCCAGGGCTTGAGTTCTTCAACTATATTCATTAACGGAGCATATAAAGAAAATAATCAATAAACAATGTTATTTACGTGTTGCGGAAGAGAATGTTTATGAATGATTAAAATAGTCCACTATCTACTGCGTTTTAATCACGTGGTATTTTTGCTCAGCACAGGTCATTCCTAATCTGTGGCTATTTATAGATGCGGGAAAACAAAAATTACTGCTTATCAACAAGTATAGTGTTATATCTTGAGTCAAAAACACTATCACGCGTCTGTTGCGTAACCTCGTTGATAGTGCTTGCTACTACAGCGGGGTTAACGGGTAGCGGCGATATCACATGTTTTCACAATTGCCCGGTAGATAACAACGCAATAGTATAAGGTTAAGCTTGTTTATATTCACAGTTCTCAATTTATAAAACGTTGAACATGAGTTTCGAAAATGCTGACTTTGAAATTTTCGTTTCCTAAATAAGTTTAACTATTGTGTGTGTGTTTTCACTTGTTAGTCACATATTCACCGCATGAAATATATGTTTTTATAGTCAAACCAAACATTAGTGTTAGTAGATACAAATTATACTACGGGGGTTCACATCATATGTGTGCTCACATGGCTTATTATGAGTTTATTTCTCCACCATGCGCACTCGGGCAGGAACGGATTTTTTCGAGCGCCCGCAGATGATCATGCCCTCGAAAACGTGTATTATCCCTATATTCTTAGTGTGATAGGTATTCGATTTTCCAACAATATTCATTTATTATGATGGTGATTGTAAATTATATTTTATTTTTACTGGTTCCAATCATACCATTTTCATCATATTTTTAATGCTTTCAGAACGTCAAAAAAGGCAGTGTTTGTTTTTCTAAGTTATGTCTATAAGATAGATATGAGGATAAACAGAGCACACACATCTCGACCTGTGCGTTAAGACACACTCTTTATAAATGTGAATGGGTTGTGTTCATTTCAACCTTGCAATTTAAAAAGCTATAACATTATTTTGAAAAATGGGTTGCGTATAAGATTATGCAATAGCGAACAACTTCGGTGCCTTCAGTGCTTTGATGTCTACATGTCGTCAAGGTAAACTTACGTTTTTCCCTCCGACCAGACCGCCCTTTCGAGGGTAAGATATTTAATCCGCAAGAACGCTATTGACCCAGTTAAATATTGTGAAATCATCGTGAAATGACACGTCAATATTTTTTTTAATTAACATCGATTGTTCATATTGGACAAGATAGTCAGTCATACTTGTACATGTATTTATGCTGGCTTTACATACAATAATCTATATTTATTTACACATGTATCTTTCTAAGACGAGTCTTCGTCTTATATTGTTATAAATTTGTTAACAAACGCTGAGCTTTTTTGTAACAGTTAAATCATTTATTATAACTGTGTATGGTAACTAAGTATTGTACATAACATTTATTCATGAGTTTCATTTACAGATATACAATGACTTGTACATATCCCACAAACGTGTTTTCATTATTATTGTTTGTTAGCGCTCGGAATGGATATCGATGCTGTCACTCTAATACAACCATCGAGATGCAAAAAGCGACACACATTTTTTACAATGACTGCTTTGATGCATTTATATTAAAATCATCGTTTACTGTCGATGTTCGCGTCATATTGCTTTAACAGAGCGATGATCAGAGGGTTTAATTAAATTTAAACATAGTTATTTTAGCTCGATTGCATTGAAAAGCTCGACTTTGTTTCCTTGGTAGAACCAGTACTTGGTGTCATTAGGAGGGATCTAAAGTACGCTCCCAGAGAAGCAAGGCGGACACCACATCCACTACGCCACTGCGACCTATATCGGGTTGATTACAATGGCAGGTCGACGACGCTATAGGATCCTGTGTGTTTGACTGAACTGGAACTGTGTTTCAATATGACGTTTAACTCGTTTGTTATCAAAGGCATAGTTTTCTTAACACTTCCCGTCGGTCACGGGGTGGGGTGGGGAGGGGGGGGGGTCATACATATTTCATGTTTAAATTCCCCCTGGTCTCATGGAAACATGTGCAGAAGACTTTTGCTAGTAATCTTTAATATTGTTTTAGTTTTTACAATATTATACCAACGGTAGTATGTGATAAAATCGATGTTTTAAATATTTTTGGTTTTTGTCACTGAATAATGATACGGTACTTTTATTGAAATTGAAAAGTCCCTAGCAAACTAGTTTATGTACATAATTCATTTAGATATTTAGTACATACGTAATAAATTATGTATGCATGTTTAATTCTTTAAAAACAAATCAGTGCCTGTCGTTTTATGAAATCATAATCGTACATGTTCAATATTTAAAGAAATGAAATAAAAGCGTGCGTCATAATAAACATTTGCTGACGTTTTCGTAATTCAAGCAACGAATATTGCATATGCAGTAAAACTCTTGTAAATTCATTGCTTTTCGAGTTTTAAGGAACATGCAATCCGGTTTCGGTTATCTTGTTGTCAAACAACGATTTTCACTGCCGTGGCGTAGCTCCAACCTTTGCTATTGAACAGGGATCCGTTGGAATGCATGTGGCCGTTAACGTTTATTTCAAAGAACGCTGCTCCATCGCTTTTTGACAGCAACCGCGCAGTAAACAAGTAAGTACCATGCACTGGTGCGGTGTAGACGCCACTTGAACTGTCGTACCCGGAACCGAAGTTGTAAAGCACATCCTTGAACACAATCACTTCATTATCAAGCGTTGTCTCGTTGTGAACTCGCTTGGCCTTAAACAAAATGTTCGGAGTTGTTCCGGATTCTGGAAATAAAAAATCGTGATTCAAATTTTATGACAGGTTATGTAATGGTAAATTCGACTGTTTGCTAGATGTCAACTGCTTTAAAGGTGAATATTAGAATTAAACTTGTTCATCAGAAAAAAACAATAAAGCTTTTTGATATGTTCAAAAATAAGAAAGAGGGAAAAATAAAATGTATTATTTCGGGACTGAGATACTGCTTCCGATAATATATAGAGGATATTTGTTGGATCCGGTGGATTATCGATTTTAATTCACGAGTGATCATAGAAAATAATATTTTCACGAGTGGCGCAGCCACGAGTGAAAATATATGTTTTCTATCATCACGAGTGAATTAAAGTCGATAATCCACCGAATCCAACAAATTTTCTTTTTATTTAATGCATTTTTCACAGTTTATATACATTGTTCAAGAGCTTAACTAACGAATTTTGCTGGGATAATGACGTCATTTCGTCAAAAAAATGACGTCATTTCACAGTAAACAATGAAAATTATCGATAATTCTCACTGATAATTTTCACTGTTTGAAACAGTGAAATTATCAGTTTTAATTCACTGATATTTCTCTATAAACCACCGGAAAGCATTAAATAAACTCGTTTCTTTTATTTTTTTACCAAAAAAATGTCAGTTTCATGTATGTTTCTCTTTACCGCACTAGTTAACTGAATTTTAGTATCAAGTATTAGCCGCTATGCAGTAACAAATATACAATGTTTTAACGATTATAGATTTGCAAAAGGCTTATAGTTTCAATGACACCCACCTGATTTGAAATTCTCTATGAACTGTTTTACTCGAGTGAACTGCAAGTCCGACAGGTTTGCGTAAGTCCTGGACAACGATTCCGACAGATGGGTTACATGTTTGTGTACTCGCGATATATTTCCCAGCGCCTCGTTTATCCGTGTCTCCCCGTGTTCGATTCCGTCAGTTGGTTGATTTGTTCTTGCACGCGTGTGATCTGCCCGAGTTTCTCATTCATCCTAGCCTCCCATTTGTCCATTTCGCCCTCCATTCGGATCATCTTCTCCAGAAGTTGTTCATCGTACTGGAACTGGGACACATACCTGGGTTCGAGTCCGAGCGCGCGTAATGCATCCAGAGGCAAGAGAAAAATCAACATCGTCGCACCGTTACACAGCAGATGGCTGTTTGACAAAGAGAGTTGAACTGACTGAAGTCAGAACAGCAACTGAGTCGACGGATAACGAACACCTGGTCCTATTAACAATTTTTTTACGCGTATCCAAAACCAAACGAAGAGCCATTACAGTATTGATATTTCAATTATACAGGTCATGAAATTTCGTCACCCACTGCTTGATGTTTGTACTTAATAGATGTGCTTCTCTGTTAAATGAAGTAAAAAATCTACTTGTCTACATAATCTCAGGGAAAAGCGCCATGTGTTTGTGAAAATTGCTGGTTTTTATCGTGCCGTAATTGATAAAGTTTCTAAAAAATAATAATTATCGAATTGTGTTACGTTGCAAATAAATCCCCATCTAGACCATATCAACGTTTATCATGTTGGTTTCAGATATCAACTGCAATTCATATCGTGGCAAATCCTTAAGATTTGCATAAGGCGTAAAATGAACAGTTGTTTGTTACCACTGAACGACTTTAATTTGTGGTGCTGACCTTGAAATTTAATTTGGTAAACCAGGTAGTTTCCATTATACTCGCAAAAACAATGTTTAAATAAATGTCAGATATTTTTAAACTTCCTCTAATCGAACATTTTGACAGTGGGGATTAACATATGTAAGGTAAAAAGGTTTGAACGACCGAGCTAGCCTTTTTTGGACATTTTGATGGAAACACCTTATTGTTTCTCCTTATTTTTTGTATTAAGTAGAACAAAGACAGCCCGCTCTGTTTTCGAAACATTTGTTCTACAATTATTTGACAATGTGTTCAACATTCATTATTTAAGGTAACCGGGGTTGAAACTGGAATATTGTATTTATCTCCCAATCTCAGATAAAAATAAAAACAACACAAATGTGATGAGCTTTTACGTTTGGTGTAATATTTTGATAAACATGTTGATTCACTGTATATTGAAAATTTATTGCCGGTGTGAAATATGGTCCATGTAAATGTCGTCGTTTAGGGGTTTTTGATAATGTTCGCATCCTATGTAAAACAGACTTTTTCGGAAAAGGAATACAAACACTGTACATAATTGCAAGTTAAATATATCTATATCACTGACACTATTGTTCATTGATTTTCATTAATGAACATTTATCAAGATACTTTTAATGTATCGAACCACGCATTTTGATATGTCTTCTGCCTTCAAACGCCTTAGAGAAGTAGGTATCAAGGCTGGCAGGAATATCCTTTCTCGGTGAAAACTCATCTTGCTCATATATGGCTCAAATCTAAAGCAACAAGCAAGTAAACACCTTTTATGAAAACAAACTATTGACGACATTTTAAACAACTCAAATATATAAGATGTGTTTACTGCGTCTGTATATATTTGTTAGGATAAACATTAATAAAGATCTTAAAAGAAGCAGCAAATTATACTGACGTTAACTATCTAAGACAAAAAATACAGGCCAGACTAAGCATTTTCACAATGCAGGTCTGTACGTTTGATCAGAAAGAAATATGAAAAAAAAAAACGTTCAAAATCTTAAGTTTGTGAACAAACAACTCGTTTATGTGAACCAACAACTCGTTTATTTGTCCATATTCAAATAAGGCTTTATATTCCCAGCAATTAAAAACCCTGGAAATATTTTATATTACGAAATCGTTTCCAGTTAAAAACGCTATGCAACTTTCTGAAATTTAAATCACTACATCTCATTGGAGTATATATCCATGATTTAAGTATTATTGCAAACATATAAAAAATGCCTTTTCTGGTTGGAAGTTTTCAAAACAAGAGCTGTCAGAGGACAGCGCGCTCGACTATTTGAGTGATTGACAGTATAATGTAAGCCATCATGGAGAGGGGGTATAATGTGGGTGTGTGGTCATTTAATAGATGATCTTTAAAAAAAAAGAAAAAAAGAAAAACAAATTATTATTTAAAAACAAACAATTGGGGGGGGATTCTGGGGTGGGGCGTGGGGGATGGTTTGGGTGGAGTCCATTGTGGCATGTCAGGTAAGTGTTGTTTCGTCAAAGTATGAATCAAATCTGATATAAAATAAAGAAGTTATGGTAATTTAAGCAAAATTTATTAATTTGACCTTGAGAGTCAAGGTCATTCAAAGGTCAAGGTCAAATTCAACTTGCCAGGTATAGTAACATCATGATAGTAAGAAAGTATTTGAAGTTTGAAAGCAATAGCCTTGATACTTTAGAAGTAAAGTGGATCTAAACACAAAATTTAACAAAATATTCAATGTTACAAAGACAAAAAAGGGCCATAATTCCGTTAAAAAGCCAACCAGAGTTATGAAACTTGCCCTGTACAGACCCCTTACGATAGTTAGCGAGTTTTCAAAGTCTATAAAGCAATAGCTATGATACTTTAGGAGTAAAATGGACCAAAACACAAAACTTAACCAAATGTTCAATTATCTAAGTATTAAAGGGGTCATAATTCTGTCAAAATGCTTGATACAGTTGTCTGCTCCTGTTTATAGATTAGGGTCATGATGGTAAAGAAGTATACAAAATATGAAAGCAATATGTCATAGGACACAGAGGTGGTACGCAAACTTTAACATAGATTTATCAATAATATGCATATTCTAAGTGAAAAAAGGGCCATAATTCTTACAAAATGCTTGATACAGTTGTCTGCTCTTGTTTATAGATTGGGGTCATGTTGGTTAAGAAGTATGCAAAATATGAAAGCAATATGTCAAGGGACATAGAAAATATATGAGGTGGTACGCAAACTTTAACATAGAAAATCTAAGTGAAAAAGGGCCATAATTGTTACAAAATGCTTGATACAGTTGGCTGCTCTTGTTTATAGGTTGGGGTCATGTTGGTAAAGAAGAATGCAAAATATAAAAGCAATATGCCAAAGGACATAGGAAATAGTTGGGGTTTTACGCAAACATTCCAACGCTCACGGGAACGGGAACGCCGATGCCGGGGTGAGTAGGATAGCTCCACTATATATATTTCATATATAATAGTCGTGCTAAAAATGAAAATGTTTATTCGTCAATCTTTTGTTGTGTGTGTCTTTTATTTTTCGAAAAGACCCATGTTCGCAATTTTTGCAACTGACTAAAATATGTGACAGAATCCTTTTAAATTTTTTATCAGGGAAAAAGACAAATGATTCTTTTAATTAAAATGTGTAAATACTAAAATTTAAAAGAATTATGTGAGAACCGTGGTTTGATAGCATATTCCTGGAATTATTATAAAAATAATGTATGTTATTTTCGGAAAATTTCCAAGATTTCAAACATGTTCCATGTTATAAATTAAGAAATGCATATCGCTCCCATGCAAATACCGGCAGAAAACAGGTTTTAACTGTAACATTTCGACAAAATTCCAGATCTATTTTTGAACTTGCCACGTATATGTATCCTTCACCTTAATCAAAGACCTATAAAATACATATTCTATAGGTCTTTGCCTTAATCCGCTCTGAAATAATCTAAAATGTTGCAGGCACATACAAGATTTAGCCATAAAAGCAATACAGCATATGCGATTTTTAAATTGCTTTTATGCCAGAACAGAAACGAAATCTTTAACTGTGGGCACAACTTTCATTCTGATGATACTATTTCTTATTGCATTTGCAAAGCAAAGGCACTCCACAGTGACCCAGTGTTGATTCGTTTAGCATGCATTTACCTTTCGTGATTGCATTTGGCGACTACGCTTGTATTCGCGTCCATTAGATCTACTGGTTTGAAGTTTTTAAATGTACAGCGAAAAATTAACTTTCGAAGTGGGAAGTGGTATATTTTCTTTATTTCTAATACGTTTTTTCCGTTATTTATATGGCTGCACACTAAAGCTTGGATAGTCGGACAGGTTTATACAACTTATCATGAATGTAAATGCACCACAATATTGGAAAATATACGCAAAATGTTTGTTTAACCCAAGCTGAAACATTTCTTTTATTCCGAGGTGCGTGAAAACTTTTGCTCAGTATCGTGATTTGGACCAATGACGTGGTTTTCGACGAAGACCATTTGTAAAACACAACACAACATTAACAATCTTTCGTTATAATTCCTATTAATCGAACGGAAGATAACCTTCCACTGAAAACTGTAAAATGCACAGAGGAAGAAGAATTGTCCACAAATTTAACAGCTAATCCACCTATAATCGCTTCGTCAGTCACTGAAAACAGACAAACTATATGGGATCTAAACGGAAAAATACTCAAATAAGTCGTTTCAACATGTTTTATTTCTATCAGTATGAAATAATAAATCATCAAAAGTCATGCTAGACATGTAAAAATAAATAAAGTACAACTGTGTCATAGACACTGGTGCTCCCAAAAAACACGTTTGAACACAGCACATCCACTATATGAGTCGCGTTCTTAGAAAACTGGGCTTAATGCATGTGCGTAAAGTGTTGTCCCAGATTAGCCTGTGCAGTCCGCTTTTCGCTTGTATGGTATTTTTCGTTTCAAGGAATACCCTCCTTACCGAAAATCAAGTTTAGGCGGAAAGTGTTGTCCCTGATTAGCCTATGCGGACTGCACAGGCTAATCTTGGACGACACTTTACGCACATGGATTGTGCTGAGTTTTCTCAGGACGCGACTCATATATTCTACCATAGAGGAAAAGACAAACGACCATAATTCAGCGTAACTGGTCACAGTCAAAACTTCATTCTTAACAATCATCCACACATTAGGGTCATTCAGCATTTTTAAAGTTTAGGAAAACCGTCAAGCAATTAGAGTATTTGAAAACCTGCAATATTCGACCTGTATATTTCTTTCTGGGAAAAAAAACAGACCAAGGTCATATTGATTCCACCGAAACTCGTCGCAACCCAAATTCCTTTCTTTAAGATCATATACACATTAAGGTCATTAAACTGTGGAAGTTTGAGCGAAATCCTCGCAGCAATAAAAGAGGATTTGCAAACAAACATTTTGGAACTACATTGATATATTCCATAAAAGGAAAAAACAGGCACAGAGCATTAATTCTTTCAAAATTCGTTTCAGCAAAATTTATCTTCTTTATGATCATCTATGCAACAAGATCATTCAACAATTAAATCTAGAGCTACATTGACCTGGTAGTTACAGAGATGCTGAAAACACACAATTTAAGGACTGAATATTATAAGAAGGAAAACACAGACAAAGGAACATAATTCTTCAAAAACCGTTGAGCCATAATTTCCTTCTGTAAAATCATATGCACATTAAAGTCATTCGACTACGAAAGTTCGAGCGAAAAACACCCAGTAGTTGCAAAAACAAGCCTTGGGATGAATGGACAGACAAGCGCAAAGTCTAATGCCCCAACTTATTGGGGGCATAATAAAAATTTAGATCTAGTTTTAATAATCAATGAAACTAGAATAATAATGAACATAAAATCAATTTTAGAATCTAAAACCAAATTTTAATTGAGCTTAAGCGAACAATTTAATACTCAATAAAACATATATATCACATCTTACGTATTCGTGTAAACCTTATACAAATTTAACAAATCTGTTTAAACCACATAGGAAAAACACAATACGTAAAAAAGACAAACTCATACACGAAGTGTAGCAATAAATAGAGCAAAATAATGTAAATGTCACAAATAACACAACTGTTTACGAACCTGTTTGAATGCATACATTTCTAAATACAACTTGCAATAAATCAATAGTTTAAAATAATTGAAGAAGTAAACTTGAGGTGAGTATTATTCTTTTTTTATTATTTTCAAAGTTGAAGGTCTGTTATTTAGCTTAGTTTAAGTTACATGAGGTATATATTTTAGATATCTTAATGTTAGTTCCTTCAAACTGTTTCCAATAAGAATTCGCGAAAAATGAGAAAACATAAATGCAATCTTAATATTCATTTAAGCAGCCTTAGTTTACAGATTACACAAATCTGCCCCTCCGATTAAGAAAACAGAGTTTAAAATTGTTGTATAATTCAAATTGAAACTGGATATGTTGCTTTGCAGCAGGTACAGATATGTGCATTAATTTCACTTCAAATACAAACCAGAAATGTGTCACAGACAATGATGCCCACACTACCCACATTTGTCAACAGAAAAATCAACTAGATCTATATATTCTACAGCTGACAAAGGATAGAGGACCAAGGCTGGTTGTTTTCCAAATTTCCTCCATAACAATCACATAAACCTTCAGTTGTGAAAGTTTGAGCAAAACCGCCGAGCAGTTAGATAGGAGTTGAAGGCAATTATTGAACTATATATTCTATTCTGAACAAACACGCACAGGGCCATAATTCAACAAAAGCATGTCACTTCCAAAATTCCTTTCTTTATGAACATCTACACATTAGGATCATTAAACTGTGAAATTTTAAACAAGATACATAGAGTAATTAAAGATGAGTTACAAACCCTAACTTTTGGGACTATAATATATGGGCCATATCTGTGAAAAGGGGGTTTAATGCATGCCCCTGTTTAGCCTGTGCGGACTGCACCGGCTGATCAGGGACTGACACTTTACACTTTCATGGTATTTTTTGTTTACAGAAAGTCTCACCTTAGAAAAATCAAGTTTAGGCGGAAAGTGTCATGCCTGATTAGCCTGTGTGGACTGCACAGGCTATTCTGGGATGACACTTTACACAATTGCATTAAATCCCATTTTCACAGAGCGCGGCTTATTTAGTACATTACACAGAAACAAGAGCTGTTTTTGTAAAAAAATACCCCCTACTGCACTTTGAAGCCATATATTTGACCTTGAAAGATGACCTTGACCTTTCACCACTCAAAATATGCAGCTCCATGAGAAACACATGAATGCCAAATTTCAAGTTGCTATCTTCAATATTGCAAAAGTTATGACCAAGGTTAAAGTTTTGGGACAGAAAGACACACACATACAATGACAGACAGACAGACAGGCCAAAAACAATATACCCCCAATCATTCGATCAGGGGGCATAAAAAACCCATGCAAAGAGCCTTATTTCAGGCAAAACCTGTCACAGCCAATTGTATCCATTAACGATCATCTACATATCAAAGTCATTAACCCATTTATGCCTAGTGGGCTCTCCCATCAATTCTAAATTGGATCAATTTATTTCCAAAATTAGGGATGTCTAGAATATTTATTTCTAAACTTAGAATATTTCTTACAGAAAATCCTTTAAACAAACAGTGCAGACCCTGATGAGACGCTGCATCATGCAATCTACGCTGTTTGCCAAGGCTTTTTTTCTAGATGCTAGGCATACATGGTTTAAATTATGCCATTTTTAGCAACCCGTAGTTCAATAGTAAATTAAGAGGAGTTACAAAACACAAAGTTGTGCGACTACATATTGTATAGTCGAAAAACAGACAAAGGGCCATGTTTCTGAAAAAAACTGGTCGCAACAAATATTTAATGTCCTTCCTAAAGACCATTTGAGCCTTGTTTTGAGAAAATTAGGCAAAATGCATGTGCGTAAAGTGTCGTCCCAGATTAGCCTGTGCAGTCAGCAAGATATTATTGGGACAAATCTTCTGACCAAGTTTCATGAAGATCATGAAATAAATGTGGCCTCTAGAGTGTTGACAAGGTTTTACTATAGCCATATAAGGAAAAATGCCCCGCCCCCTGGCAGCCATGTTTATCAACCAACCAGCATCATTTTTGAACTCGTTCAAGATATTATTGGGATGAATCTTCTGACTAAGTTTCATGAAGATTGGACAGTAAATGTGGCCTCTAGAGAGTTAACAAGATTTTACTATAGCCATGTAAGGAAAAATGCCCCACCCCTTTCAAGCAAACATAATTATTTTCAAACTCATCCAAGATATCATTGAGACCAATCTTCTGACCAAATTTCATGAAGATTGGACAATAAATGTGGCCTCTAGAGTGTTAACAAGATTTTACTATAGCCATTTTTAGCCATATAAGGAAAAATGCCCCGCCCCTTGGCAGCCATGTTTTTCAAGCAAACGGTACATTTTTGAACTCATCCAAGATATCAATAAGACAAATCTTCTGACCAAATTTCATGAAGATTGGACAATAAATGTGGTCTCTAGAGTGTAAACAAGGTTTTTCTATAGCCATATAAGGAAAAATGACCCGCCCCCTGGCGGCCATGTTTTTCAGCCAACCGGCATCATTTGCGAACTCATCCAATATCTTATTGGGATGAATCTTCTGACCAAATTTCATGAAGATTGGACAATAAATGTGGCCTCTAGAGTGTTAACAAGATTTAACTGTAGCCATATACAGGGTTCTCAATAACTTTTGAACTAACAGGCCCAAATGTGAAACCAACAGGCCTACTATAGGGGGATCCGGGGGGCATGCTCCCCCTGAAAATTTTAAAATTGAGTACTTGATTTCCTGCATTTTGGGCCATTTTATGGCAATTTTAGTGGTCAACCAGGCACTTAAATTTGAGCATTTTTGTGCGCATTTTATGAATTTTAGCTTTTTTTTAACTTAATAAAGATAAATGGAAAACGCTCTTTATTACTTTTGTAAAATTTTAACTCAACATGTGATGAACAGAACGTCAAAATATTTTACTGCGTTTCGACCGATTCCAATATGCACCTTTTCATTGTTGTTGTTGTTATGCGTTAAGGGAGATAATGAATCGACGTCTTTGCTTAATAGCAAATAGTAACCAAATTACCGAAAAGAGCCGCAAATTTCGAAAATTCAATTGCCGATTTTCCAAATCTGAGCGAATTTCAACCGGCCAAAATCTGATTTCAAACGGCTGATTTGGCAGGACGCCGGCTTTTATTGAGAACCCTGATATATAGCCATTTAAGGAAAAATGCCCCGCCCCTTGACAGCCATTTTTTTTAAACAAAGGTTACCATTTTTTTACCTCATCCAAGATATCATGGGGACAAATCTTCTGAGCAAGTTTTATGAAGATCAGAAAATAAATGTGGCCTCTAGAGTGTGAACAAGGTTAAACTATAGCCATATAAGGTAATATAGAGAAAACTGCCCTGCCCCCTGGCGGCCATGTTTTTTCACCGATCTGGACCATTTTCGAACTCATCTGAGATATCAATGAAACCAATGTTTTGACAAAGTTTCATGATGATTGGGCAAACATTGTGACATCAAGAGTGTTCACAAGGTTTCTCTATAGCCATATAAGGAATACTGCCATGTCCCCTGGTGGCCATGTTCTTCAACGGACCGGAACCATTTTTTTAACTCAACCAACATATCATTTAGACAAACATTTTTACAAAGTTACATGAAGATTGGGCATCAAATGTGACTTCTTCAGTGTTCACAAGGATTTTCTTTTTTTGACCTAGTGACCTAGTTTTTGACCCAGCATTACCCAGTTTCGAACTCAGTTGAGGTATCAATGGGACAAATGTTCTGACCAAGTTTCATGAAGATCGGACAATAAATGTGGCCTCTAGAGTGTTCACAAGGCAAAATGTTGACGCCGCACGACGGACGACTCACAAAAGGCGATCACAAAGCTCACCATGAGCACGTTGTGCTCAGGTGAGCTAAAAACACAGAATTTGGAAACTATATATTCTATGGCATTTAAACAAACAAGAAGGATTTATTATGTCTGCCCTACTAATGTCACAGCCAAAATTCGTTTCTTGCAATCATCTACACATTTATGTAATTTATATCGTAAAAGTCTGGAAGTGATTCAAAAAGTAACAAAGGAGAAGTTGAAAACAAAAGCTTATACAATGTATATTTTATATTGGAAAAATAGACAAAAGGCCATAATTCTGCCACACCTCGTTGCAGCCCTAATTGCTTTCTTAATGATCATTTTTCACATTAAGGTAATAAATGTGTGAACTTTAAATGACATCTATATAGTAATTCAAGAGAAGCTTTAACAATAGATTCTGTTAGTACTGTCCTACATAAGCACAGACAAGTGCAAAGCCAAATGCTTACCGTTCCAAGCAATTTAACAGCAAGATTTTAATTGTATGTACATGTATACAACAAGTTGTAAATATCAAATACATTTATTTACATAAACGATCATAGTTGATAATAAAAATATTTAATACTTAAAGACTTAAAGTGAATAATACTTGCATATAACTATGTTTATTTAACACATTTTATAGAGTTTTAAATAATAAGGGATTTCACATATAAGTGCACAATTTCCCGTTTGGAATTTACTTAATGGCAATCATTGTCAATGTTTTTTATGTGTAACCTTAACTTTACATTTCACCAAAGATCATGAGTGGTATTAACAAGGCATCTAAAGTTAAATTTGATCTGAATCCTTTAATTAATATATTTAATTAACTGTTTTGTTTCCAAATAAAGTCTTATTAAATAACTCATAATTATAACATAATTGCAAAAATGTACAATTTTAATAAGAAATGTCAACAACAAACACATCTGTAATTTTAGTGCACCGAAAATAAACACTCAAATGAATCCAGAAAAATGTTTAAAAAATCTGATCAAATGCTTTCATAATAAGGCCTTAGATCACAGTAAATTTTAAATTCTGCAGATTACACAGGCTAATCTGGCACAATACTAAACGCACTTGCATTAAGCCCTGTTTTTCCAGACTGTTGCTCATATGTATCAGCAGGCAGCAGGGGTAGCGAACCTCATGCTGTACGAGCATCGCTCCTTTTCACTCACTTCTAATATTTTGTCAGTGAGTCCACATATAAAAAGTATCTGGAAAAGAAGGATTCAATCAATGTAATTAACACTGTAAAGACAATGAAGTAGATCAATAGTACATTGAAATACTTTAAAACACTCATAATAAACTTTAACAAGAGCTGTCAGAGGACAGCGCGCTCGACTATTCGAGTGCTTGACAGTATAATGTAAGCCATGATGGGAAATTGTTCATATTCAATAATTTATAAGACGATCTTTCAAAAATAAAAAAAGGAAAAAAAAAATTATTTGGGTGGTGGGGGGGTGGGGGGGCAGGGATTCTGGGTTGGGGCGTGGGGTATTGTTTGGGTGGAATCCATTGTGGTATTCAAGTGTTGTTTTGTCAAAGTATTAATAAAATCTGATCATAAATAAAGAAGTTATGGCAATTTAAGCAAAATGTTCAATTATCTAAGTATAGAAGGGGCCATTATTCTGTCAAAATGCTTGATACAGTTGTCTGCTCTTGTTTATAGGTTGGGATCATGATGGTAAACAAGTATGCAAAATATGAAAGCAATATGTCAAGGGATAAAGAAAATATTTGGGGTAGTACAAAAACTTTAACATTTGCACGCTAACGCAGAGGCAGACGCCGGGTTGAGTAGGATGGCTCCACTATATATATTTCATATATAATAGTCGAGCTAAAAATTATAATGTAAAACATTGTCTCCTTAAGAGACACTATAGTTGTTTACATTCTGACAGTTAACGTGTTAAAAAACACATCACATTTTGAATAAATCCAACGTAGATGATAGGGGAGGGCTCCATAAAATATCTGAACATAGCCAACTAACATTAAATTATCAATTTTGTCAATTTGTTTAAATAAATACAATATTTAAGCCTTGCATCACATCTGATATTATTAGATAGATAGATTTATTTCAACATAAAATGCATAGATTTACATGGCAGCATGTTATATACACACAATAAGTAATAAAAAACAACCTGCATGTATAAACAAAGCCATGTCAATCAACATTATACGTTAAGGATTGCACAATAAAGGGTTTGCAATTAAACCCTTATTTCCATTGTGGTCCTTTAGTTATAATATTGTATGACATAGGAGACAACGTTTTATATCACAGTATATAGTAATATCACAGTGAATAATAATGAAAGACATGTGACATATTTAAGTTACACTAACCTAAATGCATAGAATATATTCTGATAAGTTCTAGACTAGACAATTATTAAGAAGTTCACAATTTAAGTGTTTAAAAATTAACATAAAATTGTTTGCCAAGCTAAAGAATAATCATACAGCAACTAGATAAGACACAATAAATCTATCTATATTGACATTCAAGTTAAATCAACAGTAAGAAATCTTAAAGAGATGCACATTAAAAATCTATCTGGCTTAAAAAATGCTCCCTAACACTGTGTTTAAAAGATGGAATACTTTTGGCATCTCTGATACGCTGAGGAAGAGAGTTCCAGAGAGTACACCCATTGAAAGCAAATGACTTTTTGCCAGAACCCTTGACCCTTGGAATGGCAAACCTATTGCAATCATGCATGTTTAGATCAGTATTAGGAGAGTCTGACTGTGTTCTAACTCTGAACCTAGTATTCTTATTGTGAATATTACTGACTGGAGTAAAATTATCTTCCATATATAGCGGAGCCAACTTAGAGCTTATTTTAAAAACATGACAAAGTGTGATCTGGTTTACTCGACTTTAAATAGGCAACCAGTTAAGTCTAGTAAAGTGTTCTTTACCAATGTGAGACCTAGGATGCAAATTTAATATGAACCTGATAAGTTTATTTTGGGTGACCTGTAACTTGTTTTTTAACATTTGAGTTAAACCAGTGTACCAAACAGAGCAACTGAAGTCAAAGTGGCACTGAATTAAAGACATGACTAGAAGCCTTCTAGTATCTGTGGATAAAAATTCCTTTTTTCGATATAAAAACTTTAACCTTGCATTGGCCTTCTTGATGACTGACTCTGCCATAGAAGTAAAAGACAAATTTTGATCAATTGTAACCCCTAAATACTTGACTGATGATGTAGATGAAATGGGTGTTCCATCACATGAAATATTTAGAAAGGATTGTGACCTTAGTTTCTCCTTATTTACCTTCTGGCACTGTAATTTTGCGAGATATTTGTCTTGAAAAAATATTGGATTAAAGAATATCATTATTTTTAATATTTTCTTCCTGTTAAAAATGGATTGTGAAAAATTAGAATTGTGAAAACATTGCAAAATTTGGCTTTCAATATTGGTCAGATATGCACACCTGTGAGTACAGTTGAAACAGGCTTGAGAACTTCAATGTTTCTTGAATAAAATCATCAAAATGAATTGAGCTTTGTTCTGGAAAAACTGAGCCTAACGCATGTGCATCAACTGTTGTACCAGATTAGCCTATCTGGACTGCACAGGTTAATTTGAGACTGCACTTTAAGCACAGTTATCAAAGAACAGGGCTCAATTTATGAGCAAAGCAATGAAGCATGTCTACCACAATATATCTGAACAAAACCCTTATCAGCATTAAATGAAGCATGCCTACCACAGTAAGTCTGACTAAACCAATAAATCAGCATTAAATGCAGCATTCCTACCACGGTATGTCTGACTAAACTAATAAATCAGCATTAAATGAAGCATGCCTACCACAGTATGTCTGACTTAACCAATAAATCAGCATTACATGCACAATTCCTACCACAGTATGTCTGACTAAACTAATAAATCAGCATTATAAATGAAACATGCCTACCACAGTATGTCTGAAAACCCCAAATGGGCAATTGCTGGGGTCCCCCTTGTCCATCTTGAGCTCATAGTGGCCTGGCAGTCGCATCTTCCACACTGGCGACGAACCTAGAGGGGCCGGTAACACATGTCAATCATGTCAGGCTTTTTTCTGTCTATTTTGGGAAAAGGTACCTAGCAAAATTGGGATTTTTCGAGTCGCAAAATCTTCCAAATTGGGAAGAATTTTCATTGACAAAAGCATTTTGGGAAATTATTTTTCTGATATTTTCTTATTAAATCTAATGTTTTCATACATTTGCATTGCCTAAAAATGATAAGAAAAATATTTAACTGTTTTTTTACCATGCAGCAGTCATTGTCAACTGCTTACCTAAGTATGTGAATGATAAAAAAAAAGACTTTGTTAAGCTCGAATTTCAAATAAAATACACAGCTCGATATGTCATTAAGGATATCTACCGGGAAACACATTTTTTGGCTTCGATTATTTTGGTCAGAAATTGGGATTTTTTTTTGAGAATTGGGAAAAAATATCCATATTTGGCATTGGGAATGGGGCCCACTATTGGACCCGTGAGATAGGCAGAAAAAGGCCTGCATGTTGTATAGATAATCAAGTCATTGTGCCATTATCAGGTTCCATTTAGGATTCCCAAATATTACCAACAAGACGTGCATTTTGCATGTGAGCCTTACTCTTGGAAAACAAGGCTGAATACATGTGCATTAAGGATGAGCAGTCTGCACAGGCTAATCTGGGATGACACTTTCTGCCTAAACTGGATTTTTGATAAGGAGAGACTTCCTTTAAATAAAAATTCCATAAAAGCGGAATGTGTTGTCCCATACTGCACAGGCTAATCTGGGACTGCACTTTACCCACATGCATCAAGCCACAATGTCCCAGACTGCGGCTAATTTAAATTCATCATCTGACCAGCCATAGATGGAAGTCCTAAGAAATCCAGCCTTAAACAAACAAGTCTACAAATTGTTACATGTAAATCTTGTTGGTGGTCACAGTTTGGGTTTCACCAGGGTATCCAGGGGTGGTATTCCAGAAACATCTTAAGTCATTTCTTAAATAATTTCACTTAAGTTCAAAATTACAATGTTTTGTATTTCTTTACTAAATTAGGAAACACACGTTTTTTTGGTATTCCTAAATAACATTGGCATAATGATGTTATTTAAATGTATATATTGATGCCAGTCTATTGCAATATGTAATGAAACACTTAAGAAATTTTCCCAATTTAAGGATAAGAATAAAATTTAACTTAAGATGCTTCTGGAATACGACCCTCTGGTGTTTCCCCCACAGCAAAAGACCATGCAAAACTAAAATATAATTATTTAAGTAAAGATTGCTAGTTTATACAATTTGTTTTTACATTATGACGTTATAATATTGAGGATACACACAATATTGGATCATATGACTTAATTTTGTGAATCAGGACAGTAATCCAAAGGCAATTTTACTTCCCCAATCGTGATAGTGGATTACTTTTTACCAATAGAAATGGCCTCATAGAAAGTCAATAAAAGCTTACTTTTTACATACTAGTACCATACAATCTGGATCATGTAATTACAATGTGGCTTAGAATACCATAATAATAATATAAGTGAAAGTATGTTACTAATAATAAAATGAAACAATTAGGAGTCAAGAAATACCAGCTGTTTTATGGTAATGTGTCTATTCACCATATATATTTATAGGTTTTAGTTTAAAAGAAAATGGCTACAAAATCATATTTCTGATATCGACCCAAGCTACTATTTACCTATATTTGTGGCAGGTGCAGGAAACTTCTGCTGTGTAGCGGACTTGAAGGGGCACAGTTTATATTTGTACTCAGGGCTGGAGAACTCAAAACATTCCAGGGACAGCTTGAAGAAGGCACCGTCTTGTCCATAGAGCTGTAACAATGTGCAGAGATGCAGTTCATAGAGCTGCAACATTTTGAAGAGATACAGGCCATAGAGCTTTAACATTGTGCAGGGATGTAGTCCATACAGCTGTAACAATGTTCAGGGATACAGTCCATAATGTTGTAACAACATGCAGGAATACAGTCCATAGAGCTGTAGCAATGTGCAGGGATACAGTCCATAGAGCTGTAACAATGTGCATGGATACAGTCCATATATCTGTAACAATATGCAGGGATACAGTCCATGGAGCTGTAACAAAAAGCAGGGATACAGTCCACAGAGCTGTAAAAATCATGCAGGAATACAGTCAACCCTTTCCCGCTCCAAAGCAAAGTGAAAATGGCTCTATGTCACCAGCCTTAAACCAGAACAGCCTGCAAGTAACTTGTTTGCTGTTCAGGTTGTATGCTGTTTGCTGCTCATCAGTATCTAATAGTTGGAAACTAAGCCTTTAATACTTGAATCTATTAAGAAAGGTTTTTAATTTGATTTGATTTTCAAAGGGTTAATAATGTGTCCAAATGGTATCTAAGGTGTAAATGATAAAGGGCCCAGTACCAAGAACATTCTCAAATTCTTAGCTCAACTTAGATGAGATTTGAGTATCCACGCAGCTTAAGGTGAGAATAAAAATCAAACTGAGCTAGTCAGTCACTATCGAGCAATCTCAAAGCTCATACTGAGATAGTCAGTCAGCTACCGAGCAATCTCAAAGCTCATACTGAGATAGTCAGTCAGCTACCGAGCAATCTCAAAGCTCATACTGAGCTAGTCAGTCAGCTACCGAGCAATCTCAAAGCTCATACTGAGATAGTTAGTCAGCTATCGAGCAATCTCAAAGCTCATACTGAGATACTCAGTCAGCTGCTGAGCAATCTCAATGCTCATACTGAGATAGGCAGGTACCGAGCAATCTCAAAGCTCATACTGAGATAGTCAGTCAGCTACCGAGCAATCTCAAAGCTCATACTGAGATAGTCAGTCAGTTGCCTAGCAATCTCAAAGCTCATACTGAGATAGTCAGACAGGTTCTGAGCAATCTCAAAGCTCATACTGAGATAGTCAGTCAGCTACCGAGCAATCTCAAAGCTCATACTGAGATAGTCAGTCAGGTACTGAGCAATCTTAAAGCTCATACTGAGATACTCAGTCAGCTACCGAGCAATCTCAAAGCTCATACTGAGATAGTCAGTCAGCTATCGAGCAATCTCAAAGCTCATACTGAGATAGTCAGTCAGCTACCGAGCAATCTCAAAGCTCATACTGAGATAGTCAGTCAGCTACCGAGCAATCTCAAAGCTCATACTGAGACAGTCAGTCAGCTATCGAGCAATATCAAAGCTCATACTGAGATAGTCAGTCAGCTATCTAGCAATCACAAAGCTCATACTGAGATAGTCAGTCAACTACCGAGCAATCTCAAAGCTCATACTGAGATAGTCAGTCAACTACCGAGCAATCTCAAAGCTCATACTGAGATAGTCAGTCAGCTACCGAGCAATCTCAAAGCTCATACTGAGATATTCAGTCAGCTACCGAGCAATCTTAAAGCTCATACTGAGATAGACAGTCAGCTACCGAGCAATCTAAAACTGAGATAATCAGTCAGGTACTGAGCAATCTCAAAGCTCAGCTATATGAATATGCACATGTTCCTCCTCAAAATCAGCACTGAGTCGCTCTAAACAAAGTTAAAAAAGCTTGTAAGAACACCAAATTGAAAATAATGGGCAAACTCATCTCAATAATTGAGAAATAAACCAAAGTTGAGTGAGAATATTGACATTAGTATGATCGTGATACCAGGCCCAGGTAGTTGACTTTAAAGTGTGTAAAGCCCTGTTGATGGCCAATAACTGAATGGATCTTAGAGAGGTATCAGTTATAGCGGAAGACAAGAGATGTGTTTGTCATAAACACATTGCCCCCTATTGCGCCGCTTTGAAGCCGTATATTTGACCTTTGACCTTGAAGGATGACCTTGACCTTTTACCAATCAAAATGTGCAGCTCCATGAGATTCACATGCATGCAAAATATCAAGTTGCTATCTTCAATATTGCAAAAGTTATGGCCAATGTTAAAGCTTTCCAACGAACTGACAGACTGACTGACGGACAGTTCAACTGCTATATGCCATCCTACCTGGGGCATACAAATGATGTTTATTTCAATAAAAAGTATGATGCATAACGCTCAACAGAACAAAAGGTGATCACAAAAGCTCACAATGAGCACTTTGTACTCAGGTGGCTAAAGAAAAGAGGTTGCAAAATATGACAAGGATTTGCATGTGCCTGTATGTTCCTGTCAAATAATATGTTCAGCTTGTCTGGATAGTTATTGTAAATTTCATTGTAGTTAATATAGCCATATTTATAATCCCACAGTCCTTAACATTGGACAAGCTCGTAAACACAACAAATCTGCCTATCTATACAAGATATGAGATTTTTGTACCAGATGACAAAAAAAGATCTGGTTTAGGGTGAATCACTTGGCAATTTTTACCAGAATATTTAATAACATTGTCTATAGTTTTAAACTTAAAACAAGCAATGTGTTTGTGAAATACTATGTCCCATTATATTTGACCTTTGACCTTGAAGGATGACCTTGACCTTTAACTTTCACCACTCAAAATGTGCAGCTCAATGAGATACACATGCATGCCAAATATGAAGTTGCTATCTTCAATATTGCAAAAGTTATGGCCAATGTTAAAGTTTGACGCAAACAAACCAACAAACAGACAGGGAAAAAAACAATATGTCCGCCAGTATAGACTGGGGGACATAAAAAACAACAACTTAATTTCCCTTATAATTCTTCTTGGGAACCATCTGATAAAGAAACCTCTAGTGGTCGTTTATAAAGTGTGTACGTTTCAACATTAGGCAAAGATATACAATTGAAATTATGACAAAGGTTCACACATTTGCATTGTTGGAAGCCCTCCCTTTCTGCACATATTCCAGACGGATTTTCTTGCCCAGTTCACGTATTTTAGCATCCTCCCTCCCCACATCTTTGGCTTCTTGGCAGGTATTGGAGCACGGAGCATGGGTGAGTGTCCCTTTAAGCCGCTTCTCTTAAATAGATCATAACAAGCAGACAGGATTAAAGGGATAGATCATGGGTAAGATAGAGATATTTTGGCTTTTATGTAAATCATTAATGTCTGATGTAGAATTTTTAACACTTGAAGTCTGAAACTTAACTCAACCTAGATGAAAAAAAAGCACATACAAAAGCAAGATCATAAAATATTTACATTAGTGGAAAGTTTACTCAGAAAAAGAAAGATATGGAGTCACTTAATTTTGCAGAGGTCTAAATTTTGTACTACTGCTATTTCACACAATTTTGACCACTACAAAAGACTTTTCTATTTAGAAGGTTCATGGCAGAGTACACATTGTTGTTGTTTTTTCATCCATGAGTTAACAGTTCCTAAATATCCATCTTTACAAAGAGTAAAATAAACAAATCAAAATGTGAAATGCATATTTGAATTTATCTTTTTAAATTCCATGATCAAACGTTCTTTTTCCAATTTTTCTAAGTTTAGAAAGCATGTAAAAAATGCTGACATGCATTACCTTAAATTTTCTGCATGAAAGAGCAGGTATTTTCATTTAAACAATGGCTTTATTATCACAGACAAAAGAGCAGTCCCGTGCATGACTGTCGGAGAAAGCTTATGAACATTTTGAATTGTTGCAAAATCCAGATTTAACTTTTCATTTATTTCTGTAGGCTTGTAGCCATAGCCTTACTTCTTTATAGTAACCCTGATTCCTAATGTCGACTCGTTATTTTTCTGTATTCATTTTTCCCCATATATACAAATAAATAATAAATCAAAAACAAACAAGAGCTCCATAGTTGTAGACAGATGCCCACCAAACAGGGCCTGACACCCATCACTCAATCCTTTGATGACACATCAAACGGATACCAAGTTAGCACTCAATGTCACAGTTACCTTGACCTTTGACCTAGTAACCCCAATTTCATAATGGGTCATCTATTTTCCAAGGCCAATGCATATGTGAAGTATGAAGCCAATGGGTCAATTTGTTGACGAGTTATTGATCAGAAATATTTTCACACTTGTTGTGAAAGTGACCTTGACCTTTGACCTAGTGACACCAATTCCGATAGGGGTAATCTACTGGTCAAGGCCAATGCCCATGTGAAGTAACAAGCTAATTGGTGGATTCGTTGAAGAGTTATTGATTGAAAAACGATTTTCACACTTAATGTGCCAGTAACCTTGACCTTTAACCAAGTGACCCCTATATCAATAGAGATAATCTACTATCCAAGGCCTATGCACATGTGAAGTATCAAGCCAAACAGTCAATTTTTTTACTATTTATTGATCGGAAACAATGTTCACACTTATTGCAACAGTGACCTTGACCTTAGACCTACCTTGTGACTCAAATTTCAACAGAGGTCATCTACTGTTCAAGGCCAATGCATAAGCCAATTTCAAGCCAATCAGTCAATTCATTGACGAGTTATTGATCGGAAACGCACTGATCTACCGTCAGACAGACTGACAGACCAACCGACAGACCGACATCCATCAAAACAATATACCCCTTCTTCTTTGAAGGGGGGCAAAATTATATATCTAACACTTGCATAAAACTGTGGATGAACATCGGTTCAGTTGAACACTATGTAGTACCTTTTAAAACACTTTTCAACTTCGGGATGTGTAAAAACAAAAGATATTAAAAACCTGTAAGTTTCACTCCGGAGAAAACGGTAATGCCACTCCATTCATCACTGCCGTCACAGCAGTCGCACACCCCATCATTGACCCGAGATCCAGGGATGTATTGTACACCAAGATCCTGGTTTTGGAATGTGCAGTAAAACCTAGAATCAGCAGAAATGCATGGTGAGCAGTGTGTATGAGCCTCTTTCTGTGAAAACTGGGCTGAATGCATGTGCGTAAAGTAATGTCTCTTATTAGCTCTAGCAGTCCACACAGACTAATCGGGGACAATCCTTTCTGCCAAAACTATATTTTCATTTAGAAGTGACTTTCTTTATAAAAAAAATTCCATAAAAGCAGAAAGTTTTGTCTGTGATAAACCTTCATAAACATGCCCAGTTTTCAGAGAAGGGTGATATGATAACATCCACAAGTATAAGTTATATAATTTATATAATACATAATACGGTATACAGGTTATACAATAAAGTTGCGAATATAGTTATAAAATACACAAGCAATGGTAACAAATAGCATATTTCACAATATAAGAACAACATAATTAAAACCCCTTAAATTCAACAGTATGCATAAACATGGTTTCCAAGCAATAAAGATAGCTGATAAATTGATATCATGGTTTATTTGTTTTCTGATGTTGATGATATATGAAAGTTTGAGATGTCTTATAAAAAAAAAATCTATGTCAGTTTTCAAAGAAACAGATTTTCATAATCCAAACTCAAATTTAACTTGTGGTATTTCGGGCTTAACAAATGTGCATCCAATGTCATCCCAAATCATCCACAAAGGTATATGCCATTTAAAATAAAACATTCTTACTTACCATACCTTACCAGGTTTTACATGCAGTTGCATACCCCCAAAGTTAAATTATACAAGTGTGCATTAAACCCCGTTGATCGTAATGCTCACCTGAACTAGCATGTGTCTTATTCGACAGTCTGATTTGGTACGACACTTAACCCTTTACCATTTAGGTACGTATTTTCAAGCATTTTTGGTCCCATAGAAAGTTAAATATAACTAAAAAAAATTCTTACTAAATTGAAGTTTTAAAGGCTTCAATTCAAATCCTTAGATACTGATGAACAGCATAAAACTTGAACAGACCGCGAGTTAAAAAGGTAATAGAGTAAAGACTGTGAGTTACTCGCAGGCTGTCCTGGTTTTATGCTGGTTGCAAAAGCCATGTTCACTTTGCTTCTGATTTGGTACATGTATGACACTGGAGATGTGTGCATTAAGCCCTGTTGTCAGCATCACGACTCAATGGTGTCACTGACATTGACAGTGGGTTTTTTCACCATTTTGGGAATGGGGCCTGGTCCCTTTCAATCGGAAAAAGGTGCGGCGTTTTGACTAAAATTGGGAAATTTGTGTTGTTGCTGTTTTGCTAACAAATGCTTCAAATTTAGAATATAAGTGTTTTTCAGTATTATTTTGAATAAGGTTGAACTGATATAGCTGGATGGGAGATGAAAAAAAATGTTTAAATTAATAAAAAATAATTGTTTTTTTTTAAACCTTCAACGGAAAAAAAAACACTGAAATTGAATATACTTGGAATCCGGGCAGGCAGACGTCCCAGGCTCATCTGTAGAATCCTCACAATCACAGTAGTCATCATTCACTGAACTAAAGGGAATGGACTCCTGAAACAAGCATAATTAACTGAAATAAAGGGAATTAACTGCTAAAACCAACATCATCCATTTAACTAAAGAGAATTACCTCCTGAAACCAACATCATCCATTGAACTTAAGAGAATGACCTTTCTAAAACCAACATCATCCATTGAACTACAGAGAAAGACCTCCAGAAACCAACATCATCCATAGAACTTAAGAGAATGACCTCCTGAAACCAACATCATCCATTGAACTAAAGGAAATGACATCCTGAAACCAACATCATCCATAGAACTACAGAGAATTACCTCCAGAAACCAACATCATCCATTGAACTAAAGGAAATGACATCCTGAAACCAACATCATCCATAGAACTACAGAGAATTACCTCCAGAAACCAACATCATCCATTGAACTACAGAGAATGACCTCCTGAAACCAACATCATGAATTGAACTAAAGGGAATTAACTCCCGAAACCAACATCATCCATTGAACTACAGAGAATTACCTCCATAAACCAGCATTATCTATTGAACTACAGAGAATTACCTCCAGAAACCAACATCATCCATTGAACTACAGAGAATTACCTCCTGAAACCAACATTATCCATTGAACTACAGAGAATTACCTCCAGAAACCAACATCATCCATTGAACTACAGAGAATTACCTCCAGAAACCAACATCATCCATTGAACTACAGAGAATGACCTCCAGAAACCAACATCATGAATGGAACAACAGAGAATTACCTCCAGAAACCAACATCATCCATTGAACTACAGAGAATGACCTCCAGAAACCAACATCATGAATGGAACTAAAGGGAATTAACACATGAAACCAACATAATTCACTGAACTTAAGTGAATTAACCTCCTGAAAAGAACAGCATTTACTGAACTAAAGGGAATCACATTCTGAAACAAACTGTCAAACAACATTCATTGAACTTCAGGGAAATATCTTCTAAAACTAACATTTTTTACTGATCTTGAAAAATCACTTTCTGAAACAAAGATTGTTCATGGTACTTAACGGAAATATCTTTTAAAACAAACATCAAGGGAATAAACTCATAAAACAGGCATCAATCACTTAACTTTTGGATTTAACTCATGAAACAGTCAAAGTTCATGAAGGGCATAGTTAACCCTTAAAATGGTGATTAATCACCCCACTAAAAGAAATAACTCCTGTTACAGTTACAATTACTCAACTTGATGACATTACCTTACTGAAACAATGATCAACTTATCATTCTCGTAACTAAAACAACTTCTGGAACATTCAATATTCATGTAATAACATACACAGGAACTCAGCATTAGTTACTACCCCCTCCCCAAGCTGCTTCCCCCAACCAAAACTCTCACAATTGTCAATTTTTTTTTACAAAATAACAACACAAAAAAGTAAGTCGAAAAAAAAATTACACATAACTTTTTTTGTCTTGTTATTTAACAAATGGACAATTTTGAGAGTTTTTGGAGGGGGTAGCAGTTGGGGGAGGGGGAGAGTAACTAATGCCGAGTGCCTGTGATAACATACAGACTTTCATGTACAATAAGAAACAGACAGAACTTTCTTGCTGATACTTGTGATCACTTAGAAAATTTTACACAGATATATTGCTACCAAATTACCAATAGAGAATTGAGTCAAATGTTTAAATGATAACAATATATATCAAACATATAACATTAACATATATTTAATCCAAGTAATACGCAACAAGAGCTGTCACCATAGGATGACTTATGCCCCCTATAAACGCTTGATAGAAGTTATGAGCTTTTTTCGAAACCTAAACGCAGATTTCGAAACCTAAACACGGACCCTAAATTCAAGGTTAAGGTCACAGGGGTCAAAATTTTTGTGCCTATGGAAAGGCCTTGTCCATATACACATGCATACCAAATGTGCAGGTTATATCTCAAGGGACATAGAAGTAATGAGCATTTTTCGAAACCTAAACGCAGATTTCGAAACCTAAACACGGACCCTAAATTCAAGGTCAAGGTCACAGGGGTCAAATTTTGTGTGCGTATGGAAAGGCCTTGTCCATATACACATGCATACCAAATGTGCAGGTTATATCTCAAGGGACATAGAAGTAATGAGCATTTTTCGAAACCTAAACGCAGATTTCGAAACCTAAACGCGGACCCTTAGTTCAACGTCAAGGTCACAGGGGTCAAAATTTGTGTGCGTATGGAAAGGCCTTGTCCATATACACATGCATACCAAATATGAAGGTTATATCTCAAGGGACATAGAAGTTATGAGCATTTTTCGAAACCTAAACACAGATTCGAAACCTAAATGCGGACCCTAAGTTCAATGTCAAGGTCACAGGGGTCAAAATTTGTGTGCGTATGGAAAGGCCTTGTCCATATTCACATGCATACCAAATATGAAGTTTACATCTCAAGGGACATAGAAGTTATGAGCATTTTTCGAAACCTAAAGTGTGACGGAAAGATGGACAGAAGGACGGACAGTCCGATCACTATATGCCCTCCTACCGGGGGGCATTAAAATTAGTGTATTGTTGTGTTGCAGATTTTTTTAATTGTTTAACTCACCTTTGAATTCAAACACTGAAAGTTTCCATTTTGCGGCGTATATTTTTCAGATAAGGAATCCAAAATTCCCAGTACTTTTGGTTCTGTATTAATTGTATAATGGGTGTCTATGACATTGAATTTATTTTCACTCTGAACATCAGTGTCATGCTCATTGTTTGTTTCACGGTCCTTGGAATCATCACTAGGGACATAATTGTCAATTTCTGGTGGATCTTGCATCACTTTACCTGCATGTAAAACTCTGGATTTAAGATCTTTTTGATGGGAAAAATTGAGCACTTTCATAGAGAATATTTGAAAACACAGATAAATTCCACCAGCGAAGGCAATCAGCAAAACAATCCTATATTTACGCCGAAGTATAATGAAATTCATGTTAAAAAGTCTGTTGGGCTCTTGATATGCTGGTTTTGGAAGATTCACTCCTGAAAGAAAAAAAACAAACATCTCAAACAAACAAGCATGTCGATGGTCCCAATTTAAAATGCCGAACTTACAAAAACACAACTTTCCATTTTCATAACTATATGCAAAATGCCGAAGTTAAAAATTATTCGGCTTCGAATTTTACAATAATATTCAGCTTCGCATTTTTGAGTGTTCAGTTTCACATTTTTGCATATTTTTATTTCCACAATCACAGTTTGGCATTTTATCATATGGCCGGTTTTGTGTGTTCTGATTGGTTAGGCGGTTCGCCGTTTTCTGGGCATGTGCGCACTGATTTCCCTCCCAACACAGTGCAAAAATCAGGAAATGACAAAAAATGTAGGTTCAGCATTTTGAATGGGGACCATCGATTTAAAATTGAGTTATCTGTTACAAAAACATTTCCTGTTTTGTGATGATACACAGTTACGTTTTCTTTTTTAGTGAAAGAGGACTATTTACCTAAGCCATAACAAATTAACCGCATTGAAAGTAATGTAAAAAATTTAAAAGGTCCCTGTAGTTTTTTTATTGACTGATTATGTTAAAAAGGATTCCTTGTAAGCTATTTTCTTTCAAGTAAGTTGCAATAATTCCACTCTAAACTTTATAACCAAAAGGTTGCTGAATGAGATCGTTTATATGGACTAGTAGTTTGTTGTTTGTATTGTATATTAATAGTTGTCATTCTATTTGTTTACACCATTCCTGAAAAAATTGGAAATCTTATCCTTAACTTTTTCCTTTCTGTTTTGCCTCAGAAATTTCATATCACCTGCTGAGACTTTACTTAAATTTTATTTAACTTATCTCATTATTTGTATTTCTCCACATAAAGTCTAGCTTTGCAGATTATGGCAAAAATGTTACATGTTCAAATTCCAAGGTGCTTTCAAATTTGTCTAATTTTTTTTTTTTTGCAGATCTGTTTTACCAATCAAGTCAGGGGCTTCGTGCATATAAACTGACTCACAGAGCCTTTGATAATTTTTGCTGTGACGGCCCAGGGACATCTAGTCAATTATCATAATAATGAGATTGGAGAAAAACCCATATTGCAATTTTCAAAACATTATAATCCACTGCAAACCACAATTGTATCACATATGTAGATTCTGACCGGATTCTGTATTATCCGAAAATACTATCAAAAGAAAAGTTTACGTTTCTGAAACCAAATCACAATTACCCGCTATTTCAATAATTAATGTATATGGATAACCGATTCATAACACTGCTACTCACTTTTTAAGCATATCAATGTCAAATTAACTTCCTTTGCCTCGAGCAATCAAAAGTGACATACGTATCAGCCATGGGGGCTGCCATTTTGAATGGGTGGTCACGTGATCTCAAGCACGACGGTTACATTACATTCATGTATGTGAGAGCATTGAACGACATCTCTGCATGGAGGTTGTACAGAGTTTTTTAGATCAATGCCCTGACATTTATGCAATATACTATGTTTTGTTCTTTGTCTGGTATATTCATTGAATCATAAGTCTTAAATAAGACATGCATTGAAGGTGAAATACACACATATATATTTTTCTGCATACCATTAATCTTTGCGTTTCTCACTGCCTTTGTACATCTATATGGTTCTAAACGACTTTTCTAACAAAAATATGATCATAGACCTACCAATAAACAATGATGATTGATAAATATTTGATATTATTAACATTAAAGTATACGGAACATTTGATAAAATGTTCTACATTTTAATATAGTAATTTTTGCACAAAAATACTTATACCGGTAATCAAGAAATAAGGAGTACAACATTTTGATTTCGTTTTTCAAGAAATCTAGTTTGTACTCATCGCATATTTTTTGTTGTTTTTAGCTGGTAAGCAAAAAACGTATTGTTTTCCAATTAAATGGATTGTTGATGAAATTAGCCCGAAGGGCCGAGATAGTCGAATAAAAAATAAAAAAATCTTGCGAAAAATAACACTACCGGTAATTTCTCTTATTTAAAGTCTGCACGTTCGTTTTCAATAGGCTTCTACCTGGTATGTTGTGGAACAAGAGTCACTGAAACTAACTGAGATGAAAACAGACGTGTAATATTGGATGACAGAATAACAGTGATAACTATCAATTCGATATAAAATAAATTTCATTTAAAAGTAGAACATTTACAAGTATAGGTAGATAGCTGTGTTCAACTAAGTTGTGTCGGAACAGCCGGACCGAGCATGTATTGGTCTCCTATGTCTTGCAATAATCAATTTCTAACATATCGGTTCACCAAGTGTGAACGCGAATCTCTTAATAGTACTATTATTTAATGAATTGGCATATGTTTGTTTTGCGTTTTGTGTAACTAAAACACAATTTAACAGGCATTTTCGTTAAATGGAAAATGCAATGTAAACATTAAAATTCAATGTTTTAAACTTATGTAAGCTCGCAATCGTAATGCTACGCATAAACAGTATGAGATAATACACACCTTTAGTTCGTAACATATTCACCGTAAGCTGACTTCCATTGGCACCATGCACATTTGTCTTGTAAGACAGACGTTTTTTAACAAGCGCAAGTACAATCCATTCCATCTACGATGCGCTCAGAGGTTGCTTTAGGTCTGATACCGACATATTGACAGTATCTAAGGTTAGAAGTATATCTAGGAAAATATATTTTTCGATGACATTCAAAAATTTAAATAATTCCTACTTAAAACTTCAAATTCCATAATGATGAGAAAGACATAGTTATTAATTACTCGCATTTTTTAAGTGTCAAACCGCAAAAGCTAAAATTAGACATGAAATGTAAACAGTTAATAAAAGGACTTGTTAACAGATTTTCTTTTTTATATCATTGGAATGTGTTTACTAACAAATCGTTACTGTGATAAATAGTATTAACTTAATACAACAGAAAGACACTAAACTGCAGGAAAATATTGCCTTACCGATGAGTCCGATCCTGGCCATCTGAAAACAAACGATAGTGTCCTACTTCTTAAAATAATGCTTCGAGATTTAGGACTTACTTATATGTATCACAAGGATAATTTATCAATTATGGATGTAAACTGTATATTTCAGCGTATCAAGGACGTCTCTTTACAAAAATGGCTAAGTGACATTGATAGTTTGCCTAAGATTGACAGTTATCGCATTTTAAAATCAAATCTTGAATTTGAGAAATATTTTGACATAGTAGTTAATGCGAGGTATAGAATTTGCTTAACAAGACTACGGTGTTCGGCGCACCGACTCTTAATTGAAGAATGCAGGTTTAGAAATATCCATAGAAATGAAAGAATATGAACTAGATGCAATATGTGTGTTATTGAAAACGAATATCATTTTCTGCTTATCTGTCCATTTTATAGAGATCTGAGAAAAGCATATTTACCAAAATATTTCCTTCGGTGGCCTTCCAGTTAAAGTTCAAACAATTACTGTCCTCTAATAAAAGAAAGACGATCATAAACCTTGCTAAATTTACCAGATTAGCCTTCGAGTTAAAAGCTAGTAGGGATAAGTTTCATCGAAAGAAACCATATATACCATAACATAAGAAAAGCAAAACAAAAACAAAAAAACAACAACACATTGTTGTTTTTCTGCTGTCCAATTTTCAATTAAAAGGTTGTCGGCTTTATTTTTTGACGATTGTCTGAACTGCCAGTCGGATAAGTTAGCATTGTGCTAATTTGTTGTTTATAATTATACTGGTGTCATTTTCCTTTTGGTGTAGTACTACTAACAGTCCTTGTATAAGTCATTGTATGTTGCAATTATTAGATTCTTTAATAGCAAAGATTTGAAAATGTTACATATATGTGTATATATATATATATATTGTATTTTCAAGACAAAAATGTTTATAGCTTAAAATGTTTGTACATACATGTCTTTCAGTATTTCGTTATTTAAAAACAATGTTCACATTTTTTCCAATCACTGACATTATTTGAAAATCCTCATTTAAACAAGCAGTGATTAAGTCCCTCGAAAACATTAAAGATTCTATTTCGAATAGACACACCAGAATATAAATAAGACAAACATTATTGTGATATTGTTACATGAGGATTGTCGTCAATTTACAAATGCAGTTAATGAAGACTTATACGTTTAATAGTTAAATAGCAATTACGCCAGACTGCACAAATCTTTGGAAAGCCCATCTAAAAGTATACACTGATTAATTAAATATGTAATGGAACTTGATAGATATATGTACATGTTTAAACATGTCCATTTTAGCACATAACATGCCCATGGCATGTCTTCTCGGCGGACAGACACGACTACGGATGGAGGGACGCACATACATGTACAAATGCGTACCTCACTGACTTTTAGGTTCACAAGATTTTTTCCAAAAGTGACTTAAATTTCACTAAAATCTGTAAATTGAAAATTCTTTGATGACACTTAATATGAAGTCCTTACATTAAAGGGGCCGTCCAACAGATAAAGCGTCGTATCGGCGCGATTCTATATTTTGGGAAACTACGAGGATTGCTTATATAGCTAAACAATACATCTTCTTTGAATGTGAGCGTGGATGGTCGCGTGGTCTAGGCGGGAGGCTTTTTACTCCAGGACCCCAGGAATCCAGGGATCAGTGGTTCGAACCCTGTTGAGGGTTACTTTTTCCCTTTTTTTAAATTGTATTCTTGTTTTTTTACTGGAGATTTATAGTTCAAATGTTTAAATTTATCAATATAAAGCATTTGAAGCATTTAATTACAAGCTGCAATACATTCCAAAATCTGTTTGACGGCCCCTTTAAATGTAACACGACATAAGTCCGTATGGCAAGGATGCCCACACAGTATTCTATTGTCTCAAAACTCCACCAAAGCTAGAACCATATATGTTAATGAACGAATTTGACTTTCTAAAATTCAAATAAATTCAAGAAAATAATTTAAATCCTAACAAGCTTAGAAAATGTCTTTCTATGGTGAAAAACCAAAGCATATTTGATTTAATTCATACTCTAGTAGTGTGGTCAATAGTACCCAACCATCACAGCAATGTCAACAAATTTTGAATGAATTTGAAAATCGTGTGTCCTGGTAAAATGTGTGAATGAAGCAGCGTTTTGTGTTTGATTAAAGTATGGGCATACGTATTGCTTTGTACCTCGGTACAAAATAACAATAATGTTTTACCTTTGGTTTTGTACTTTAATTTAACAAATTGATATCACAAAATAAATTGTTCTGTCAATACCAAAGTAACAAGTTACACGGTATCTATAGCTATTCAGTATTCTTGGACAGTTTGTATATAAACCTTAGTCTGAGCTGATTATGGTAAATCATATGATGGGCATAATTGGCATGCAGATAGTACCCCTAATATAAGAGTGGTCCAACCGGTGTAAGTTGATAACGTATAAAAAGTAACATATGAGGTTTTGCAAGTCTTGTAATTGTGTGTAACACTATAAACTATAGGGTCAACGTAATACATGTACATATGGATGACGCTTAAATACAGACCAAACTGGATACACATGAAGTGTTCTGCTTGTTTCTGGGATCTTTATTCTTTGTCTGGTGCTGCCCACCCTAAAATAACAAGAGGGCCTGAAAGGCCCAAAGTCGCTCACCTGAGATAACAAGATATTATTGGGACAAATCTTCTGACCAAGTTTCATGAAGACCGCCCATTGGAGGCCATGTTTTTCAAGCAAACATAATTATTTTCAAAGATCATCCAAGATATCACTGAGACCAATCTTCTGACCAAATGTCATGAAGATTGGGCAATTAATGTGGCCTCCAGAGTGTTAACAAGGTTTTACTATAGCCATATTTGGAAAAATGCCCCGCCCCCTGGCGACTATGTTTTTCATCCAAAGGGCATCATTTTTAAACTCTTCTAAGATATTATTGGGATGAATCTTCTGACCAAGTTTCATGAAGATTGGACAATAAATGTGGCCTCTAGAGTGTTAACAAGATTTTACTATAGCCATATATAGCCATATAAGGAAAAATGCCCCGACCCATGACAGTCATGTTTTTCAAGCAAATGTTACCGTTTTAAAACTCATCCAAGATATCATTGGGACCAATCTTCTGACTAAGTTTCATGAAGATCAGAAAATAAATGTGGCCTCTAGAGTGTTAACAAGGTTTTACTATAGCCATATAAGGAAAATGCCCTGCCCCCTGGTGGCCATGTATTTCAACCAGCCGGCATCATTTTCGAACATTTAATTGGGATGGATCTTCTGACCAAGTTTCATGAAGATTGGACAACAAATGTGGCCTCTAGAGTGTTAACAAGATTTTACTATAGCCATATATAGCCATATATAAGGAAAAATGCCCCGCCCCTTGGCAGCCATGTTTTTCAAGCAATGGTTACCATTTTTGTACTCATCCAAGATATCATTAAAAAATTCTTCTGAGCAAGTTTCATGAAGATCGGAAAATAAATGTGGACTCTAGAGTGTTAACAAGGTTTTACTATATCCATATAAGGAAAAATGCCCCGCCCTCTGGCAGCCATGTTTTTTAACCAACCGGCATCATTTTCAAACTCGTCCAAGATATTATTAGGATGAATCTTCTGACCAAGTTTCATGAAGATTGGACAATAAATGTGGCCTCTAGAGTGTTAACAAGATTTTATTATAGCCATATATAGCCATATAAGGAAAAATGCCCCGACCCTTGACAGCCATGTTTTTCAAGCAAACGTAACCATTTTCGAACTCAACCGTCATATCCAGAAAAGACATGTTCTTCCAAATTTCATGAAGATTGGACCTAAAATGTGACTTCTAGAGTGTTCACATGTTTTCAATATATACCAGGCATTTCCCCAGGCTTGAAAATCTATTTCGCCGCGGCGCCTGATTTTCTGATCATTTCATTTGAAGATTTCACAAGCGTTTCAAGATATGGTCCGAATGTTATCTGCATTCGGCAAACGACCAACCAAATCAAGCACGCGCTATTCATCTTTGTGGGCATACAGTGTTAGACGTTTTACGGGTCGTCTATGGTGGTCAATTATGGTGCTTGCTCACTAATAATGATCGATATTGATCGATTATACCGATACACGTTTCGTAATTGCAATTTATTGTATGCTAAATTTGTGTGTTTTAGTTTAAAGGGGCCTTTTCACAGATTTTGGCATTTTTTAACTTATTCATTAAATGCTTTATATTGATAAATGTAAACATTGGATCGTAAAAGCTCCAGTAAAAAATCAAGAATAAAATTAAAAAAAGGAAAAGAACATTGCCCGGAGCAGGTTTCGAACCAGTGACCCCTGGAGTCCTGCCAGAGTCCTGAAATAAAAACGCTTTAGCCTACTGAGCTATTCCGCCGAGTACACATACTTGACGTATTTTATACCTTATATAAGCAATCTTCGTAGTTTCACAAAATTTAACGACAAAAACAGAACTCTCCAAATTATTCAATCGTTTCGCGTTGCAACGCTTTATAATATTTAGGTTTTAAAATCGTCAAAAGATGCATATAATGGCTATATTAGACCATGGTAAATGTTCAGTATTACTGTTTCCTCACAAATATCATAACTAAAACGAAAATTTGCGAATCTGAAACAACTTTTTTCAATTTTGTCAATTTACCAAAGCGTGAAAAGATCCCTTTAATTGTTAACGACTATGTAAGCGGTGTTTTAACAATAAACAGTAACTGGTGTTTGTTGCGGTAGCGGGTAACTGAATTTATATTTACAATTTCATGGAGTCAAACGTCTCATTTGATTGCTCCTGTCTTCTTAAAATGTGTCCACACTATTTTCTCAATGACAACTTTAAATTAACAACACCAACATTTCATTATTCACATCCAATTGATTATTTGATATTTAAGGAATACGCTATATACCTGCAACCAATTTTGCTCAAGTTTGTGTGCATGACAGAATTATTAAACCTAAGAAACGACCATTTCTTGGGTCTGGGAAATCTGCAATTACTTGTTTCATCGTCAGGACTTTTATAAATCGTCTCTGTTAGATACTGCTATAAGTGCAAGTGTAAGTTCCAAGACTTTGACAGTGATCCTTAGACCATAAAGCAAGCGATTCAGCATGCCAGTGGGTTCGACGGTAGTTGGAAGCAAGAATTTCCATGGGTCACAGAAACTTGGAGGATGTATGAATGTTTCTACTGACATTATTTATTTTGAAATTAGTAGTGAAAACAACACAAAACGAAATCGCAAGTGAATACTAAATGTGTATAATTCACTGAAACAGAATATCATTTAAATGGTTTTTTTTTTATTACAGATTAGACACTTGGGATAGTAATCTTTCAATATGAAATCAAATCTTAATGACGCTTCATACACATAAAAAAGGCTATTAATAATAACAGTTGTTCGATACCTAGTCCATCCTTTCGTAGGTATGACGTTTTTTGTGTTCATTCGTCATATGTGCAAACCAGTGCGTTTAGCAGTCGGTACTGCTCCGTGAGTAGAAGTGCATTGAACATGGATGGCAAGGGACTCACTATGCCGCAATCAGAAGACGTATGCACACTCTCATTTTTGCTTATATATCTCCTATTTATTTCGAAACGATTTAAAAGAATTAATGTTAGGGTGATTGACACATTGTGTGTATTTTAGACTGCGATAGGGGCTTTAGCACAATGAAAATGGTAGACAATCGGTCTCGCCTTAAGTCTGCAGTCCTCAATACTCAGATGGTGATCACCATAAAAGGACCACACATTGAGGCAGTGAACGTTGGATGAATGGTGGATGTCTGGCACTAATAGAAGCCATGGAGAACAGTTTTGGGTTGAAGTTAACAATGCATTTCTGTATACTTATGGTAAATATAATGCATTGTTGATTTGTTTTCCAATCATTTTGAGTTCAAACGCATACTGTTATTTCGCTTGCTATTTAATATTTTAATATTTGACATTAATTTAATAAATTGAGAAAACATAAATTAATAATGAAATGATATGTTGTATTTTTATTGCTATAGAGTAGTCTTGATTTTGATTTAGAGCATTTACAACGGGGCACGCCACCCTTCACACCAACCCCCTCTCACACTGTCTCGCCGCTGTGCCCGACCAAAATCCTGGGGAAATGCCTGATATAAATATATATATATATATATATATATATATATATATATATATATATATATATATATATATATATATATATATATATATATATATAAGTAAATAACTGGTGAACAAAATCACATTTTAACTATATATTGCATAGGCTATTTTAAGCCTTACATTGATACTTGAGTAATGGCCAAGTAAACATACAATAAGTGATTTGAATCATAATAATATGGCATTTGCAATATAAACATAGCCTATAATTACTCATTAAACAACTACTAAGTAAAAATACAATATGAGATATATATATTAGAAATTATAAGATGTATAGAGTTATGACTAGAGTTCTGTAACAACTAACTTGTTACAGTACATGTCACATACATTGTATCAATACTGACACATCTCAACGACATTAGCGATGTACAAAAAGCGTTAACGACTTGTTTTTAATTAAGAGAAAAAATTTACAACATTTTATTACGCGCTGCCAACTTTTTAACCACAAGTAAAGATATTACCGTTCTCTGTGCAGCACTGATATTCGGCATTAGTTGTTACCCTCTCCCCCCTGCTACTCAACTTCCTCCCCCAGCTGCTACCACCTCCGAAAACCCTTTTCTTGCCAATATGTTATACAAAATATCAAAACCAAAAAGTTCCTAGATTTTGTTCTGATATATATTTTTACATATATATATATATATATATATATATATATATATATATATATATATATATATATATATATATATATATATATATATATATATATATATATATATATATATATATATATATATATATTTAAAAATAGGAAGGTAGAATGGAAGAAACACATTGTTAGTAATTTTCATAAATAACAACTAGAAGAAACGATACACGGATTTGTTTTCAAATATTGAGCAGTATGCTACCATAATAGTACAGCGCCAAATATTCAATGACACTAATGATAAGGAAGTGAAATCTTAATGTTTAATTTAATTGCATGAAGGAAACATTGGTGCTGGTAATGGCACATTTCAATGTGTATTTTCTTTTATTATCTTACAGAGATTACAATATATCAAAACATAGGTATAGTAATATTTCAGATCCAAACGTGGGAAGGTATGTGACTTTAATTAATAAAATCGTATTTTGTAAAAATAAATAAAAATATTTTTAATGGCTATACTGTCTCGTTACTGTTGTTTATCTTGGAAATAATGTTAGCATTAACATTACAATAAAATGTTATTTTAATTGGAACCAGGAAGAACACCAGTGGTGGTTTGAGTGAACCATCTGAACAAAATACATAAATATCCGTCTTTGAATTGATTCACGAAACTCATTAATGTAATTCGGTGTATGATACAAAGCAATCAAATTATAATAATGTCTTTAAACAGAAATTGTTTGATGCCATGTAACGAAATCCTTAATAAAGCAAAACCTTCGTCACAGGCAAATAGGAGCCGATTTCCGGGTTTAAACAGAATCTGCATACAGTTCATGCGTTTTCATTAGTTTTACTGGTCCATCAATTATGCAACCGTTATAAAAACAATTTTGTCTGACGAAAATCTGAAATACATGCATATTCACCATATGGTACTTAATACTGAGTTTCATACTTATAACTTACGTACTTTTTTTTGGTTTCGCTGGTTGGAGATTTAAGTTATATATATACAACCTAGTCCACTTACTTTTTTTATTCATCTTTAGAAACAGATTTTAGTTTTTAAATATGTGTGACCATACCATTGGTTATAATAGCAACCACAATTTTTGTTTATCGAAAGAATTTAAATTATGTGCATGTTTCCTAAATGGTCATTTAGTTAACCAGACTGTTTTCGTAATCTTCACAACCACAACTTTGTCTGACGAAATAAACTGAAATAATGTGCATATTCCTTATATGGCCCTTTGAAATTGTCCACAAACCAAGTTCATACTATATACAATACTTTTTAAGTAAGCACAGGATCGAGGTTTGGAATGACAGACAGACCAACGGACGAATCCGGGAAAAAAATGTAGTCCCATTCGGTGGGGGACTAAAACGGTTCATAAACTAAATACATTTCAATGCGGTACAAAGTCAGATGGATCATTCCAATCTCCACGCAAAGTTGTCGTTGCAGATTTGGGAGGACTTGTTTTGGTTGAGCATTATATTATGAAAAGAAGTATCATTTTCTTTTGTATTTTGAAAATTGTTTATACGTTAAACTTCATAATAAAAAATAAATTACCTGATCTAAATAAAGAGTAAAATTAACAACGGGGAAAAACCGCGAATATTCAAAGTTGAGCATCATCCTAAATTCCTCATAAATTGTATTTAAATTTATGTCCTAGGATCAAAACTGGACTCGATCCCATGCAGACCTCTGAACATAAACGAGTATATTTATGCGGCATTTCAGAAAAATATATATGACAGCTTGATTAGCTATTAATGTATAAATGTAATCATACACACTTAAATTATGATTGATTTCTTCAAATGGGCTTATAACATCGTTTCATGTTTCATATAAAGATTTTATGCCTATGAGAGCGAGATTTTCCGACCAACAAATATGTCATCGATTTGTGTATGGGCAAAAGATGATGGAAAATAATTAATCTGTAATAAAGAATAAGTTGATTTATTTTTTATTTCACAAGACAATAAGCACAATGGTTACACTTGGTACAAAGCAACTTTTGATTGCAATATCAAATATAAATATTTAAACTCGTAATCAAACTTGAATATTTTCGACTCAAGTAAACTCAATTGGTAAATGATTTATATTCTACGTTAAAGTGTTTGCCAATATGTTTAACAGTATCGTGTAATCTATTAATTATTAAATCAGAAAACTCTCGACAGATTAATCATATGAACATAAATAAGGCAACCACAATATACCCGTTTGGTAGTTAACTCTTCTTAAATGTAAATCTGACTATTTTTATGCCAGGCAAACAAATATATGGGAATCGCTATGTGAAAATGGGGTTTAATGCAGTCCGCACAATCGGGACGACTATTACCCATAAACTGGATTTTTGCTAAGAAGATACTTTCTTTAAACAAACAATATCATTAAATCGGAAAGCGTCTTCCCTGATGAGCCTGTGCAGACTGCACATGCTGATCTGGGACGTCACTTTACGCACATGCATTAAACCCTCTTTTTACAGAGTACGGTCCATATATTTCATCAACATGCCTTGAATATTTCACGTCAAAACTAGGAGTAATAGAGGCATTCAAGCACGTATGTGTGGTTATTTAATTTTCAAAGCGATAGAAATATATCAGAGTAATGCAACTCCCAAAAACGTTACCAGATGAATTCATGATTCCATCCGATGGATTTTAATTAAGGTGCCTATTGCCCATGCAACAATTCAGGAAAAAGACACAACACGGCACAACGCATAACACTGATTCTAGCTGTTATTGATAATAGTCTTTACCCAGCATTTGGGGTTTTACCCATTTGTAAGGCATGTACTTACACCCATGAAAGTCTATAGACACATATTTAAACAAATATGCAAATGTAGAACATCACTTCGAATACAATGATCGAAAAGTAAATCAAATCAACCCATTTTGAAGACGAGGAAGAATTTCGAAGCCTAAAATACGAATCTATACAGACCGTATATACCCTTGATACATTTGATTGCAGATCTGACGGAGGACAGTTATCATGTATGTTTCTAAAGTGCGATATGTTAAGCATGTTCGGATCATTTGACTTCAAACCAATACAGCCGCTAAACGTAAGTTGATTCATTTTGGCGTTTGAAATTCCGGCGTTTTTCATGTCTGTAAACGACAGCTGAACACTCGGACATTCGTGAATAGGAATTGCCAAACCGGCCACAAAATATACCTTATCACAACCCTTAACAATCGGCTTGCCTTGAGGTTCGTACATGGCTACGTTGGCAAACACAGGCAGGGTTATCAGACGTCCACTGATGGTCACATTAAGATACGTCAGCATCGTCGACATCTCCCTCGCAATGTGTTTTAGAGTTTCCATGGGGCACGTGGAACTTACCGCTAAAAGCATCGGTAGGGAGCGCAAATCATTTCGAGTTTCGCGACAGATTTCGCAGGAAATTTCGTATGTCGTTTGGACGTACTCTTCAAGAATCAACGCACACTTAATTAAGTCACTTAACTGCAACATGCCTAATTCGACGTACGTAAATTCTTGTGGAAATGTAAACACAATTGCCATACCAGTCATTCTAACTGAGTTTACACATTGACCATCGATCGCCATTGATCCTCGTGGACAAATTAGCGTTCGGCATTTTTTCTGAAAATAGAAGAAATTAATCATTTTATGCTATGCGATAAATAAATAGACATTCCGCTGAATTTCACTCTAGCAAGGGCCAAATAAAATTACTGAAGTTATGTAACTTTGTAAACGGTGTATTTATGATATTTCAAAACACGAGAACTTTGACGCTCACGCGTATATTGCATATTTAATTTGAATTTTAAATCACAATATAAAACCATGAAATAAAAGCAAACGTGCACCCTGCTTATGGTGAAATTATTATGGTATGTGCTGTCACATAAAAGTAAACTTATATTTGTCTGATAAACATTTGTATTTCCTTTTATAAGTTTTAAAGGCAAACAAAACAAAACAAACATATTTGCAATGTATATCTGTGCAACAAAATCAATTTACCTTTTAAGGTTTTTTTTTGTTAAAATAAAAGCTTTGTTTATTGTTGCTAGTGTGAATGTTAAGACAGTTTATAATAGGCAAATATATCGTTAGTTATGCAATTTTCTCTCTGGCGTGTGATTCTCTACAACCGCCACGATTGGCCAGACGTAACTGACAAAGACATTTCTCTACACTTACAGACTTTTCCAACGCAACACTCTTCAAACTTGAATATCTAAGTTGTAAGTCGAGATTTCGATTAAAAAAGTTTACATGTGATCATTTGACTACATTCTGAGAAAGATTACGATACAATCATTCATCTATGACGATCGGAGGCTTTAGCACGTAGGGTATGCATGGTTTCATATTTTTGCACGTGGCAATGGTGAAACGCAATATTATTCCAGCTATGCTGGTTCCAGTCAAATCTCTGGTTCAACCGGTCAAAATATGTCAACGATTAATACTTAATGCAAGATATGAAAATACGTGTTACAATTGTGGCGCCTATCGCGATAGTAGGAACGTAGCATACTGGTAACTAAAGTGGCCAATCTAACAAAAATGGCGATGCAAAAATACACTGGATAAATTTCATGCAAACATTACCATGCAAAATGTGTTTAGTTTTCATAAAGACCATACAAACCGTAATGGAGTCATAGACGTCTGTCACATTACACATCATACCACCCATCTTCACGTGTGTGTTCACCGATTTCTGGTAATCAATAAGTGTGTATGATACAAAGTTGTTTAACAATCCAATATTCTTGAGTTCATTTTTTTTGCATAATTTATCTACAATGCCATTTCCATACAAGGGATTATTACAAAGGAAACAATCCGCGTTTGCATATGCAATCAGGCTTCTATACGACTGTCTATATATTATTATGTTATTTGTGGTATCATGACAAGCACCTATTTGGGCAGAATCTGATTCAATTGTTTTTGCGCATGTCCGGGTTGGGCTTAGCACGCATCGATTTATTTGCTCTTCTGGTGGAATAGCCAGTGCCAAACATTGGTTCAGGACATACTCGTCGCGGTCCTCCAGAGTTTCGAATGTTTGGAAAAACAGACCATCACACTTATATACACGTATTTCCCACCTTGTAAACGCGGTTACTCCATGACACAGTGCGCATTCCTCGTTACGGTACACCCGCCCTTTGGAATCGGAAACTACATTGTCAAGGGATCGCGATGCATTTTGGCAGAGCACAGTGCTTTTGTTAAAGACATTTCCAGGTGGACATGAAGATATGACTCTGTAGCCGTAGGGAAAAGAAGGGTCGTATAAGGTTAAATTTATGCCGTAGATATTGTACCAGGGTAAACATGGGATAACTAACGATTTGTCTGTGGCTTCAAAAGTGACCATATCGGGGCAACAATTTTGAAACGAGTAACAGTCAGCTTCACAGGAACACTCCTCGCAACACGGGGTCAGATCCGGGCTTGTATTCACCTGAAAGTGATACAATAATACGGTCATTAAAATATGAGAATATTTAAAGTGGCAAAACAAAAAAATGTATTCTAATGATTTTTTAATCACATATTTAAAAGTAAGTTTATATCAGCTACTCTACGGAGAGCAATCTTCTAAGAGAGATCCTATATGTATGTTAAGGAACCATCAATGAAGCATCGAACCAGACATGCCTAGTATAATAATTCTGCAAACTTTACTTGAGGAGCTAATATCACATTTGAACAAAAACTTTACACCCGTTTAGAAAGTGCCAAATGCAAACAAAAATAAAGTGCACATTGCTTGCAATCAAGTATGTGTTATCATTACATTGATGTGTAAACATTGCTAGTCATCAGTTATAAAACGTGGCGTCGAAAATGTAGTGCTTAAGTGCAAGGGGTATAGTAAAAATTGTATTCAACATCATATGAAACCAATGGAATTTTGATTTCCTTGGGCTCCTTCAACATTCATGATAACACTGGAAATAAACGTCCCTAAACAAGTTCTGTTTTCCCGTCTCCAAAAAAAATTAACTCGGGAAAACAGAACATCTGTTTTCTCGGGTCCAAACAAAATTAACTCGTGAAAACAGACTTATTTTGAGTTTCCCCGGATTAATTTTTTTTGGGGAGACGGGAAAACAGAACTTGTGGTTTCCCGACTTCTTTTTTTTAGCGATGATGTCACCTTAGTGCCACCGTGCAATTGGGTCTTGAAGCCGTTTTTTTCGAAATGACGTGCCGAAACTGTTTGCAAACCGTGTCTCAATTTACAATACTTTACCCACTATCAAGTTTCTTAGCATGATAATTTGAAGTTAATTTACCGTGACGAATTGATTGTTAAAGTCTCCGGATGATTCATCAAAGTATTTGGGGAATCCTAAAACGTCGTCTAAAGAACGGAACGTTTACTCTGTTAACGTTGTGGGCTTAGTTACGTATATAATCAGCTCATATTGATTACTTACTTTAATACCTCTCGTTACAAAGACAAACAAAAGAAAGGCTCACCTTTGATGCATTTTCATGGCAGAGATTGTTGTTTGAACACACATTTTTAAATGTTTGGATGTATTTTTCTGACAGTATCCCGCACACACACGACAGAACGCTCTGTACAACGAGAGCCGCAAAAATCCCTTTCATTCTGTAGCTTGTTCTTCCATTAGCTGACATCATTAATTACTATATAACGTATGTAGCGAAATGATTAAAGACGAATCGCATATAATATACATTGAGCTAGATCAAGCTAGTGAAGTATGTCCAACGTAATTCACCGATCTGCCGCTTAATAATTAATGGTTTTGATAAAATATACTGTTTCAAGATGCACGTAGAAAGAGAATAAAAGCACGTCCAGTAAATTAGATTGACTTTAAGAAAAACTTCAAGCATGCCTCAATAGTGAAAAACAATCAGCACTTTAAATGTGTATAACACCACTAAATATATAAAATAGCATTCCAACGAAAACAAACTTCTTAAACAGGTGCACGTTTGGAAGTGAATTTTTTCCATGGAAGAGAAAGAGTATATACGGGTTGCCCATTTGTTCAATACTGGTTTACCGTACGATATATCTACAACAAACTGGAAACTCATTCGGCACAACCACGTCTTTATCAACACCTCTTCTCTACTTCAAACCTATAGCATTCTAGTATAAGATACATTTTGATAATGTTTCAAGGTATGGTTTTATCTGTTTGCACATGGAAGACATGCACATCTTAATGACTGACTGTTCTGCAACTTGCCAACGCGGTTGCGGTTCTGAATAGTCATACGAACCAAACTGTTTGTTTTTTGCGTGTTATGTTTTTTCTGGTGTAAAAACACGTTCAAAATGAAAACACTGAAATAAAATCGTTTTAAACATTATACTTATATCGCATGTCACCATTTCCACGTGCATAAATATGAAACCATACCTACCCCACGTAAAGGCGTCTCATCTTCATGGGTGTTTGGTTTGCTATTTAGTGACAAAAATGAAATTAATTAATTTTGAATATGGTCGAATCGAATCAAACCCACAAAAATTAAGTTCGTTCACATGGACAAGTAATCTATATTGGACTGTTCATACTAATATGATGGCACGTAAATGATAACAATTGGATATGATGTATGCATCAGTGGTAGAAACAAACTGTTAATGTAAATTATACTTTCATCATAATCTTTTAATGTGTGAAATATATGGTAGAATAATCTTTTAAATTGTTATTACTTAAGTGAGCAATTATGTTTTTCCTTCCAATTCTTACTTTCTTTAATTAAAACACTCATGGCTTTCTTTTGAAACTACATAATAATCTCTTCATCTCTTTAATTTAGCATGTCAGTTTTTACTATTGTGTGCCGGCTTCTGTTTTACTAGAATATGTAGTATTTTATTTGTGTATATATGTTATTTATTTTGTTATATATAGTTATTAAGTTATTATCATGTGGTTTGTTACTAAAACTGTATATGCCATTAGTACTATAACAAGACAAAGGACTTGTATTTATATATGCCCTGTACAGAACCACAATCCTTTTGAATGTGTCGGTAAATAGCTATACATAGCTAATGTTTGACTGTTATTATTGTTAACCGACTTTAAATAAAAGTTTGTATCTTATATTTTGTATCTAGTCATGACTTTCATTAATGAAAAAGGATAGGACACAACCCTCTGATTTGTTAATACTTAGTGCAGTAAACTACCACTATGGTTCAGCGCCAATCATTCCGTGACACTAATGAGGAGACATAATGCAGCCTAGGGTTTTATATAATTGAATGAACGCTGGTGTTGGTTATGAAACCTGTGTATTTTGTTTCATTCACATGCAAACATTTTTAAAGTATTTTGCGATTTGTTTTCTAGAAAGGTCATTGTAAGAGTCATATATTGGATCCAAATTTTGCAACTGTCATTTTAATGAGCAGATATTGTATTATTAAGGAATAATTAAGCATATAGCCATGACTTTGTCTGTTTGGCGTTGTTTATCTGTCATATAAAGCAGCAATGTTTATTAAATATACAATCATTTTGACTTACACCAATAATTCGTCGTTGATGTTTTCATGATGCATTAAAAACAAAACAAATAATGATCCGTCTTTGCATTGTTCAAGGAATCTCAATTATGTCATAATACAATCATATTACACAAATGTCGCTACAAATTGTTTGCCAAACAATAAATGTAACGAACAATATATAAAACAAGAGCTTTGAAATAGAAAAAAAGATAGGTCCCAACCGAATTTAAAAAAAATCCACAAAATAATCGGTTTTCCGAAAGTTTCATTAGCGGATTTTGTTTTCAATTACCTCTGTAACCGAAGTGCTCGTAACCATAATGTTTGTCTAACGAAAAAACTGTAATAAAGTGCATGTTACATATTAGATTCACCCTTTCTTTTAGTTGTATTATGGTTACTAGTTGTTTCTTATGTTAAGTTTGAGTTTACTATTGTATCTTATGTTATTAGAGAATCTTATTTTTGACTAGATGTTGTCGATTCAGAGTTGGAAATTTGAATGTCCCCGCCTTCTGACGCTCGCCTTTTTATAGACAGTATCAGCCAATCAGGTTGCACATGATAAAATCCGGACCAATGCAAACAATTGTTACAAAGTGACATCGTCGTTCTAAAATGAATATTTCAGAGAAAATTAAGCTTCTGATGCAAAACTACAATTAATTACAATTAATAATGTGGCGTTCACTTGATAGTAAGAACAATATTTAATGAATAAATTGGCACCACATATGGCTTTTATAGACAAACATATGGTATAAAACGCCGGTTTCCAAAATAGACAATGACAGCTTCCAAACAAGATGGCGGATGCGAATTATAATTGACAAGTAAGTTGAGTTTGATACTATGAGAAAACTGCATTAAATGCATTTACAAAAACAACCCCATTTAACCATCAGGCTATAAGAAAAAATATATTATAATATATATATATATATATATATATATATATATATATATATATATATATATATATATATATAAATATATATAAAGGGTGGCCTTTTTCAGAATCATGCTTATCTAAAGTATAAGCAAAGGCTGCATAATAACAACACATCAATAGGAACATATGACAAGAAAAAGCAAAGACCCATTGTATTGAAGATGGTTTCACGTATAAAAAGGGGTCAAATAGTACGGCATGCCAAGCAACTCAGGAAACAAGCAAACCCTGTATACGTCAATGACCATCTGACGAAATTAAATGCACAGGTCTTTGCTTGTGTGCGAAAGAAACAAGCAGACATCGTATCATCAGCGTGGACCATAGACGGCGTAATTTACTACCGTGATGTTAACGAATTGGTCCATAAAGTGACACAGGACCAATACAAATATTGGATGGACCTCCCTTGGCTTATTAATCTTCACTTGACATCACGTTTGAAACAGCTATAATTGTGTACAGTATAGATCAACGAAATACAGATCTGAAAACTTAAATAACACACATGAAATGCACGAGGATATTTGCTGATACTAGTGTTTATACATTGTGTTTTTTAAACAATGATAAAACAATAACGCGAACACAACCACACACGGGAAACTTACGAAATCCAAGTGAAGCTTTTTTTTAATTATGATTTTACCAAAGTACGTTATATAAGGCATATATAGTAGCATTATTATCATAAACATTCACATTCAAGTTCGAAAAAGCGTAATTTTTATTCTTTTTAGTACAGGTATCATATATGTATATCGATTTGATCTAGTGCTCACATTCCCGAGACGTATTACTATTTTTATACAGAATTACGCAAATACATCATGTTAAAAAGAGCATTCAGCATGAAAAAGAGCTCCTACCAGCTAAAATACACATGTTTTTTAAATAAAAATCAAACTAATTTTAAGCTTTTTCTGTTTTATAGAATCTACCGATTGTTGATCTATCTAGTATCTATAGATAGATCGACACATTATCGGGAATCAAAACATAATTATATTGTTATAATATAAACTATAAGATCTTTAAGTATCGCGTCTTTTAATAAATGTACACCAATTGAATCAAATACGAGAGTGCATACTAAACCCGATGGCTAACCTAATTTATTTCGCTTTTGTTAAATTAAAGCGGCCAAAAAAGTATGCATGACATTCACTTGCGATGACCTATGTGTTTTTTTTTTAAAGTGAGTTTTTTTAAGCTTTATTGAACATAGAGCATACTAGCAATTCCTTGACATGTATTAAAAATAACCGTTGATGTAAACTAGAACATACACTCATCAGCTAATAAACGCATATTACAAAATAAATATTATCGTAACGATACAACAAAACACTTATTGCTTGAAATTAAAATAATATTGTATGTAATGTGGTATACACATGGAAAGATAGTTCTGTGTATGAATCTTTTTCAAACAATATTTGAAGATGTAGATTTTGTTTAACCTTTGTTTTGTTGTCATGATGTCTTTTGTGATTTTGTCAAGCAAAACTGCGCCTTTTGGAATAGTGCATTGCGTATCAAATGGTCATTGCTTTTGCACGATAAAATTAATTGATTGTGTTTACTGGTAAATAGTACGGACTTTTTGAAAATGTAGCTTCATTATAGTTTATCTACCATCTTCGTGAACTAACACACGACCAATCTTAATGCCTTAATGGATTTATACATATAATGTGATTATCTGTTAATAGTATGATAAACAAAACGATATTTTGATTTGTTGTTAGCCCGTGCGAAACGGTACAGAAAATATAGCGGTATTTGTAAACTAACGTACCACATAATAAGAGTAAGTTGTATTAGTTAAATACCAAACCAATGTATATATATATATATACATAATATATAATACATAATACATTATATATATATATAATACACAAGAGTATATGTTATCATGCCAGTAGAAGAAAAATTGTATATTTACTGCAATTCTTTCTTACAATAAGTTAAAGCAATAGACTTATTTGTATTATTTATATGACAAACAATTCATGTATCAAAAATTCCCAGAGAGTACCTGTTAGTTATAACTGTATTCGAAATAAGGTACATTCACTGCTTCTCTGTTGTTGTTTTTTTTAAAATAATTTATAGCTATGGAGTTGTTCCCATTTTGATATGTACTGATTACCCTGTTCAACATTTTTGTCTCTTAATTGATCGTATATATATTTTAGACGACAGATCAGTTAACTGTCGAGCTTTTTATTTTATCTATTTTTCATTGTCATTGTCATTGTCAGATTATTTGTTAGTTTTTTCTTGTTTGTTTTAAATATGTTATGATAGCTGGTAAAAGTTAATAATTTCGAACGAGAAGTTACAAATACAAAAATACATACTTCACTAACCCTCCAACACATATTCACTTCCTGCCTCTTTCTATATTAAACACACAACGCACACACGCACATCCACACGCACACGAAAACACATATTCAGTCTTGTGAACCTACATAAATATATATTCCCTTGCCCATATCTCTCTTTTACTCGTTATATAGGATGAATACCTTGTATCTATGTATTAATATAGAAGCCAACTGGACAAGCACACACAAATTATCATCTACACCACGATACTTTTTATATGACTATTAAAATATGTACTTTAAATGTAAAAGGGCTAAACAATAAAGAAAAACGCATCAAAATCTTCAAATGGTTAGACGAAAAAAAAACAGTATATGTCTTATTACAAGAAAGTCATTTGACACCTACTTTAGCACAAACCCTAAAAAGTGAATGGGACGGAGACATCTATCTCAGTGGATAACATACTAATAAACAAGGAATTGCTTTTCTAATAAAAAATAATGAAGAGATCACTGTCGATAACTTAAATGGAATAATAACTGGCAAACAAGCAAGTATAGATATCAAAATACACGAAACAAAATCAACATTAATCAACGTTTACGGTCCAAACATAGATGATTTCACATTTTTCAAAACTTTACAAACCTTTGTAACTAATAACCAAGATAAAAACATTATAATCGGTGGTGATTTCAATATTGTTTTTAACCCAATACTTGATAAAAGGAATGGAAACCTTAAAAATAGAAACATTTTGAATAACATAATTGAAAACTGTAATTTAATAGACATTTGGCGTACAGTAAATCCAAACGAAAGCAAATTCACCTGGCACTCAAACACAAAACCAACAATATTTTGCAGATAAGACTACTTTTTAATATCTGAGTCACTCTGCAATATTATTGATACATGTAGCATTAATCCAGGATTTATGACTGACCACTCTCTAGTTGAACTTAAACTTCATAAAATACAACCTGAAAGAGGACCGGGATACTTCAAAGTTAATAACAGCATCTTATTATATTCACAATATCAAACACAAATAAAACAGAAAATATTTCATACAGTTCAAAATAATACAGATGCAAACCCAAACACCTTATGGGAAATAATTAAAGGAAATATACGAAACACAAATTAGCAGTAAATGGCGAAGAAATAACAAACAGAATTCAAATGCTAGAACAACGTTTATTTTTCAAATCCCTTTATAAACAAAAAAAAGTCGAAAATAACACACTTTTAACAAAAAACACATCATGCTCTGAATCAGGAGGATTACTTAATGAATACGAATGTGGATTAGCACTTAAGGAAATGCAAAATAACAAAAGTCCAGGATCTGATGGCATAACTATCGAGTTTTATAAAATATTCTGGAATGATATTAAAACACATTTAATTAATTCACTGAACTTTTCTTTTAACATCGGAAACTTAACTACCCTTCAAAAACAAAGTATAATATCACTCATCCCAAAACCAGGAAAAAACTTAGAATCATTGTCAAACTGGCGTCCAAATATTCTACTGAATAAGGATTACAAAATAGCAACTAAAAGTATAGCAAACCAAATTTAAAAAATATTACCATCGATCATTGCAAGATCTCAATCTGGTTGTATAAAAGGACGTTACATAGGTGAAAACTTACGTCTGATACATGAATGTATAAATTATTACAACCATTCAAACAATTCCGGCCTTATTTTCTTTGCAGACTTTTAAAAGGCATTTGATTCACTGGATCACTCGTTTATGTTCTCTTGCTTAGAAAATATGAATTTTGGTGAAAGTCTAATAAAATAGGTCAAACTATTTTATAGCGATATTAACAGCATAGTTATTAACAATGGCTTTCTTTCAAACAGTTTTAACATTGAAAGAGGTATTCGACAAGGATATCCACTTTCATCCTCGCTAGTTATTATATGCATTGAGTATCTATCACACTACATCCAATCAAATAAACATATCAATGGCATATCGCTAGAACCAGACGAAGAAATTAAACAGTCCCTTTTTGCTGACGATGCCACTTATTTTTTAAACGACAATAGTGACTCATTCAATAACCTTATAGAATCGCTAACCCTTTTCGGAATTGCATCTGGCCTTAAACTTAACAAATGTAACTGCACTGTGCTACGAGAAGGTAAATGGAAACATAGTGATATTCATCTAAAAAAAGAAATGAAATTCAACTGGACATCAGATGAAGCCACAACGTAAGGAATAACCTTTACAAACAATGACAATGAAACAGTTCTAAAAAATATACTGCCTAAGTTGCAAAAATTTAAACAATGTTTAAAATCATGGCAGCATCGTAAACTTACTCTCATCGGAAAAAAACACCGTGCTAAAAACCTTTGCACTACCTAAACTAATTTATACACTAACAGTTCTCCAAAACCCATCATACGAAATTATAAATGATATAAAATCAGAAATATTGAATTTCATATGGGATGGTAAACCTGATAAAATTCAGCGAGCTCAATTAATTTAATCAGTAGAATATGGGGGTATCCGACTAACAGACATAGACTCATTCCTGAATGCAATCAAATGCAGTTGGGTAAAAAGATATTTGGATAATACCAATACAAGTAAATGGAAATTATTCTACCAAAAAATTCTAAACAAATTTGGTGATTCCTTACTTTTTTGATTGTAATATTAGCAATAATATTCTAGATGAAATTTCAAAGAAAAACTTATTTCTATATAGTGTCCTATCGGCATGGTGTAAAGTTACTCATAATTTAGAAACCAAAATAAACAGTAAAACCATTTTGTGGAACAATAAAGGCATATCTACCAACAATAAGACTTTTTTCTGTAAACATTGGTTTGAACGAAACATAAAATATGTAAACAATTGTATGACTACAGGATAAACGACTTCTACTCATTTGATAATATATGCTACATCTACGGAATACCTATAAACGATTTCCTGATGTACTACACATTGATCAAAAGTATACCCATACATATTAAAACAATAACCAATCCAAATAACACACCATGTACTCAAACAACATTTGTAGAAAACATAATAATTGCGAAAAATTGCAAAACGAACAAAATATTCAACACACTTCAACCCTACAGAAACCTCCAACACTCAGATCAAATGACAAAACATTCTTGGATATAATTAATTTAATTGGTACCACATATTTACAATGCCATATAAAGCAATTACTGATAGCACACTGAGAAACTTTCAATATAAATACATCCAGAGAATCATAGCCACAAATAAATATCTTTTTAAATGCAACCTATCCAACACAAATCTATGTGATAAATGTAGTGAACATATTTAAACAATAGAACACCTTTTCTGGGAGTGTATACATATTCAATTCTATGAAACCAATTGACAACCTTTCTATAGAAACATCAATTAAACATTAAACTGTCTCTCATAGGCATCAGTCTAGGGGTAAATACCTTCAAAATACCAGAAGTTAATAACGCTGTGAATTACATTATTATATTAAATATGAAATACAGAAAACAAACTCCAACTATGAACTGTTTTATCAATTATTTAAAACTTAAATAACGACACACTTCATATATTTGAACATAAATGGAAACACATCACACTTTCATAATTCAGTCCAGTAGTTTTCTACCCACCTTTTTCAATTGACAAAACTTATTTATTTATTTATTTAAGCGCCTATCACAAACAACCAAAGAAAAACAAATACACATGGATAATTTGTAAATATTAAAAAAAATCACAAGGTCAACAACATGTATATATTAGCATATTTTGTACAACATGTTTGAACAGCGTTGCTGCCGAATGTTAATAACCTTGTTTTTGTGATCATATACATTGTATGTTTTATATTTAATTAAAAAAAATGTTAAAAAACAAACACACAAAAAAACACATCAATAAATAAATACAGTTTCAACAGTTCCCAAGTAAATTACTCGTGAATAAAATCACATTTTAACTATATATTGCCTAGGCTTTTTTAAGCCTAACATTGATACTTGACCAATGGCCGAGTAAACATACAATAAGTTATTTGAGTCATAAAAATATTGCATTTGCAATATAAACATAGCCTATAATTATTCATTTTACAACTACTAAGTAAAAATACAAGATGAGATATATATTAGAAATTATTATATGTTTAGAGTTATGGCTAGAGTTATGTTACAACTAACTTGTTACAGTACATGTCACATACATTGTATCAATACTTACACATCTCAACGACATAAGCGATGTACAAAAAGCGTTAACGACTTGTTTTTAATTAAGAGAAAAATTGTACTCCTTTTTATAAAGCACTGCCAACTTTCTAACCACAAGTAAAGCTCTCATCGTTCTCTGTGCTACGCAGCACAGACTATCGACATTAGATGCTACCCCCTCCCCCCTGCTGCCCCTCTCCCCCCCCCCAGCTGCTAAACCCTCCGAAAACCCTTTAAATTGCCCATATGTTATACAATATATCAAAGCAAAAAATGTAAGATTTTTTTCTGATATATATTTTGATATACATATATTAAAAATAGAAAGGTAGAAAGGTAGAAATATATTGTTATTAATTTTCATCAATTTACAATAAAAAGAAGCGATACACTGATTGTTTTTTTTTCTTCAAAGATTGAGCAATATTCTAGCATAATATTACAGCGCCAATTATTAAATGACACTAATGATACGGAAATTAAATATCAATGTTTAATTTATTTATAATTGCATGAAGGCAACATTTATGCTGGTAATGACACCTTTTAATGTATATTGTCTTTCATTAACATACAAAGATTAAAATATATCAAAATATACTTATATTTCAGATCCAAACTTGGAAATGTATGTGATTTTTATTAATAAAATTGTATTTTAGAAAAATAACAAATATATTTAATGACTATACTGTCTCATTACCGTTTGTCTGGAAAATAATGTAACCATTAACGTTACAATATAATTTTATTTTAATTGGAACAAGGAAGAGCACCATTGCAGCGGCCATTGGTGGTTTGAGTGAACCATCTGAACAAAATACATAAACATCCGTCTTTGAATTGATTCACAAAACTCTTTAATGTCATTCGACGTATGATATAATACAATCAAATTATAATTATGTCTTTAAAAGTAGACCATGTAACGAAATCCTTAATAAAACAAAACCTTCGTCACAGACAAATATAAGTCGATTTCCGGGTTTAAACAGACTCTGCATACATTTCATGCGTTTTCATAAGTTTTACTTGTCCATTAATTACGTAACCGTTGTAAAAACAATTTTATCTAAAGAAAAAACTGAAATACGTGCATATTAACCATATGGTAATCTTTCTTTATATAACGAGTTTCATACTTCTACCTTACGTACTTTTTTACGTTTCGCAGATTGAAGAGTTAAGTTGTATCTTATCTTTAAAACGTTTCGAGATATCGCAGAATCGATATTTTTCGAGAAGACAAAACTGAAATAACGTGCATATTTCACATGTGGACCTTTGTCTTAATACCAAGTTTTATCAACTGATCAGTTATATCTTATCTTAAAAACAATACGAGATATCACAGAATCGATATTGTTCGAGAAAACAAACAGACGGACGTGAAGACAGAACTGAAATAACGTGCAAATTCCACATGCGGACCTCAGTCTTAATACCGATTTTCAGTAAATGATCAGCCGGGTTTTCCCTTATTTATGCAACCGCAGCTACTAGGATTTTAAACTGACACAAATAACACCATAAACAACATGCATATTTTCCATATGACCCTCTGTCCATGTACTGAGTTTCGTTAACGTAGCTTAAGCACTTTTTGTTGTTTTTTTAAGTATGTAAACAATCGAAATGACACACGGGCGGCCGGACAGACGGTAAAAACTGAAAAGGTGCAAATTCCCCATATGGTCCTATATGCAGAAACAAAGGCTCTACAAAAAAAATTTGTCTGACGAAAGAATCGGAAATAATGTGCATATTTCTCATATGGCCCTTTGTCCACAAACCAAGTTCAATCATACTATATACAATACGTTTTGAGTAAGCACAGGATTGAGTTTTGGAATGACAGACAGACCAACGGACGAGCCCGGGAAAAAACTGTAGTTCCTTTCGGTGAGGGACTAAAATGGGTCATAAACTAAACACATTTCAATGCGGTGCAAAGTAAGATGTATCATTCCTTTCTCCACGCAAAGTTGTCGTTCCATGCTCTCACATACAATCTCTGCCAACACAAGACAATCCTATCAGATTTGGGAGGATTTGTTTATAAGTATTATATTATGAAAAGTAGTATCATTTTACTTTGTATTTTGAAAAAAATTTATACGTTAAGCTTCATAATTAAAAAAATGACCAAAAAAGGGTAAAAATAACAACGGGGAAAAACCGCGAATATTAAAAGTTGAGCATCATCCTAAACTGTATTTAAATTTATGTCCTGGGATCAATCCTGGACTTGCCCCCATGCACCTCTGAACTTAAACGAGTATATTTATGCGTCATTTCAGGAAAAAAATATGACAGCTTGGTTAGCTATTAATGTATAAATGTAATCACACACACACTTAAATAATGATCGATGTCTTCAGATGTGCTTATAACAACGTTTCCTGTTCAATATAAAGACTATATGAGCACGTTTTTTGTCCTCCTCACTTTTGGATACATCACCAATAATTATCTGAATGTTAAAATATCTTTTCTAGAGTGAAGTATGTAATACAAAATGTGACAAAGAAAGAATATTACTTGCCCTACTTATAAAACATCAAAGCCTGTGTTTATTGCAAACCTAAAGCAAGAAAAAAAACATATTGAAGTTGAGGTTTTGGACATTTTGGATGGCTTTAGAGAAAGAGGGATAAAATTCATGTTCATAAAAATTAAATTTGAAATCCTAAGAAATGCGTCAATCTTTAAATGTTTGTCCAGAGGCTCACTCTTTAAGACTGAGACATACAATTCGTCATTTTCACATATTATTTCAAATAAAATACATTTTAGGCTCTCATATGCCTATGGAAGCAAGATTTTCTGACTAACAGATATGGCGTCGATCTGTGTATGGGTGCTGCAAAAGATGGAGGAAAATAATTAATCTGTAATAAAGAAAAAGTTGATTTAATTTTTTAATTTACTAGACATTAAGCACAATGGTAACACTTGGTACAAAGCAACTTTTGATTGCCATTTCAAATATAAATATGTAAATTCGTAATCAATATTGAATATTTCCGACACAAGTAATCTCAATTGGAAAGTGCTTTATATTCTACGTTAAAGTGTTGCTCAATATGTTTAACAGTATCGTGTAATCTATTAATTATTAAATCAGAAAATTATCGACAGATTAATCATATGAACGTAAATAAGACAAACACAATATACCTGCTTGGTAGTTAACCTTTGTTAAATGTATATCTGACTAGTTTTATGCCATGCAAACAAATATATTGGCATCGCTCTTTGCAAATGGGTTTAATGGATGTGCGTAAAGTGTCGCCCCAGACTAGCCTGTGCAGTACGCACAGACTAATCAGGATAGACTATTCCGGGTAAACTGGATTTTATGCTAAAAAAATACTTTCTTTAAACGAAAAATATCACACAAGCCGAAGTGTCTTCCCTGATTAGCCTGTGCAAACTGCACATGCTGATCTGGGACGACACTTTACGCACATGTATTAAATCCTTTTTTCACAGAGCACGGTCCACACGGTTACAAAGCGATAGAAATATATCTGAGTAATGAAACTCCCCAAAACGTTACCAGATGAATTCATGATTCCATCCGATGGATTTTAATAAAGGTGCCCATGCGACAATTCAGGAAAAAGACACAACACCGCACAACACATAGCACTGATTCTAGCTGTTATTGATAATAGTCTTTACCCAGCATTTGGGGTTTTACTCATTTGTAAAGCATGTACTTACACCCATCAACATTTATAGACACATTATTAAACAAATATGTCAATATATAACATCACTTCGGATACAATGATCGAAAAGCAAATAAAATCAACCCATTTTGAAGACGAGGAAGAATTTCGAAGCCTAAAATACGAATCTATACAGACCGTATAGACCCTTGATGCATTAATTTGCAAATCCGACGGAGGACAGTTATCATGTATGTTTCTAAAGTGCGATATGTTAAGCATGTTCGGATCATTTGATTTCAAACCAATACAGCCGCTAAACGTAAGTTGATTCATTTTGGCGTTTGAAATTCCGGCGTTTTTCATGTCTGTAAACGACAGCTGAACACTCGGACATTCGTGAATAGGTATTGCCAAACCGGCCGCAAAATATACCTTATCACAACCCTTAACAATCGGCTTGCCTTGAGGTTCGTACATGGCTACGTTGGCAAACACAGGCAGGGTTATCAGACGTCCGCTGATGGTCACATTAAGATATGTCAGCATCGTCGACATCTCCCTCGCAATGTGTTTTAGAGTTTCCATGGGGCACGTGGAACTTACCGCTAAAAGCATCGGTAGGGAGCGCAAATCTTTTCGAGTTTCGCGACAGATTTCGCAGGAAATTCCGTATGTCGTTTGGACGTACTCTTCAAGAATCAACGCACACTTATTTAAGTCACTTGACTTCAGCATGCCTAATTCGACGTACGTAAATTCTTGTGGAAATGTAAACACAATTGCCATACCAGTCATTCTAACTGAGTTTACACATTGACCATCGATCGCCATTGATCCTCGTGGACAAATTAGCGTTCGGCATTTTTTCTGAAAATACAAGAAATTTATCATTTTATGCTACTTAAATTTGAATTTTAAATCACCATATAAAACCATGAAATAAAAGCAAAAGTGCACCCTGCTTATGGTGAAATTATTATGGTATGTGCTGTCACATAAAATTAAACTTATATTTGTCTGATATATTTCCTTTTATAAGTTATACAGGCAAACAAAACAAAACAAACATATTTGCAATGTATATCTGTGCAACAAAATCAATATGCCCTTTAATTGTTTTTGTTAAAATAAAAGCTTTTTATATTGTTGCTGGTGTGAATTTTAAGACAGTTCGTAATAGGCAAATATATCGTTAGTAATGCAATTTTTTCTCTGGCGTGTGATTATCTACAACCGCCACGATTGGCCAGACGTAACTGACAAAGACATTTCTCTACACTTATAGACTTTTCCAACGCAACACTTTTCAAACTTGAAAATCTAAGTTGTAAGTCGAGATTTCGATTAAAAATTTTACATGTGATCATTTAACTACATTCTGAGCAAGATAACGATACAATCATTAATCAATGACGATCGGAGGCTTTAGCACTTAGGGCATGTATGGTTTCATATTTTTGCACGTGAATTGGTGAAACGCAATATTATTCCAGCTATGCTGGTTCCAGTCAAATCTCTGGTTCAACCGGTCAAAATGTGTCAACGATTAATACTGAATGCAAGATATTACAATACGTGTACAATTGTGGCGCCTATCGCGTTAGTAGGAACGTAGCATACTTGTAACTAAAGTGACCATTCTAAAAAAAAAAATGGCGATGCACAAATCCACTGGATAAATTTCATGCAAAAATTACCATACAAAATGTGTTTAGTTTTTATAAAGACCATACAAACCGTAATGGAGTCATAGACGTCTGTCACATTACACATCATACCATCCATCTTCACGTGTGTGTTCATTGATTTCTGGTAACCAATAAGTGTGTATAATACAAAGTTGTTTAAAAATCCCATATTCTTGAGTTCATTTTTTTTGCATAATTTATCTTCATAGCCATTTCCATACATGGGATTATTACAAAGGAAACAATCCGCGTTTGCATATGCACGCAGGCTTCTATACGACTGTCTATATATTATTATGTTATTTTTGGTATCATGACAAGCGCCTATTTGGGCAGAATCTGATTCAATTGTTTTTGCGCATGTCCGGGTTGGGCTAAGCACGCATTGATTTATTTGCTCTTGTGGTGGAATAGCCAGTGCCAAACATTGGTTAAGTACATACTCGTCGCGGTCCTCCAAAGTGTCGAATGTTTGGAAAAACAGACCATCACACTTAAGTACACGTATATCCCACCTTGTAAACGCGGTTACTCCATGACACAGCGCGCATTCCTCGTTACGGTACACTCGCCCTTTGGAATCGGAAACAACATTGTCAAGGGATCGCGATGTCTTTTGGCACAGCTCAGTGCTTTTGTGAAAGACATTTCGAGGTGGGCATGAAGATATGACTCTGAAGCCGTACGGAGAAGGGTTGTCGAGGTTTGAATTTATGCCGTAAATATTGTACCAGGGTAAACATCGGATAACTAACGATTTGTCTGTGGCGTTAAAAGTGACCGCATCGGGGCAACAATTTTGAAACGAGTAACAGTCAGCTTCACAGGAACACTCCTCGCAACACGAGGTCAGATGCGGGTTTGTATTCACCTGAAAGTGATACAACTATAAGGTCATTACATATGAAAACATTTAACTGGTTAAACGAAAAATTGTATTCTAATGATTTTTGAATCACATATTTAAAAGTATGTTTAAATCGTTCTAACAAGAATATGCAAAAACGAAGTTCACAATATATACAAAACGAAACTTTACGGAGAGCAATCTTCTAAGAGAGATCCTTTATGTATGTTAAGGAACCATCAATGGAGCAAACACAGCCAAACATACCTCGTATAATTATTCTGCAAACTGTACCAGAGGAACCAATATAACATTTGAACAAAAACTGTACACCCGTTTAGAAGGTGCTAATTGCAAACAAACATAAAGTGCACATTGCTTGTAATCTAATACCTTTCAATAATACCCGAAAGGGTAGTAAGACAGTATATATATAGAGAGAGAAAGATAGATCTAGTATGTCTTATCATTACATGGATGTGTTAACATTGCTAGTCATCAGTTATAGAACGTTGCTAGTCATCAGTTATAGAACGTGGCGTCAAAAAATGTAGTGCTTAAGTGCAAGGGGTATAGTAAAAAACGTATTCAAAAATATATAACACCGATGGAATTTTGATTTCTTTGAACTCCATCAACAATCATGATTAAACTGGAGATAAACGCCCCAAAACAAGTTCTGTTTTCCCGTCTCTAAAAAAAATTAACTCGTGAAAACAGACTTATTTTGTGTTTCCCCGGATTAATTTTTGTTGGAGACGGGAAAACAGAACTTGTGTTTTCCCCGACTTCTTTTTTTTGAGCGGTGATGTCACCTTATTGCCACCGTGCAATTGGGTATTGAAGTCGTTTTTTCGAAATGAGGTGCCGAAACTGTTTGCAGACCGTGCCTCAATTTACAATACTTAACTCACTATAAAGTTTCTTAGCATGATAATTTGAACTTAATTTACCGTGACGAATTGATTGCTTAAGTCTCCGGATGATTGGATAAAGTATTTGGGGAATCCTAAAACGTCGTCTAAAGAAGCGGAACGTTTATTCTGTGAATGTTGTATGCTTAGTTACGTATATAATTGAGCTCATATTGATTATTTACTTTAATACCTCTCGTATCAAAGACAAACCAAAGAAAGACTCACCTTTGATGCATTTTCATGGCAGAGATTGTTGTATGGGCACACTTCTTGAAATGTTTGGATATATTTTTCCGACTGTATCCCGCACACACACAACAGAACGCTCTGTACAATGAGAACTGTCAAAATCCCTTTCATTCTGTAGCTTGTTCTTCCATTAGTTGACATAAATATTTACTATATAACGTATTTGGCGAAATGATTAAAGACGAATCGCATATAATATACATCGAGTTAGATCAAGCTAGTAAAGTCTATCCAACGTAATTCACTAATCTGCCGCTTAACCCTTTGAATGCTGGGAAATTTGTCGTCTGCTAAAATGTCGTCTGCTGAATTTTTAAAATTAGCATTTTCTTCATTTTTTTCAAAGAATACTATCATAATAGCAAACAGTTTGGATCCTGATGAGACGCCACGTTCTGTGGCGTCTCATCTGGATCCAAACTGTTTGCAAAGGCCTTCAAAATTCGGTTCCAGCACTGAAAGAGTTAATACTTTATGGTTTTTCTAAAATAAACTGTTTTAATGTGCAAGTAAACAGAGCATGAAAACACGTCCATTAAATAAGAATGACAATTAGAAAAACTTCAAGCATGCCTCAATAGTGAAAAATAATCAGCACTTTAAGCGTTTATAACACCACTTAACATATAAAATAGCATTCCAATGAAAATAAAACGTCTTAAACAGGTGCACGCTTGGAAGTGAAATTTTTCCATTAAAGAGATAGAGTATATACGAGTTCCCCATTTGTCCAATACTGGTTTATATATGCTACATTTACAACAAATTGGAAACTAATTGGGCACAACCACGTCTGTATCAACACCTCTCTTCTACTTCAAACCAATAGCATTCTTATATAAGACACATTTTGTTAATTAATATTTCAAGGTATGGTTTCATCATGTTTGCACATGGAAGTATTGCACATCTTCACTTGCACTGACTGGTCTGCAACTTGCCAACGCGGTTGCGGTTCTGAATAGTCATACGAACCATTGTTTTTAATGTTATGTTTTTCTTGTGTAAGAACACTTTCAAAATGATAACATTGAAATTACATCATTAAATTACATTATAATTATATCGCATGACACCATTTCCACGTGCAAAAATATGATACCATACCTACACCACGTCAAAGCGTCTCATCTTCACGGGTATTAGGTATGTCATTTAGTGACAAAAATGAAATTAATTAATTTTGTATATGGTCGAATCAAACACAAAACAATAAGTTCGGTCACAAGGACAAGTAATCTATAATGGACTTTCCATACTAATATGATGGCATGTAAATGATAACAATTGGATATGATGTATGCATTTAAGTGGTAGAAACATACTGTTAATAGAGTCGTGACTTTCCATAAATGAAAATGGATAGGACACAACCCACTGATGTGTTCATACTTAGTGCAGTAAACTACCACTATGGTACAGCGCCAATCATTCCGTGACACCGGTGTTGGTTATGAAACCTGTGTATTTTATTTCATTCACATACAAACATTTTAAAAGCATTTTACAATTTGTTTTCTAGAAAGGTCATTGTAGGAGTCATATATTGGATCCAAATTGTGCAACTGTCATTTTAATGAGCAGATATCGTATTATTAAGGAATAATTAAGCATGTTGGCATTACTTTGTCTGTTTGTCGTTGTTTATCTGTCATATAAAGCAGCAATGTTCATTAAAATATACAATCATTTTAACTTACACGAGTAATTCGTCGTTGATGTTTTAATGATGCATTAAAAAACAAAACAAATAATTATCCGTCTTTGCATCGTTCCAGGAAACTCACTTATGTCATAAAACAATCATATTATACAAATGTCGTTAAAAATTGTTTTCCAAACAATGTAACGAACAATATAACAAGAGCTTTGTAATAGAAAAAACGATAGGTCCCACCGAATAAAAAAAACGTCCACAAAAGAATCGGTTTTCCGAAAGTTTCATTAGCTTTATGTAACCGTAGTGCTCGTAACCACAATTTTTGCCTAACGAAACAACTGAAATAAAGTGCATGTTACATAGATCTATTGAGATTCCGATAATATTTCGAGAATGGAAGCAAATATTGTATTTTCACGCGCTGGGTATTTTATTTAATTATAGTTATATAATATTTGATTGGTTGTCGACCATTGTTCTCAGTGTCAATTATTATTTAATATGTACAGTTTTATTTAGCAAATACATTGAAGTTAATTTATATAAGGCACATTTTATATTAAAATATTATTGGGTAATTTTACAAACCGGCACTCATCCCGTCTTTTTGGTATGTCATTCGTTGTATCGCGTTTCTATTACATGCTATATGCAAATAATTTAAAAAAAGAAAACTCTGAGCCAGGATCGAGCAAAAGGTCATTAAAAAAGAACTCCTAAGATTCCGACCTTAAGCCGACAACTTTAGAAAAGGTAGACGTCATGTAGGAATACGGGCATGGTCACCATGAGAACGCCATAAACATAGACGAAACGTAGAGCAAAAACCAAGGTCGCAGGAGAGTTGTAAAAAAACGCTAAAAGTATTAAGGTCCCCTTGACGTCGCAAAGTATCGATTTATCTATTATATTTTATTTGAAAATCACCAATGCATAAACGTTAATGTATCAACGTTCTTGTCAAGTGCTCGCCCAAGAAGTCATCTTTACTGTTATACTTTTACAAACCTTCGTTGTTCTGTTCTGTCCGGTCTGATTGCTCCTGACAAGCTCTGCTTTATGCATCGATTTCGGATATTGGGATGTCTTATACTGCCAGTAGAGTGTGTCTTCGACAATTTGCATTTCTCAGAAAATGGCGCCGATGTCCTGACTACTCCATTCCGACCAAGACCAATATTCTTGAGCAGCGACATAGATGCAGTGAATCGAAACATTTATAAAATACATGAAGTGCGGACGCTGTAAGGTCGTAGTACATTTTCAGTGCACACTTCAAGATTGCAGTAGAGATGTTGAAGGCCGAGGAATTGCAGCGTAAGTGCAGTACTAACGCTTTATAGTACAATCCCTGGGGATATGTGTGTGACTTTTTTGTCCAGAGCATTTTTTGGTCTCATTGGGTAGGGGAATGACTGAAGTTCAATTTTAGTCAGGGTGGACGGTTCAAGTCATGGTCGTTTCCATGGAAACCAAGATGGCGGCCATGAGAATGTAATTTTCAGTGATTCATTTTGAAATCTACATCAATGAGTCCCTGGGACTCGCATATTTTGAATCAATGGGTCCAAACTGAAAACAATGGGTCCCAGATTGTGTCTTTGTAAATTCGTTACAAATAATCTACTTAACATGATACACCTTAGCCAGGGTCTCTTTTATGCAAGTTTACAGCTAAAAACAAAAATAGGTTTATAGCAAGTAAAATCTTTATTTGTTTTACTTTTAATAACAAACAGTGAAACATATAACATCTTAAACAGAGAACTTTTTACATCTTTAACAGTTTTGACTGACTAGACTTTTAATAAATTGGATGACTAGAGTTATAATTTTTTGGTCAAAATTAGCCCTTCCAAACAGTGTGACAAAATACAATTTCTCCTTTGGTCAAAAGGTTTACAACCTCAATACAGATTTAGTGTAACAACACTCATACTGTATTTAAGGTGTATAGCCTTCTTGCCTTGTTTTTTCTCCAGACAGGGAGAGCTTTTTCCACAAATTCATTCTGGGCAAAATTGCACAACTGCACTCTCATGAGTTTGTCTTGTTTCCCTACAGTAAACCTGTTCATGAATTTGGTCAAGACCTTAGTCTGTAAAGAAAACCCCCCTATCACATCCTGCAGTATAAACAGCAGATGTTTGTGTTGTTATATGTACTTACATTCTACGTAACATCGGACGGCATACTGTACGATCTGTATCACTATTATGTATGTACCGTATAAAAATAATGCTATTTATTTAAGAAATTGCAAGTTTTAAATGTCACTTTAGAAAAAACAACACTGCTCAATTAATCCAGAAAAGTATAATAACATCGCTTTACTATATAAATAATAACTGTCTGCGCTCACAACAGACGAACGCAAACTGTGTTTTCCGCCGTTTATTCTTCATATTTAAACCACATGGTTTACATCGAGGATGTGTTATCGATAAATATCTACACAGCGAGTTTAAAATGTTGAGGATCAATTTCGAAAACCTTTTTCGGTCGCATTTTCTTTGTTTACCATCCGGGACAGCCAATTAATCGTCCAACAAACTTTTAATAAAACGCCGTAACTGATTGGATAATTGATATATTTCAACCAATCAAAATACGCGTACTACATTCCCAATGTAGTAATGTGACTTCCGTTCTACTTTTTCAAAACGGTGGTGAAATGTTTTTTGCTTATATCCACGAATCGTATTCGGTATCATGTACAACTTTGACGATGTTGAAAATCGGAGTTTTTAAACAATTCGTCTCGAAAACGCACATGTTTGAGAATGATGCGTCCCCAGAAAAAAACGTGCGTCTGGCACGCGGGACGCACGGAAAATGAATCACTGAATTTTTAAGGAACCGTTGTGGTCCAAATCTTTAGTTTTACTAGTTTTATATGCCTGCATATTTTAAATTAAATTCCTCTGACGTTTCAATCATTCATATTTGGCTTTCAGATTTACTGTTTATTGAGGTCAAGAAAGGTCATGGTCAAGGTCGTTTAAAGGTCAAACTGTAGAAAATGCTACAAAATTATGGTTTCTATCCCATACCAATATTTATTATATAAACAATTTAATCGATATATGCTCAAATAGTGTTTTTAAATATAGTGCCGTCAGTGTAAAGAAGAACAAAATTCATTTCAAGGCCATAACTTAAATGCTCATTAAATACAAAGGCATTGTGTAACACCACCAACTACGTAATTTTCTTAGAAACTTGAATGTAGGAATAGTTGTTTGTTTAACTAAATGATGTACTTATGCTTGTTCAACTAATTACATATTGAGTTCAAAGACTGAATAAAATACTGACGTTAATTATGATATAGGGCCTTGCCAGTTGATTTTTCAAAAGTGTAATCGATATATGAAAGTGTAATGGTCTTCAGATAAAAATATTCGGATAATTGTATCATTTGTTCTGGCTCATTATAGAACATCGTGATATTTTTAAACTAAAGAAAAAACAATTTGTAGGTCACCGCATTCACATTTTTGAAAGTGTTATATATTTCGGATACAACAATTCGGATATAATTATAATTGTACTTTATTTTCTTTTAAAGTTTCTTTGTTTAATGTTCTTGAGTATGTTCAAAGGGTAAATGCTGTATAAGTATATTTTACTGTATTTTTTTCAAATATACAGTTTTATTAATACATTTTGAAACAGAACGGTTTAATCAGGTGGAATTTATTCTAAGTGCCACTTAAAGTTTTAGTTCAATACATAGTTTACTACTTTGGTACATGCAGCCATCTTCTTCGGTTCCTATACAAAGATCAGAGTTAGTTAAGGTCAATAGCAAGTGTATGCTTTGAAGAAAATACAACACGTTTTTTTTTTAATATTTCCAATTTATTTATTGAATTGTGTTATGTTTCAAACATATTCTGTCAATATACCAACATACACAATTTTCAAAATTAACTTTCAATAATCATGTTTATTTCATTATATATGTTAAAAGATTTCAGTACTAGATATAGCATTGTTAAAATTATAATCCGCTCCATAACAATAGCACAACATGATAAACGGTAAACATGAAGATTGATATAACTCTAAAAATGACATGCATGTTATGCATGTGTTTATACAAACAAAATATGTGTATATATGAAATTGTGGATAAAAAAACCTGCCAATAAAAAAACAATATAGATCTAGGGATAAATCATACTTATAACAGAGTATTTTTATTTCGACTTATTCATGTATAAAATAGTGCATTGTAGTTTCATCAATACTGACACAATTAAAAACATCATAAGAATATTACAACATGTTAATCTAGTCAAAATGTGATTTGATAGTCATCAGCACTAAATGTTACACTTTCAGCTGTGTGTAAACAAACGTAGAATTAACATTTATCACATAAATACAAAACATGAAATAAACATGTTTTAAACTGTATACAAATCACGTAGCTTAATAAACACAAATATGACATCGTAAATGTGAAACTTGTTATTTTTACCGACAATTTACACTAGAATTAAATTGCAGAAACAAAATGTATATTGATCTGAGTCTGCATTATACGCGACTCATAAAATGTTCTCGTCTATATTCCTCAAAGATAGACACAGAACTTGTTAGACATGCTAATGCTTACATTAAAGAATACCTCTGTTAATTAATTTCTATGACATGTTCTATAACATTTTTTCCCTTTTTATTTATCAACCTGTACAGGGACAGAAAGTTGAAGATTTTGGGTTTTTACAAACATTGCCTTGGCCATTGCTACTGCATTTACAATACTTGCAGCATGAAACTCCACCCTTTCTACACAGAACTCTCAATGTGGAACATTCTTTTCACGCGCAAGTCACGGCAATTGTGTCTGGAACACTCTTATACGCACGTGTTGGTACAATATGCCCATTTTCACCAGTTGTAATTCCGTACATTTGAGGATCAATGTTACTTGTTTGTTTTTCGTGCGTACAATGTACTTGAAGGAGTGTAAGATACAGACATCTTAAGATATGGTCCTTAATTGAATGACTTGTTGGTGGAAGACTTTGTATATCCGCTGCATTTCCTGTATGGTGCAGATCATATCGGAGACTATCAATTGTTTTACATTTACTGTTTGGCTTAATTACTTGAACCAGGTATTCCTATGCTTTCATTAGTACATCTTCGGGAGTGTCGCTTAAATTCTGACCAAAGTTCATCCGAAATTCCTCTGGATGCGCCTTTAGTGCAGAAAGTTTGGTCCCTATTTTGCTAATATTGTCACAGCCAGTTAGAATGTGTGCAGCGGGTAGTACATGACAAAGATTATTGTTCTTCTCAGTTATCAGATGAAGAGGAATATAACGAAGTGTATTTCCTATTCCAGCCCTCATCCACAGCTCTTCTAAGCCATTTGTAGACAATATGCTCCAAAAATGAAGTCCTAAAACCGTCACGTCTGTGTCATTGGAAAGCAGTACAATTCTTTTATAGTCATGTTTTGCGGTATTGATTGCATGGGGCACAATGCGTACGTCAGCTTCTTCTACAAGCAGCTTCAATGACTCGATACAGTTTTCATTGCCATTATAAACAGCAATACAGTCAGTTGCTATTCCGTCTTTTACAGTGCTGCTTAATACTTGTGAGCCAGATGCCCAGAAAGTATCCATATTTACCGGCAACGGTGTGTCTTCATTGAACATAATGACTTCAATAGGCCTGTATCTTGACCGCCGGAATCTCTCGTTGTCTTTTATAGAACCTTCAATGTATGAATCAAATACAAAGTCTAGACTCTTGGCTGTCATGCTCAAAGCATATATATATATATATATATATATATATATATATATATATATATATATATATGGCAAATGCGGCACATATGTCATTGAATGTTCTCAACCCTGAAATCCTTACTTTCCTGATGTTGGCCATTACATCCACTATGTATGCAGTTTGTGTTTCTTTCCATGATGCGGGCGATGCTTCACTTTCAACAGGCTCCAGCGTCTTTTCCATTTCATGCACCAACATATATTTGGCAGGTTTTGTCATCAAACCTCTGTCATCAAAAAGATATTTTGTGGTGACTAGGTCATATTGAAACAAGTTGTTTAGAGTCATACCCTCTTGCTTGACAAATGTCTAATAATCTATAGCCTGCAGCAGAATCGTTCAACTTTCGTTTGGACTTCATACTTTGCTTTATCTGAGAGTCATTGATTGACTGGAAGGTTTTAATATTGTGCCTGTGTATCGTGTCGAACAAGCTCTTGTTCTTCTGGATAAGTCTTTCCATTAGAAACTCTAGATATAATTCCCGTCCTTTGATTTCAACTTGAAGGATACTCTTTTGTATTTCTTTCGTCAATTTGTTGATTGATGATATTGTGCAGCGTTACTTCTTCGGATTGTGTTTCAAACGGATTCTCGTATGATTGAATATATTTTACCATATCTGTGATATTTGCCTCCCTGGCACTTGTTTCAGAGTTTTTAAATTCATGGTTTACAGTCAGTTCGTGGCAGAATGGCTTTGATCCACTTTTCTCTCTGTGAAGTGTGTCGACTGCCATCGTTTCATTGTACATTATTTCCCATTTGGCCACGTAGTTCTTCTTTCTTGTACTGCCTATTATCCATCCACTGCTTTTTGGGGAACGGTTTATAGTTTGTTCCTGACAAAGATCTGCAGCAACGGCTTTAAATTAACCTGGCGTTCTTTTGACAACAAACTTCCCTTTCAAAAACGACTCGTGTATCTCCGGAGCAGTATCTGGTAGTTGCTTCATATCTTCTAAATATACAAATCACCATCGGAAATAATTCACACAGTCAAAGGCTGCAAAGTATGGCATGATTTCTATAACCGTTGGTAGATGCAGATTCCAATTTCCTTCTCTGTCCGCTCTCATAATATTCCTTAACAGGTGTACAAGCTTGATAAAACCATACCAGTACTTGAATGTTTCATTTTGGCTTCATTTCTGGGATACGAACGCTTGAAAATCTGGAAGTAGCTCTGTTGCCTTTCTTTTGAAGTCCACAAGCAGCATCTTACTTTTGTCCCTTTGCTTGAGTGCAACGGCATCTTGAAGTTTCAGCAAAACTTTCAAATCTTGATCGTACTTCATACAGTCCGAAATTTTCAAGAATTCTACCCACAGTAGTCTCTCTAGTGCTTCTCCCAAGAGCATGAAACCTTTGACGGATCGGACGTAATTTCCACCTGTCAGGACAGAATGAACAACATTCGGTCCGAATACAGCATTTTCCACAAATATGGTTTCTGCGCCGCTATTGCGGATAAACTTCCCAATACACCCAAGGAAGATTTTCGTAAAATGGAAAGTTCCAAGCATAATCACCACATCTTTTAATTCATCTGGTCTGGACATGGTAATTTCCCTAAAAATGTGGTAGACACTTTCATCGCATGCAATAGCTAGTTTTGTCTGTTTGAGATTTACCAGAATTGTTTGGAAGTTCTTGAAAGCAGTATATACCGTTCTGTGTTCTGTAACAGGATATGCAAGAATCGGCAGAAAACCTACAATAATTTATCCAATGGTTTCATCCGTTGTAAGAGAACTTAAGGCACTCCGATATGGAATCTTCTGTGAGTCCTCAGCTGGGATATCCCTCCAGAGTCGATATTGGATATATCTAGCCTTGCCAGGGACCATGCAGTATCTTTAAGTAAAATATCTTGTTTTAAGCATCTTGGTATTCCATGCAGTTACTATAAGTTGTTTGGAGAAGTGGTCTCTTAAGAGGTTGTGTATACTCTAGAATTTCTTGACATTCAAAATTATCTTGTAAAACAGTAGTTTCAGAAATGTTTGGCTTCTTCTTGGTTATTGATGGCTTTTCTTGGAATAATACGGTGTCATGACTACCTCCTATACCACTAAGTACTGCTTCCTCGTGATCGAAGTTGTCAAAGGCTGCCATTCTCGGTATCAAACATACTAGGAATTGGTGCTTTCCCATTACAACTGTCAACAATCAAGCCTGCCATGTCATCATGGTATCTTTGCATTTCATTGTACGAGACGGACAAACCATAATGATTCATACTAGTTTTCAATTCGCAACCCTGGCATTTGTCATGTTTAACTTGGGAGTTCATTAAATGAAGTGGTGTTCGTCTGGATCCGTTGTGAATATTGTAATAAAGGATTTGGAAAAAAGCCGCCATCTTCATTTTTTTAAACTTGTATACTGTTACCTTTTCTGTTTGGATAATCATTATCTCCATCTGTTTCCTCACCTTGTTCTTCGTAATAGAATTTTGAGTCAAAATTAAAAACCTTACCAAGAAACCTTAGCAATAATTCCGGTATTTTTGTATTCTCCCAAGACTCTTTTAAATCAACTGCATCACAGAACTTTTCATTTAGTTCAAAATCACAATTCTTCAACTCCGTCTGTATTATCTCGGCACATCGGTCAATACAAACTTTATCCTTTTGAGAACTTGTACAGTCAGAGATCTGTTTTTTACCTTCCATGTAAAATACTGTTGATGCAGATCCTTTCGACTCTAAGAAAATAAGACATAGGCCATAATGATTGATCAGCCGCAGTCTGATTTCTTTGTTAGTGAATGGTGAATCAGATGTCGCTATGTACCCATTTGCTTTGACTCTCAGATCACTTATAACCAATGTCTCACCTGACAACACTTTAACATCAATGTCTTTGATAATCTCAGCGAAAGCCTCTCTTTTCCTAGATTTACACGGTATTTCCATCTTACATTTTTCAAATTCATACTGTCGCAAATATCTACGCTATCAGTTAGTGTGATAAAACAATTCTGCCCCAAACACTGAATATTCGTCTTGCAAGTCACACACCCTAGTTCATACTTCATCTTGAAGAAACATTGCTGATTCTAGAAATGTTCTTGCCCTGTCACATTCAGATATTCTGTATTTCTTAGTATCACCTTTGATTTTTACCTAAACACATACAATACATAGTTTTGTACTGGGATTTTCATCAGGAGTATTTATGGTAATCCTTGGCTTTAAAACAGATCTACGTTGTTGAACAGATAAAGAGACATTTTTGTTTTGATCTACTGCTATCTGGAGTTGATCAGCATTATATTTACAAGAGCTACTGGCTATTTTACCTAAATAGTTCTTATGGGTATATGATTTATTACACGTTTTTGACATATGGCTACACAAAGAAATCAGATTCAAGTCTAAGTAAACGTTCATTGACACAGTCATTTCTGATACTTGCGGTTTCTTTCACTTTCGATCTTCCATTTTCTGTACTCGTTGTAAACTGGTCTGTATCTTGTTGACAGATGATACACTTCAAAATGTCTGGTCCGGATAGAAATAGCCTTGATCTCTTGCTAGGAATGGGAGCATCCTCCTCCATGCCTGAATGACTGAGCCTGTATTAAATTGAAGCACAACAAATAGACTTAACAGTGTTAATATTATTACCTACTATTTATTGAATTTGATATTGATTTTTGCTTTGTTTGAATATCGAAAGTTTTCAACTTTGTTTCTAAGAGTAACATGACAACTTGGAAATGTGGAAGAGGTAGTGGGTTTTACCAATATTGTTCTTTAAATAACTGTTTAAAATAAGTAGACAAGAACAAACTGAGCCTGCAATTCAAGTAGGGTTTTCAGCGCTTTTGAAATTTGATCTTGCATTAAAACTATTAAAATATGCAATTTATCGAAACTACCAGTCGTACCTTGTGTTAAGTGAAATCTGCACAAATCCAACCACAACAATGAATAGTTTCCAGTAATGTGCTGTACGCAATACCATCACAATCAAGTGGCCAATACAACACCAGAATCTAGAAAAAGAATGATAAATTATAACACCAAAGCTATATAATTACGCCGAATGAATTAGATTATAAAATGTACTTTGGTAGTTTAGGTTTTAAAATAAATATAATGATTATCACTACATTGGCATTTATTTGGTGAGTAATATTTAGAAAGGTGTCATGAACATCATTAGTACATGTAGATTTACCACTGTAGTCAACATCTTCACAGAAATAGACAGGAATATAATGTTGTCAATAAATGGCATCTGAAATTATATGAAATGCAGGGTTGTTAAATACGTGAGCAGTGGATATATACGGAAGCAAATACTGTAAGTTTGAATTGGTTGAAATAAGTTTGAAGTTTTAACACAACCTCCACCGCTACAATACTCCAGAAGTCTTCTGAATGGATATATGAAAGAAACCAAAAATTAATTTATCTAAAATATACTTATCTGAAATAAACAACACTTTAAAAATGTGATAACCAAGCCTTTCCCTGGCATATTCATTTTTTTTCTTTTCACTTCAAACTTAATCAAAATGTGCTGTAATAGGCAAATAAAAATAATATCCGAAAATATGTTTATCCGAAGACTATAACACTTAGAAAAAAAATGAACAGGACTCTCCCTCTTAGTAACTTTTTATTTTAATTTATAAACAAATAAAAGCAAAAATTAATAATACGGGCAAAAGCCCGCGAAGCGGGCGTTGACCGTTCATACATATGGAAATTTAGACATAAAATTACATAAGAATACCACATATGGAAGCGTCTCAAAAAAATTACCACGCGACATATATTTTCGCGATGCTATTTATGACCTTGAACAAATAAAAAACACTTTGACATATGCTAAATTACATATAAATACATAACTCAGGAAAAATTATATCAATGACATCATAATTGTGTAGCGAATCGCACTAAATATTCTCGCATTATTTGTTTTTCTTCGCAACCGTTCCAGAATTAAGACATTACTCAATTATCTCCCCTGAATACTCTTCTTCAGTGGGTATAAGCCGAAGACTGGTTCACAACATATAGTGACAGTCTTTACCAAACACAATTTACGTGAACATAACCCGTCTTAAATATATTGCCGAATATCAGATTTCTCTCGAATTTATTTGCTTTGATCTTTTCGATATCTTATTGTTATTATTATCCTGACAAAGCACAAACGCTTGTTAAAAAATATTTGTTTTAAACGTTATAGTTGGCATCTCTATTCTTCCAGTATAATCGCGGTATTTCAATAACGACACCCTACTGTTTATTTGTCAGAATTTGTGACGCATTTTCCATTCGCTCTCAGAAAGAAGTTGCACGTGTGATCATGAGCAATATTCTGGTAAGTTGTCGTTGTTATCCATTAGAAACACATTTATTAACAAAATTTAAAGATATTCCGATCTAACGTTTAAGTCTTTAAGCTTTAATTTTTAATGTATTTACACCTCGTCTGCTCGCACTTTACCGATATCCCGAAAGGTTACATATCACTATAATAAGTTTAGGACTAAAACCAAAAAATCCGATACCTTTGGATTTCTTATCACAATTTTACGTAAAAAATCTTCCAGAATCGAAGTCAACAAAAAACAAGACATTTATAAATTGTCTGCATTATTGATCAGATTTTAAGATATTTGTTGGTTTTCCGTCTTTAGAAGCTGTTTTGCCAAGGCAAAAGCTGGGCTTCACACAAGCCATTCTATCCAGCAAAACTGACAGTGTTGGTTTACAGAAATCAACAAAGGAGGGATTCCTGAACTATCAAAGTTTCCAAGCTATACACACAGTTATTATCTGTGGTGATCTTTATTGGTTCTGTTGGTTTACTTGGATGGAACATGTGTGAACTTTTATAGAACTTTGAAAAGTCTATATCTCTCTATCTATAAACAAAAATCAGCTATGGTATAATAAGATCAGATGTGCAAACAATGTCAAAGGGTTGTTAAATTAACAATTTGAAGGCAATTATGCTGAAAAAATATGAAAGTTCCTATGCAAATTTAGTCTGTATATCGACAAGTGTCTGCCAATAAATGTCAAACTAGTAATACAAAACTTACCACAAGTATGTAAAAGCACTTAGTACCTGCTGTGATCATTTTTAGTAAGATAGTGTAATTCTATACAGTAGCAAATAGCTTGTTTAGTAAATGCATAATGCAATTAATATGATTTCCTTCATATTGTGTTATTAATAAATTGGTTGTTACTTGTTAATCCATGATAAATGTTTTATGGCTAGTACAAAACCAGCATTGTTAATTTTGTAAAAGGTAATAAAATAACAACACTTTGTAATTTCATATACGTAAATATTCGTGTACAGTAGGTTGATGACAGTGTTTTAGTAATACTTATTTTGTAACTATTATTTTATGTGCAAATAAATGATGTGAAGTGTTTTGTATCTCCACACAATACCACATACCTTTTTATATATGTACAGTGTTATGTGTTATTTGAATGTTTAAATTAAAAATTATGGATGATATAACATGATGCAGTCTAACATTTGCATTCAAATTGTAACTATAGAGCTAAGTGTATGCAGTTTAGACTGTGATTTAAGAATTGCTACAAAATGGCTAGTTTTTTAGTGGCGACAAAATTTAAACTATTCAACAATAGTTTGCGAAAGAAAATTAGAATCCTTCCAGATACCTGTATTTATTAAATATTTTAATTGCGAAACAAGTATGCTGTTATGCTGTTACACATAATTATACATTGATAATAAATAAGAAGACAATTAGCGGTGTTAACGTTTCCCAACAGTAGAAATCATTCTTCTGATGAAGTCAGTGGTATACAGACGAAAGCTCCAGGTATGGCTTTCAATACGTATTGTGTGTTTTTTGACAGTCTAAAACTAATTGGATTAAAAAAATCCTGTCAAATTTGTCAATCGAAATTGATTTGACACATCACATGATTTTGATTATGTCAAATCAGTGTACTGTATGCTAAATGCAACTGCTTTAGCAAGCTGTCAAGTTGATTTAGACATTTGATGAAACAAACTGTTGCCGGGGTAGGACCAGTACTTAGTGTCTGTACATGTATGGCGTATCATGACGTCGAAAGTCTACAAGACCTACTAGGTAGAACGAGAAATGTACTTTGACGTACAATTTTCACCGACCCTTGAGTGTTAGCAAATCAGAAGATACCTTACATCTAATGCTTTTAGAGATATTTGACATTGAACATTATTATTATTATTATTTATACCAAATTATGCGACTATCGACCGCTTACTCATAGATATTGTGCGTATTTATTGACCTGGCGTGGCGGAAGTAACCTCTGACTTATGCAAGTTATGGTTATTACAAAATACGACCAACGGGGAGGTTATTATACATTATTTATCCCGTTAATGTTTGGTAACTGTTTGGTTACCGTTGGGAATTTCCTTCACAGTAATGCGCTGGACGGTCATGATACTCTGCACCGCATGAATAAATACTCACAATATGCTGAATAATTTTAATTTTAAAAAGGCAACAATTGAATTTACTTCAAATTTGTATTTAATCTTTTTCAATGGCTTAAATACTTGAAACTTTTATGCGTTGTTTTTTCAATTCTGATATTTTTATTAATTTTGTCCTTAATTAAAAAAAAGATTTTAAACATTTATTAGGAATAAATCAGAAGAAAAAGCGGCTCAATAGACAAGTGTTTTGATTGGCTGTTAAGAAAATGTATACGTCAAAGTACAAACATGTATGTCGAAGTACAAATTGTACTTTGACGTACAAACATATACTTTGAAGTATATTTTATATTTGTATTCGACGTACAATTATTGTACTTCGACGTACATTTCTCTTTTTACCTAGTAGGTCTTCTTGACTTTCAACCCAAATGGTACGCCATAGTATGTCTTTAGGGTTATCTAAAGAATGCTCCTACTTAAGGGATCAATACAGAGACCTCCCAGTGACTAAGCCAGTTAGCAGACACCCCATCCATTATACCACAGCCATCGAACCAGCTTTAAATTCCTGTTGCTTGAAAACAAAAAAATTATAAGATGCTAGATCTTTAAGCTAGGAACATGTAACTCGTTTTATTTTTCGTTTTAAGATTGATCTTTTAAGATGCATTACTTAATTATTGCAACAATTAAATTTTTTTGAACACAATCATGTCCATATATTTATTAAAAATACATGGTTATCAAAAAACTTAAAAAGCGTTTACCCGTAAATTAGGTAGCACCTATAATCATATTATAAATAACACTTATATACAATAAGGCGCTGAACGGTTGAAAAATCTTCATTTTGCTGTTTGAACAAAGCATCTGTTGCAGACGACACAAGTTTGCCGCAAATGGCGTGTCTCTATCAAAGGGAGGTAATTTTCTGTGTACAGAATATATTAATTGTGCATTACAGTATACAATCTCTTGCACGACGGTTACATTACATTCACCTTTGTGTTGGGCTCAGAACGGACTATTATTATGAAAGCGTCTCATTCATGTCATGATCATTCCAAACGTTCATCATTGAGGTTACAGTATACTAAACAATCTCTTGCACGACGGTTACATTGCATTCACTGGATTAAAGAAAACGATCTCATACCATGATATCTTAAATCAGTCTTAATTCATTATTATAAAATTGATATGGTTTTTTTATTTTAAGAAACCAATATACATACACACGTCGAAGCAATTCCTAACTTCACTCAATAAAAATTATGTCCATTTTGTATACATTTGTGAAGTGTGCGAAATTATTCCGCCTGCGTAAATGGGCAAAATATAGTTCCAAGGATGCATTAATACTACCAAGTTTTTGCCGGATTTATCGTAACTTTTAAAGTCATATTTCTTAATTTATTGCATGCGACCATAAATATTCAATCAAATGTACATTGAATGCGTTTGTTCGGTTTTACCCAAATAACAGGCAAAATGGCAAGCTGAGCCTTTCGCAGAGTTGTATGTGAGAGCAAGGAACGACAACTCTGCGTGGAGATTGTAAAGTATAATGGCTAATTCTAGTGTGCATATAAAACTAGTGCTTTACAGATTGGATGTTTGATTTTATTGTCTATAGGGCAAACAATATATGCATGAGGACTTCAAATGACCTTGACCTTTAAACCACGTGACCTTTACCTTAAATGACCTTTAAATAATATGATATTATCAAAAGAAAAGGTACTGACATTAAAATATATTATATATCATTTGCAGGTAATTTCCCTGTTATGAATGTGTGTATATTATGCACACATTTGTAGCATATGACAATGTGTTAAGCAAAACCAGTTTAACTATAATATCAGTTTCTGAACAAAATTACGTATTTTAATTGTGCCACGTAATGACTTATAATTCGAAAACTATTTAAGTTATGACCTTAAAATAAATTGTGTCTTTCTCAGTACATACTTCACTTTGTTTAAAAGCACTATTTGAGCATATATCGATTAAATTGTTCATATAATAAACATTGGTTTTGGGTAGAAACCATAATTGTGTAGCATTTTTTACAGTTTGACCTTTAGATGACCGTGACCTTTCTTGACCTCAATGAACAGTAAATCTGAAAGCTTAATATAAATACTTAAAACATCAGAGGAATTTAATTCAAAATATGTAGGCATATAAATCTAATAAAACTAAAGATTTGGACAGGTATGATCCCTTTGCAAATAACATTATAATGGCCACCATCTTGGTTTCCATGTAAACGACCATGATTTGAACCGTCCACCCTGACTAAAATTGAACTTCGATCATTCCCCTATACAATGAGACCAAGAAATGCTCTGGACAAAAAATTCACGCAAATATTCCCAGGGACTAGACTATTAGGACGTGATTGGACGTGCACGCGAAAGAATAAAAAGACAGCGGGATCAATGTGCGATGGTTGACGGTATGTGTTTTTGTTAGAAATAGATATTGGCGTTTTTATTGTTACTTTTTTTTCCAAAACTGAATATTAATGTCGTTTGGAAGACGCAAGTGCGATGTGACGGAATTTTAACCGAAAACGCCGTTCTGGAATGAGAAAATACCAGCGCGTTATTTGCCTTGTATATCCAAAACAATATGCGGTGCTATTGAAAGACTTGCTCAATTCACGTAAAATTATTTGTGATATCAAGGTTTCTTTTTTAACAATATTTTTTTTACTGAGTAAATGTTAGTTTTTTGCACTTGATTTGAGTTACCCGTACCACAAGGTTGTGTCAAATACTTCATTGATTTGAAAGTTCGTCACCGGTTATTTTGAAGTATGCATTGGATGAATGCTACATGTGAAGTTAATGATTGCTTTATAAAATTGCTCGGACCATAAACGGTTTTGCGTAAGCCGTTTCATTTATATAACACAATGAAATTATGGCATTCTTGTTGTATGATTGTTAAAAGCTTATACAGCGAACGCTATTTTAACGAAAACAAAAATAAATATAATTTACTTGTGCATTAATTAAACTTTATTTTCGGCTTTATGGAAATATTTTCTCCAGCCGATTACATTTTTCCAAAGACGCGTATTGATTTTGAGATCAATTTTTTCAAAACCATTTATGCCTAGTGGACTCTCCCATCCTTCTTAATTAGACCAATTTATTTCCAAAATTAGAGATGTTTAGTAAATTTATTTCTATATTTAGAATATTTTTTACAAAAATTCCTTTAAGCAAACAGCGCAGACCCTGATGAGACGCCGCATCATGCAGCGTCTCATCTGGGTCTACGCAGATTGCCAAGGCCTTTTTCTAGACGCTAGGCATCAATGGGAAGTCAGCAACCAAACATAATGCGCACAGTGAGTCTGTTATTGTAAAAAGCGGACGGTTGAACATATTTAGTGAAAGTATGGTCGAGTGCAAGTTTCGGCTACCCCTGACGACTGACGATTATTGGACTCCTACTCGTCGCTTTATGAACACATTAATACGCCATGACTAAAACAGGTAGGCAAACATTTTGATCTTGATTCAAATACTATATATTTTATTTTTGGTTTAATATTAAAGGGATCTTTTCACGCTTTGGTAAATTGACAAAATTGAAAAAAGTTGTTTCAGATTCGCAAATTTTCGTTTTAGTTATGATATTTGTGAGGAAACAGTAATACTGAACATTTACCATGGCCTAATAGAGCCATTATATGCATCTTTTGACGATTTTAAAACCTAAAAATTATAAAGCGTTGCAACGCGAAACGATTGAATAATTTGGAGAGTTCTGTTTTTGTCGTTAAATTTTGTGAAACTACGAAGATTGCTTATATAAGGTATAAAATACGTTCAGTTTGTGTACTCGGCGGATTAGCTCAGTAGGCTAGAGCGTTTTTACTTCAGGACTCTGGCAGGACTCCAGGGGTCACAGGTTCGAAACCTGGTCCGGGCAATGCTCTTTTCCTTTTTTAAATTTTATTCTTGATTTTTTACTGGAGCTTTTACGATCCAATGTTTACATGTATCGATATAAAGCATTTAATGAATAAGTTAAAAAAATGCCAAAATCTGTGAAAAGGCCCCTTTAATGTGCAAAGGTATATGCCTTCATGATACAGAAAAAAAGTTTAAAGATATAATGTATTTGTCCGGCGCTTTTGACTGATTTGTATCCGTTATTCCGTCATATTCCCATTCGAATACAGTTTTTTTCCCAAATCCAGCATCAGAGTTCTATTACTTTTGATGATGGGACACTAAGATGTTTGGAAATTCCCAAATTTACAGTATAATTCATATTCCCAAATTGCTTGGAAAAAGCCCTGTTTCTTTAGATAATTATTTTTTATGACCAGATGATATGTAGTATACAATTCATATTGTTCCTCAGTGAAAGGTCATGGTCATATTCTAAGGTTAAATGTCCTTAAATTTCTATTGTGAAACGTGTAATGCCAAATATTTTGAATGTAGGATTTAAAAATTATGTTCAATTAGTATTGCCAAAATGACCGTAAAATATAAGTCAATGCATGGTCATTGGTTGAAGGATCAAGTCACAGGTCAAGGTCAAAGTTAAAAATTTATCAATACCACTCTCTTATTTTGACATACCTGTAAGAGTTGTAAAAAATTGTGGTGAAATCATTACCCACGGCCAGATAATTGGACCGTGTGTAACTCCCCTGTTTCTCTATTGAACGCTTGAGGTCACAATCAAAGGTCAAAATTAAGATGAATAGTTTCTGCTCTTTAACTTTTTAATGTACATGAGGATTTTAATATTACTTAAAATTATAAGTCTTCATTACAAAATAGGGGATGTTCTTCGAAAACCGCGTATGTCAAGATTAGCTTTGAAAATGCGTTATGCTTTATCGGAACAGTGGTTGCACTACACATTTTCTGCAGCATTCTGCAACTCAAGACAAATAGTCATTAACTTTCTTTCTTTTTTTAATGCCTATCAGGAATTTAATATTATTTTGAACGACCTGTCCCATCATTCCAAAAAGATTTCTCATGTAGAGTTCTTTTGCTGATAAGTGAATGGTCAAGTTTACAATTCAAGGTTAAAGTGAGATTATGGGCATTTTTCACTGTTGAATTGAGCTTAAAAGAATTAACAGGTATAAAGAGTTATAGCGGGATCATATGGTGCTTGTATTCAGTGGAATTGTTCACTTTTTGATAAAAGCAACAAACTTGGCACATTTGTAGATAAAAGTATTTTATTCAATTTTAGCTATGGACCCATCTCCAATTTTCAAGATGGCCGCCATTTTCAAGATGGCCGCCAAGATGGCCGCCAAATTTTAGGAAATTACATGTTACTGCCATATTTGATTAAAATATTCTGTTTTTGGCATTGAAATTAGCTGTTTTATGTTATCAGTTTATTAAAATATGTTTCTACGTGAAAAACAATGAATTAAATATTGCATATAATTCAAAATGGCTTCCAAAATGGCCGCCTAAAGTACAAACAAATAGGATTTTCCTACTCAAATCTATAATTTCAATACTCATTGAAAGTATTTATATAAGCAAGTGTTTTTCTCTTTTTTGAATTTACAGATACATTCATTTGTATAATATTCTCAACATATTGTGTCAGTCCTTAAATAAAGAAATAACTGCATTCAACGAGTTCACACTTCCAGACCTTAAAGCTGTCTTAAAATCTAACCGCGGTCACATCCTCCACAACATATGGTGCTTGTATTCAGTGGAATTGTTCACTTTTTGATAAAAGCAACACACTTTGCTCATTGGTAGTTTAAAGTATTTAAGACAAAATAGGCTATGGACCCAATTCATATTTTTCAAAATGGCCGCCATTTTCAAAATGGCGATCTTTTACAAATCAAATGAAATATTACAATACTTTATTATTAATTATGCTGATAATCAAAAATCTTTGCAAGAAAAACATGTATTATAAGTATTTTGTTAATTTTGTACTTTTTGTAAGGTCAAAAGGTCATTTTTTGGGGAAAAAATATGCTTTTTTGGCAAATATTCATTTACTTTTATAATAAATAAATCCATAAAACAGATTATCATGGTCCGAGAGCCAACTGGTGTTTATTGCAAGTTTTGAGGCCAAGCATTTATGTGTATATTTGAAAAGAGATCTTTATATCCTTCCAGAAAAACCATTTCTTAAGTGTCACAGCCGTGCATATCTATGTTTTTTTTTTGTGGGTAAAATCACTCAAAATCGAAAGTTTTCCCTTTGATTTCTGGAATAATTAAATAAATGACATTTTCAGTCATGGGAATTCAACCAGGGTTTCAGTTTTGGGGTATTAAAAAAGTATCAGAAACTTTCTTATAATTCAGAAAGAAAAAAATTTCCATGTATGTTTTTCAAGGGAAAAACCACCAAATTTCGCATTTATTATTGCAAATTTGTCTATTTTTCACATTTTAATTCCGCGAATTCTTTTACCAAGTTAACAATTTCCAAAATATTTGTCTAATTAGTGTTTTAAAACACACATGGCCACCTTGTTTCATTCCAACAACGTCTTTTTTATCAACATCTATATGTGATGTTGGGTGGAAATGAATAAATGCACACACAAAACTGCTGATTCCTGGAATACTTTGATTTAATTAGATTTATAAGACATGGGATCATTATAATAAACAAATATTGTTCGCATATATACAATTACATATAAGATCACTCTAAACAAACCATGCATATAAGATCACTCTAAACAAAAAATTAAATGACCGCAGTGTTATTATCGGTCAAAACCACTATTTGTTACAGTTTATGTAGGTTCAAAACCACTAACCTTTAACTATTTTAGCTATTTAGTCCATTTTTCAGATTTTAGTTCCTCGAATTTTTACTCAACTGAAATAATTTTCAAAATAGTAGACTAAATATTGTATTAAAACACACAAAAGGGTCTCCTGATTTAATTGAAACATGAAAATTTTTGAATGACGACTTTTAGTGAGATTTCAGGAACAATGTACGAAATCAAACACAAAACTGCTGATTTCTGGAATAATTTGATATAGTTAGATTTATAAAACATGTTATCACGATAATAATAAAATCTGTTCGTCTTAGTACATATGAGGATAACATAGCTAAAAAACAAAACATTCCAATGAGTACAGTGTACTTGTAGGTTTAAAACCACTAACTTTTTTACATTTTCTTGCTTGTTGAGTCATTTCACCTGATTTATTTGTGCGGTTTTCATACAACATTTGCAAATGTCGATATCTATCTGCTAACATTTAAAATGATCCAACATAAAAAAGGGCCACAGACTAAAAATTGACAGACTGACTGACAGATAGAGCGCAAACCATAAGTTCCATTTAGTTTCACCGGTAGGGACAATAATTGTTTGATTTTCATGTGAAATGTTGTTTAAAAAATTAATATTTATTGAAAGTATACGTAGTTTAATTATTGTTTCATGTTGATAAGAATTGTGCGTGATAAATGCTAGTAGATGTGTGTACATATAAAACAGTACATGTATCAACTATAATAATTTATCATGTATATAAAGTATGTTTAATGTCTAGATGAAATTAAATAACTGTTTGAATTTCATGCCAAATGTTGTAACATGTAACAGCTGTGTGACATAAAATGTTGTTTTGTTTATAATGATACTGTAAAAGTGTAAAATATAGTACAGATTTTTGCGTTCCGTTACAAAGAATTGTAATAAATCAAGAAAGTTGTTAAAATGACCAAGTTGCCCTTTTTCAACCTATATTTTAACACTAATATCAATACATTAATTTATTTTTAAATTAAAAATGTTATAGGGCAAAATTTAGCAATGTTGGACCATTTTTAATGTTAGCAGATAGATATCGACATTTGCAATTGTTGTATGAAAACCGCACAAATAAATGAGGTGAAATGACTCAAAAAGCAAGAAAATGTAAAAAAAAGTAAGTGGATTTAAACCTACAAGTACACTGTTCTCATTGGAATGTTTTGTTTTGAGCTGTGTTATACGCATATGTACAAAGACGAACCGTTTTTATTATTATCGTGATCACATGTGTTATAAATCTAACTATATCAAATTATTCCAGAAATCAGCAGTTTTGTGTTTGATTTCGTATTTTGTTCCTGAAATCTCACTAAAAGTCGTCATTCAAAAATGTTCATGTTTCAATTAAATCAGGAGACCCTTTTGTGTGTTTTAATACAAAAGTTAGTCTACTATTTTGAAAATTATTTCAGTTGAGTAAAAATTCGAGGAACTAAAACCTGAAAATGGACTAAAACAGCTAAAATAGTTAAAATTTAGTGGTTTTTAACCTACATAAACTGTAACAAATAGTGGTTTTGAGTCTTTTGACTTATAATAACACTGCGGTCATTTCATTGTTTGTTTAGAGTGATCTTATTTGCATTGTTTGTTTAGAGTGATCTTATATGCAATTGTATATATGCGAACAATATTTGATTATTATAATGATCACATGTCTTATAAATCTTATTAAATCAAAGTATTCCAGAAATCAGCAGTTTTGCGTGTGATTTTATTCATTTCCACCCAAAATCACTAATAGATGTTGATAAAAAAGTAGTTGTTGGAATGAAACAAGGAGGCCATATGTGTGTTTTTAAAACACTGATTATACAAATATGTTGGAAATTGTTAACTTGGTAAAAGAATTCGCAGAATTAAAATGTGAAAAATGGGCAAATTTGCAAAAATAAAATGCGAAATTTGGTGGGTTTTCCCTTAAAAAAAATATATGGAATTTTTTTTTACTGAATTATCAGAAAGGTTTCTGATACCTATTTAATACCCCAAAACTGAAACCATGGTTGAATTCCCATGACTGAAAATGTCTATTTATTTAATATTTCAGAAATCAGAGGGAAAACTTTCGATTTTGAGTGATTTTACCCAAACAAATCATAGATTATGCACGGCTGTGACACTTAAGAAATGGGTTTTCTGGAAGGATATAAAATTCTCTTTGCAAATATACACAAGCATTCTTGGCCTCAAAACTTGCAATAAACACCAGTTAGCTCTCGGACCATGATAATCTGCTTTATGGATTCATTTATTATTAAAGTAAATGAATATTTGCCAAAAAAGCATAATTCCCCCCCCCCAAAAAAAAAAATAATTACCTTTTGACCTTACAAAAAGTACAAAATTAACAAAATACTTATAATACATGTTTTTCTTGCAAAGACTTGTTATTATCAGCATAATTAGTAATAAAGTATTGTCATATTTCATTTGATTTGTAAAAGATCGCAACAAAAAATCAGCACCTCGATATTTTCTCCGTTTTTGAGGTTTTAGGTTGGCGGCCATTTTGAAAAATATGAATTGGGTCCATAGCCTATTTTGACTTAAATACTTTAAACTATCAATGAGCAAAGTGTGTTGCTTTTATCAAAAAGTGAACAATTTCACTGAATACAAGCACCATATGTGGTGGAGGATGTGACCGCGGTTAGATTTTAAGGCAGCTTTAAGGTCTGGAAGTGTGAACTCGTTGAATGCAGTTATTTCTTTATTTAAGGACTGACACAATATGTTGATAATATTATACAAATGAGATATCTGTAAATACAAAAATAAGAAAAACACTTGCTTACATAGCATACGTTCAATGAGTTTTGAAATTATAGATTTGAGTAGGAAAATCCTATTTTTTTGTACTTTAGTGGGCCATTTTGGAAGCCATTTTGACTTTTATGCAATATTTGATTCATTTTTTTTTTCATGTAGTAACATACGTTAATTAATTAATAACATAAAACACCTAATTTCAATGCCAAAAACAGAATATTTTAATCAAATATGGCAGTAACATGTAATTTTCTAAATTTTGGCGGCCATCGTGGCGGCCATCTTGAAAATGGCGGCCATCTTGAAAATTGGAGATGGGTCCATAGCTTAAATTGAATAAAATACTTAAATCTACAAATGTGCCAAGTTTGTTGCTTTTATCAAAAAGTGAACAATCATTTCACCATATGACCCACTATTAGTGAAAATGTGGTTACTGACTAATTATGTATAACTTATCGTGCAACCAGTTGTTTATAAAAAATATATATTATATTCGATATGTTACATGACTGTCCCAATCCTCTAAGCCGAAATGATCCGTAAAACAAAATTGTGTCTTGGTGTCGTATGAACGAATCTGCACTAAAACTAAATTTAGATTCACATCGTACATTGAATAATTTCTGTTGTCAGTTGTCAAAACGAAAGTACGGTTGATATGCAAATGCATTATGTTTCTCTTTCCGGAATATTGTTTTAGTTTGTTGATGCTGCATTATCAAATATAAGTGTATATGAAGTGAAAACACAAAAAAATAAACAGCGGTTGCGATAGACACCTATAAACATAGCATATACTGTTAGATGCGCATAATATCACTTTAAAGTGATATTATGGCAATTTTTCACTGTTGAATTAAGCTAAAAAGAATTAACAGGTCAAAATAGTTAGTTAAAATAAGGTAACTGACCAATTATCTACAGCACATCTTGCTACCAGTTGTTTATAAAAACAATATATTATATTGGATATTTTACATGACTCACCCAGTCCTCTAAGCCGAAATGATCCGTAAAACAAAATTGTGTCTTGGTGTCGTATGAACGAATCTGCATGAAAACTACATTTAGACTCACATCGTACATCGAATAATTTCTGCCGTCAGTTGTCAAAACGAAAGTACGGTTGATATTCAAATGCATTCTTTTTCTATTTCCGGAATATTAATTTAGTATGTTGATGCTGCATCAACAAATATAAGTGTATATGAAGTGAAAACACCAAAAATAAACAAGGGTTGCGATAGACACCTATAAACATAGCATATACTGTTAGATGCCCAGAATATCACTTTAATGGCAGTGATTTTGTTTATGCCACCAGTATTGTAGCTAATAGCAGTCGCACAGTCCGACAGTCTGTCTTTTCGTCTTACTGTCCGTCTGTCCTGCAGGCTTTTTCCCGGAAGTTTGTAACCAACATTTTCAGATGTTTAGCTTATAGTTGGTGAGTCTACCTACTTGACTTATAAATTTTTGATTTTTGGCGATAGAATGGGCCTTGGACATTTGTTCTATAAGAACGGTCTTCCGGACGTTTTTATTTACAAAACGCTTTCATTTATTGGGCTGCCTTTTGGTATGTGAGTCAACATACATGACCTACAGATGAAGTGTGAACTTCGTTCCGGTTCATCGATTTTGGGCGAAGTTATAGGCCTTTGACTTAGAAATGTTCTCTATAAGAACAGTTTTCCGGACGTTTCTACGAAACGCTTACAAATATTAAGCTTATTTTTGGTGAGGCTACCTACATGACCTACAGATAGTGTGAGTTTCGTTTTGGTTAATTGGTTTTTGACGAAGAAATGTGCCATGGAATTAAAAAAATTCTATAAAATAACCGTTTTCCAGAGGTTTTCTACGAAACGCTTTCAGATATTTAGCTTCTTTTTATGCCCCCAGTAGAGTGGCATATAGCAGTCGCACGGTCTGTCCTTCTATCAGTCTGTCTGCCTGTCTGTCCGTCCGTCCGGCATTCCATTTAGTATATTAGTCTATCTAAATGACTTACAGATGAAGTGTGTGTTTCAATCCGGTCCATTGGTTTTCGGAGGATTAATGGGTCTTGGACTAAAATAATTATTTCCCGCAGTTTTTTCACAAAACGCTTTAAAATATTTAGCTGCTTTTTATGCACCCGGTAGGGTGGCATATAGCAGTCGCACTGTCCGTCCGTCTATCAATCCGTCCGTCTGTCTGTTTGTCCGTCCGGCATTCCGTTTACCGGGATTTTTTACGTAACACATTAAGATATTGAGATGATTTTTGGTGTGAGTCTTCCTTCATGACTTACAGATGTAGTGTACAATTCTGTCCGGTCCATCGATTTTTGACGTAGTTTTGGTTTAGACTTCCACATTTTCTCTATCATAACAGTTTTCAGAAAATAAAATGCAAAACGATTTCAGATATTTAGCTATTTGTTAGTATGTGAGTCTTCCTGCATGAATTACAGATGAAGTGTGAGTTTCGTTCCGGTCCATGTTTTTTGTTGTGAATTTGTGCACCTTGGACTTAGAAATTCTCTCTATATCCATTATTCCCATAGAAATTCTCTCTATATCCATTATTCCCATAGAAATTCTCTCTATATCCATTATTCCCATAGAAATTCTCTCTATATCCATTATTCCCATAGTATCGACCCTCCTCATCGTATCGTGCCTTTGACGAAAACACCTCAAAAAGTTCTAAACAGTACATGTTTTTTCCATTTTTAGAAGTTTTAATTTATTTGCTATTTTAATGACTATTGCGACGATCTTTCTCATGATTTCCGGTTTTCATTTGAAAGTAGGTCATGTGTATTCCAGGCCGATATTATGATTACACATAATAGTGTTAGTTTGTTTTTAATTTATTAGTAGGTTAATCAAATTTTGTATAAGCCGTTCATTTGTGAAAAAATATCAAATAATTTAAGAGAAACATGAAGCAGGGTTTCATTTTTTACAATAAGTAACTATTAATAGACAAACAACATGCGCATGGTAACAAAACTTAGCAACCAAGTAGAAGGGCCGATACTATGGGAAACGGTATACATGATACTGGTTACTACGTTCATGGGGCTTAGTCTCGCCAGTATTTTGTAAACATATAACCGATTTTAATGCAGTTTTTGTTGTTATATCCAAGAATACGCAATAACATAGATTGGCGTATTAAACATACATTTTAGGTATGTTAAGTTACCCACGTGACAGGTGAACTGTGCGCATTTCGGTTCATTGATTTTTGGCGACGTTATGGGCCTTGGATATATTTATTTTTTTCTAAATTAGACTCTACTCAGTTTGCCCCATTTATGCTAATGCACTTAAAAGTAACCCCAAACCAAGGGTCTCGAGTAGTATACCTCTAAGCTGCATTTTATCAAGTGAGTGTTCAAGGATCTCAAGCGACCTATTGTCTTTATGTACAAGAATTTCATCTTAAAATGTCTTCTGACTATGGCTGCATTTTTTATACCACAAATGTACAAAACTGTCTGTAGAATGATTCTGTCGCACTTGGATACATAAGAGAAAGATGTATTTTAGTTTATTATGCGTGATACCTTTTGTAACGTATAGGTACTTTGAATAATACTGTACGAATTCGGGAACAAATACAAAGGACTATTTGGTTTCCGGCAAGTAGGACACGTGCATGTACTTTTTAAGCATTTCATAAAGTCGCAGGCTTGAAAATAACCGAGCTGTTCACAGATAACGAACTGTCAATGATGTGTAATTCAATCACAAACTAAACGTGGTTTTGATAGAGCGCAATAACACTAAATATACTGCATTTAAATATAAATATATTTTGTCATTGGCGACATATTGAAAATTTTTGATAAGCCCATTCGAAAAAGCTGCTGTATTATGTAAACATCCGAGCAGACGGTTAGACATCGGGATGTGTTCGTCTGGAGCCTTTATTTGAGCCTTGTTCTGAGAAAACTGGGCATAATGCACGTGCGTTAAGTGTCATCCCAGATTAGGCTAGTATTCCATCTATCCGCATCTGTATCCGCAAAATCATTATACGGACGCTATACTAGTATTCCATTTATCAGCATACGTCGAACGTATCTTTCTTTTTTGGAAAAAATATAACTGAAAATTATAATTGAGATACTTATTATGAAGGACAAGCGTGAAATAAAGTAGATATAAGGTACAAATCATCATTCTATCTGTAAAAGAAAACATAACTGAAACATCTTCTTTTATTGCCTTGGCTATGCTTATCCAAACATTTGAAGTGAAATCAGAGTCCCGATATGCAGAACTGCGTTGGTTGTGTAATTCCGGGTAACTTTCCACGAATATGATTAGTTGTTCAGTTGATTTTTTAGATGACAGCTTCCCTCATGGTGCTAAATGCCGTCCGTATCTTGCCCGCATCCGCATTAGAATGCTCACTTGAGCGTTATTTTGCGGACGCCTATTGCGCGTGCCGATATGCGGATGCGGATGAATGGAATAAGCGCAGTGCATTTCAATTGGTTCAATTTTTTTTCGGATTCGCATATGCGGATGCGGATACGGACAGATGGAATAGTTGCCTAAGCCTGTGCAATCCGATAATCAGGGACGGCACTTTCTGCCTTAACTTGATTTTTGGTAAGGAGGAACTTCCTTGAAACTAAAAATACAATAAAGCGGAAAGTTTCGTCCCTGATAAACCTGTGCAGACTGCACAGGCTACTCTAGGACAACACTTTACGCACATGCACTATGCCCCGTTTTCTCAGAACGCAACTCATTTGTTTCATCCTGGATGGGTTTTCATATAATTTAAAATTAGTGATCAGCATGAAGGAATTGGATATTGTGCGAAATAACCAGGCATATGGTTGCAAGTGAAATGTCAAGTCGATGCGAGTACTCAAATTTAAGAAAAAAATATATGCATTTTGCTCTGAGAATAATATGTCATATAGCATTGGTGTAATTTTCAATTAACTTGACAACAATCATGAGCATGATACATGGTATGGAATGTCCTGCATAAGACCCAGACACTATACTATGTAAAAAAGATGATAGTTAGGAATTTGTTTATTGACACTGCCCAGAGTAACTTGACTTAGCATTTTTATATTTCTCAGCATGCTGTGCTCATGGTGAGCTACTGTGGTTATCCTCATCGTCGGATACCCACGACTAATTCATTCCGTTACTCTCCAGCATTAGCGATAAATGGAGAGTAACGGAATGGGTCTTACGTGGGTATCCGACGATGGGTTATCCTATGTCCCTAGTCGTCTATTGTGTTTTGTACTTCGTCAACATTTAGCTTTTTAAAATTATCGAGGCCACATTTTGGATTCTATCTTGATGAAACTTCATAAGACTAAAAGTCTTCTACACCGGAAGCAGCGACCCAAGTGCCTCTAGGAGATTGCACAGTTCCACAATGCAGAGGATCTAAATTTGTAGAAAAAACAACAATTATTTGAAAACTATGCCATTAAACTTCAGAAAAAATGATGACTGTAAGTTATTCACAGGCTGTTCTGGTTTTATGATGTTTGCACACAGCCATTTTCACTTTGCTTCTGAGTGGGACAGGGTTAATCATACAGAAACACTGTCTGGTCTAGTAATCAATCATCATAGTAATTAAAACATTTTATAAACATTAGTGAATTAGAGTACTATCAGATATGAGAAATTGGAGCATCCGAAACTTGTAGTAGTGCAGTTCTCCAACGATGCACTCTGTTTGAAAAGCAGAAACTATCATTTTATTCAATAAATGTGCTTTATTCATAAATAAAAAAACGTCCAACAGATCACATACCAGAAAAAAAGAAAATAATTTTAAAAATTATAATAATAGACATGTACCACATATATTTACATAATAGTGTAAAACAAGGTGAAAATTACTGAAATATTAATTAGCAAATTGTATAATTTTTAGTTATAACAACCATCAACAGCATAGTACAATAATGGCATGCATGAAATTGCATGTTTTAAACATGTTAAATACATGTCACCTACAGCGAAAATGTTGAAATGTACAAAACATGTATTGCACAAATTATGCTCCTCATGATGGTTAAATAATGACCATTTGTCTAACGTATAAACACTGACTATACAGATTTTATCATTTCTATATTATTTAATGCAAAAAGCAAAACATTATTTTCACTTCAAAATTACACTATAATAATGATAACATTATAATATTATTATAAATAATATTTTTTCAATAAAACACACTCTACAACAATTGTATAGACATTTAATAAATAGAAGTAAATTAATAAGAAATAAATAACAAACATTAACAAAAAATGTGTCAACGAAAAATAAAACACAATAAGTGTCAAAGCTAAAAATAATTGTATATTGCAGATGTAAAATGCACCCTGTTAAAAAACTCTTACTGATTACCGGTCAAAAAATTTGCTCGAAATCCACTTAGTCTAAAATTGAACACACAGCAATAAGCTCATGAGTGAACATAACTTCTTGGTAGATACATGTATAAAGGTATACAGTTTTAAAAATCACTTTAAGAGTGTGTCATGGCTAAAACCCTAGAAAGCAATTGTGGTTTGATTGAGATGGAATATATTGTTGTTTAACCCTTTACGACTTAGATACGTACTTTTACGCATTAATAGTCCCATAAAAAGTAAAATTTAATTAAAGACCTTTCTAACTAGATTCAAGTTTTAAAGGCTTCAATTCCAACCGTTAGATACTGATGAGCAGTAAACAGCATAAAACCTGAACAGTCTGCGAGTTACTTGCAGGCTGTTCTGTTTTTATGCTGTTTGCACATAGCCATTTTCGTTTCTGAGAGGGAAAGGGTAAATACAGTCATTAATAAGATTATAAATGATGGATTCAGTTGGCTGATCAGTAATTGCAGTTTAAAAAATGGGGCTGTCTGCACCCTGCAGCTCTGTCACGCCTCCTCATCTCAATGTGTTTTGTTGTGGATATAAAAAATAAACACACTTTTAATTATGTTGACTACTGGTAGTTAGCTGAAAAAAGTATTTCTTAATGTGTTTTGTTGTGGAATTAAAAAATGAACACACTTTAAATATGTTGACTACTGGTAGTTAGCTGAAAAAAGTATTTCTCAGTGTGTTTTGTTGTGGATTTAAAAAATGAACACACTTATTGTTATGTTGACTAGTTAGCTGAAAAAAGAAGCTCAATGTGTTTTGTTGTGTATTTAATAAATAAACACACTTATTGTTATGTTGACTAGTTAGCTGAAAAAAGTATCTCAATGTGTTTTGTTGTGGATTTAAAAAATAAACACACTCATTGTTATGTTGACTAGTTAGCTGAAAAAAGTATCTCAATGTGTTTTGTTGTGGATTTAAAAAATAAACACACTTATTGGTTATGTTAACCAGTTAGCTGAAAAAAGTAATAAAAGTATATTCAGGTAACCCGACAAATGTATCTTTCCTGAGATGATATATTCTATGGCTTCAAGTATTTTCATTAGTGCCTGCTGAAATTGTCTCCCTTTCTAGTGAGGAAATGGTATAATCACACATAAAACCCACACATGCTTTTTTTATTCATTGCTTACCACTGTGTATTGTATATTTTAACAAGATATGTGTTTGTCAGAAACACTATGTCCCTTTTGCGCCACTTAGAAGCTATATAATTGACCTTTGACCTTGAAGGATGACCTTGACCTTTTACCACTCAAAATGTGCAGCTTTATGAGATACACACGCATGCCAAATATCAAATTGCTATCTTCAATATTGCAAAAGTTATTGCAAAATGTTAAATTTTGACCAAACCAACCAACCAACCAACAAACCAACAGACAGGGCAAAAACAATATGTCCCCCACTATAGTGGTGGGGGAAAGACATTTCAGCACGGTAACTTGTGCAATTATTTTCGTCACTGGAATGTGTCAATATTTCATAATTGAACATCAATTTAAATGTTATATTTTAATAACTGTTCACCAGCAATTATTCTAATGAACAAGATTTGTAAAGGGGCTTTTACACATTTTGGTAAATTGACAAAATTTAAAAAGTTGTTTCAGATTCGCAAATTTTTGTTTAAGCTATGATATTTGCGAGGAAACAGTTATGCTGAACATTTACCATGCTCTGAAGTACCATGCTCTGAAGTATCCAATATATGCATCTTTTGACGATTTAAAAACCTGAAAATTATAAAGCGTTGCAACACGAAACGATTGAATAATTAAGAGAGTTCTGTTGTTGTTGTTATATTTTGTGATACTATGAGAGTATGAGGATTGCTTAAATAAAGTATAAAATACATTCCTCAATGTATGGGCACAGATGGCCCATTGGTCTAAGCGGAAGATTTTTTCTCCAGGACCCCTGGGGTCAGTGGTTCAAGCCCAGTTGAGGGTTTCTTTTTTTTCTTTTTTTTTTAAATTGTATTACTGTGTTTTTTACAGGAGCTTTTTATACCCAATGTTTACATTTATAATATAAAGCATTTAGGTGCAATGAGTCATCCCTGGTTAGCCTGTGCAGACTGCACAGTCTATTAAGTGACAACACTATACAAATATTATACATTAAGCCCTGTTTTCAAAAAGGGCAGCTCACACTTATAACTTGAACTTACAACAATAATGCATAAGTTTACAAATACAATTAATTGCCTTGCAGAATGCACTATGTTAGTCCTGCATACTGTATACTCTCTAATAATTACTATTGGGAGTTATATTTGTATTATAAAAGAGCATACATTCAATTTACCCTTTGCATGCTGGGAAAATGTTGTCTGCTGAATTTCTAAAATTTGCATTTTCTTTGACTTTTTTCAAAGAATACTATCAGGAAAGCAAACAGTTTGGATCCTGATGAGACGCAACGTTCTGTGGCGTCTCATCTGGAACCAAACTGTTTGCAAAGGCTTTCAAAATTCGGTTCCAGCACTGAAAGGATTATGTATAGAGTCCAATCTGTCACATTTTGTTACATGTAACAGTATATAGAAAAAAACTGACAATTTGACATTTAAATTTCTCTACACACAAGTATCACAACCTGTGTAAAATACAGGGGTGTGTGGGGGCAGCGTATTTAGCAAGGAGGCATTTATTAGGAAATTTACAGTAGGTGTACATGACTTACCGGAAACCTGCAAGACACTGTTACATTTTGCAACTTAATGTGCTTTGGAATGTTAAATATAAGTTTTTGTTGTGGCATAGTCATAAAAGTTGCTTCTCCATATATAATTCACATATTTGATCCGCATTCTGGGACAACAGGGCTTAATAAATGTGCGTAAAGTGTCATCAAGGAATTAGCCTGTGCAGTCTGCATAGCCTGATCAGGGACGACACCTTCTGCTTATAAGGAAAAAGTGTCATCAAGGAATTAGCCTGTGCAGTCTGCATAGCCTGATCAGGGACGACACCTTCTGCTTATAAGGAAATTTTCGTTTAAAGGAGGACTTTTCTAAACACAAATAGGCAGTGAGTGTTCCTGATAAGCCCATGCTGACTGCGCAGGCTAATTTTTGCCGACACTTTATGCACATGCAGTAAGCCCACTTTTCCCACAACAAGGCTCATCTGATCCAGTTTAGCTCAACTGGTTACCCGCTAGGTCCTGGTACTGTGGTTATATCCACTATCCAATGAAGTGCTGGATCCCTTTCTGTTTGTTGAAGTAAGGGTACCAGTAGATGAGGAATGGTGACTGACCAATGAGGACGAAGGAAACAGCTTGTACCAGCCAATCACAATGTTCGACAGATCCAGCTGGCCAAGCATGATTTGAGCCACACCCATGAAGACTTTCCTGTCCATGCGACCGTAATCCCCCCATACTGTGAGCTGTAATGTGCGCTAAAATGGTTAAGTTGCAGTATGAGTAGTTTTAAAGCAAGAAAACATTGTATGGTTTGGGAGTTTTTAGGATGTAATCATGAAAATGACTGGCTGTCTTAGTACACACTAGTCCCAATTATTCAGGTTAAAGATTTTATCCTATTGTCACGGTCTGAACTTGGTCACGTAAGGGGAGAAGTTGTGTCGCAGTCCGGTTAGCTCAGTCGGGAGAGCATTCACCTTGTAAGCGAGGTGTCCCATGTTTGAGGACTGGCCGCACAATTTCTCACCCTGTGACATTTGGCGCCCAACGTGGGACCGTGACGTTACCTGGGTATACTCCTACGGAGGCCCATGGTTAATCATATATCACCACGAATCCCTGTATTTGAGGACGAATACATATTCAAGTGGGGGTTTATGTCACGGTCTGAACTTGGTCATGTAAGGGGAGAAGTTGTGTGGCGGCCCTGTTAGCTCAGTCGAGAGAATATTCGCCCTATAAGCGAGGTGTCCCGGGTTCAAGTCCCAGACTGGCCGCACAATTTTCTCACCCTGTGACACTATTTTGTATTTAATTCTTTGATAAATACACATTTTATAGGGCTATTGGCATTAATATACTGTTACAAAATGCTCTTACTTGTATTATGCTTAATTATGTCACAAAAATCAAATTTAACACTCATTTTGATTTTGTAATTGAACTTTGCAAAACTTGTCAGTTATATCCACCAAGAGGAACAAGCATAAAAAAGCACATCATTTTAGTAATTACATAAGCACACAGTGCAATCAGCTGGGAGTACATAAAGGTTTGGGTAAGGACATATGACCTGTGTAAAAATGGATCTAATGTCATATGCTGCAAGTGTAGCTCCAGACCAGCCTTTACACATGGTAACCATGGCAACCATGGCAGGTCCTGTCCACACTGCCATTTCATATGGCCGTATATGGCATAGGACCTGTTTTTGCAGTACGTTACTCATACAATGTGGACATTTGGAAGATTTTGTCAATATCTTGCGTCAAATTTATATGGATTTTTTTTAATTAGATCCAGAAACTAGTGCGCAAATAGCAACAGTGGTGTCCAGGCAACAGGCTGATCAGAAACAAGCTTAACCAATAAATACCTTGACTCATTAAATGAAATATCAACCGTATCAAACGCTGTAGTAATTTGAAGACAATTTTCGTAACATTCTTATGTGTATTCACATACCTGTACTACTTTGTCTGTGTAGGGCTCCGTGAAGACTAGTTGCTGTTGGTAGAGCGGGTCCAGTGTGCGCCTGGCGACTGTTGTCTTCTGCTTCTCAATGCAATGCTTGCCCTCAATAATGTATACTTTCACATACGGAGCTGGCAGAAAACGAAAGATATTGCTAAATCATTATTATTTTAGGGACATAATTTTTTGTTTATTTTACGGTTTGACCGATCCACAAATTTACAAAAGCTGTCTCCATGAAAAGACTGTTATATGCCCCCAAAAAACACTTTTTTCGAAACCTAAACGCAGATTTCGAAAACCTTAACGCGGACCCTAAGTTCAAGGACAAGGTCAAAGGGGTCAAAATTTGTGTGTGTATGGAAAGGCCTTGTCCATATACACATGCATACCAAATATGAAGGTTACATCTGAAGCGACATAGAAGTAATAAGCATTTTTCGAGCAAAAACTCAAAAATTAATTTTTTCAAGGGACGTAACTCAGAAGTGCCTGGGTAAATTTGGCTGATTATCAAAATAAACCTAGATTATATTGTCTAACAAATTTTTTTGAAGTTTGGTTTAGCTCCGATGACAATTGCTTGAGTATAATAGAGCGGAAACGGAAAAAAAAATCAATTTTTGATGATTCAAGGGCCATAACTCAGGAGTGTCTTGGTCAATTTGGCTGATCATCGAACTTTACCTTGATTTTATGAATTAACACATTTTCATGAAGTGTGGCGAAGATCCTATGACATTTGCTCGAGTTATATCTTGAACCGAAACGAAAATAACCAACAATTTTACGATGATTCAACGGCCGTAACTCAGGAGTGTCTGGGTCTATTGGCCGATTATAAAACTTGACCTATATGTTATTGCCTTACACAATTTCATGAAGTTTGGTGAAGATCTGATGACAATTGCCTGAGTTATTGAGAGTTAACAAGAAAAAAAACAATTTTACGATGATTCAAGGGCCGTAAATCAGGAGTGTCTGGGTCAATTGGGCCGATTATAAAACTTGACCTATATGTTATTGCCTTACACAATTTCATGAAGTTTGGTAAAGATCTGATGACAATTGCTTGACTTATTAAGCGGAAACTAATGCGGACGGACGGACTAACATTGCGATTTTAATATGCCCCCAGAACCTATGTTCTGGGGGCATAAAAACAAACGTATAATGATCAGAGCAAATTCTATAAGAAATCTGCCTACAACTAAGATACATATTTGTATGCATTTTTTGTCCTTAAAGGCCTTTCATACTTAATTTAAGTTTAAATGCTACATTTCCAAACCTTAGATACTGATGAGCAGCAAACAGTATAAGACCTGAACAGACTACGAGTAACTCGCAGGCTGTTCTGGTTTTATGCTGGTTGCAAAAGCCATGTTCAATTTGCTTCTTATGGGGGAAAGTGTTAATTAATAGGTATGACCTACAATTGATAGGTCCGGCACATGCATATCATTATAGCATAATATTATGTATAAACTATACATGTAGTAGATTTCCAAGAAGGGTAATACTGACTACAGCTTCTTATAAGAGATTGCTTTAAACAAACAGTCACTAGACATGTGTCTATAGGAAACAAATTCACTGTATTTTACTTGTGTCTGGAAACTCCACAATCAAACATGAATATTGTAAAAGTAGCCACCTAGTGCTAATTCGAGACATCATCTCCTAAAGTTTGTACAAGAGTATATTCAACTAAAAAGATTCACGATAGAAAAACCAACAGACAAACATGATTCTTTAGAATTAAGCATGTAAGCATTTAATTGGTTGTATTGGTGAAGTATTAAATATAAGGGAAATTAAAAATTTATAAATTGTGTAGTGGAGGGGCATCAGGTCCTCAGAAGAGGAGTTAATAGTTAAGCTCACTATTTTTTTACCTCAATATATAAAAATAAAGTTAAATTAACATTATAAATTACAAATATACTACACAGCGCAAGGGTTCTTGGATGTCTTGAAGACTAACCAATCAATTTGCAACGCCCTGTGTAGAAAATACGTGATACCAATAAAACAGCTTTGTTTTTGTCTCAGTCAAACACATGTTCTTTAAATAACTTAAAACTTAGCATAAAGGGATATTTTTTTTATTATAAACCTATCATTGTTAGTTGCTGAACACCAGTACAGTAAAAATGTACACTTTTGTAATAAATATGAGTTGACCTCTGAGAAAACAGAGTTCAATGCATGTGCGTATAGTTTCTTCTCAGTTTACCCTATTCAGTCTGAACTTGCTAATCAAAGACGACACATACTTTTTGCCCATTCTGGATCTTTGCATGACTTCCTTCAAACAAAACATAAAATCCAAAAAGTGTCATCCCTGATAAGGCTGTGCATACTGCACATGCTATAAATCTGGGAAGACACTTTACTCACATGCATTCAGCCTCGTTTTCCCAGAGCGAAATTAGACAGATTCTGACTGTCCATACAATGTCCCCATACCTGGCAATATCTTTGCCCCCGGTTTGGCCATTAGTCCCCGGGCCCGTATGACCTCGACCTCTAGATGACCTTTGCGGTCGTACAGACTGAGCTGGATCTCTCCCAGGCAGGCTGACCCCAGCACCTGCCGCCCAACCAGCTGACCCGGGCCAAGCCCCTCCACGAACTCCCCAAATGCCCCGTCCGCGCCCATTCGCATCCCCGGGGGTAACCAGAGACTGAAATGAGGAAGGGTGGGCCTATGAGAAAACACTTGGCATCCCATGTTGATTTTGTTTGTAAGCATAAAATGTGTATGAGACATATAATAATTTCTGATTTTTGAACGCATACAATTGAAACATCATTGCAATAACAGTCTCATTTACATGTAGATCATAACTTTTAAAGACAAAATAACTAAATGCTAAGAATTTAATATATATTTATATATATAATGTGTATGTCAGAAGGCACCTTGTAAATAGGACCACTCTGTTGTGGTCTAGCGGATGTAATTTACATCATAATGTAAGGCGTATGTGGCTACATGTTTTATTCAGTCATACCCAAGCTACATGTGTACAACAAACTGTGAAGCATAATCCTATAAATACAAGATTAACAGTAGAGACAACTCTTATGGATCTATTGTTCAGTATAACACAGTAATATCCCTTTAACTATTCCTTGACAATATGTAAAGCACATTCCTGACGTATCCTTTACTGGGTAAATGTAATTAAAATGAATACTGAGTTTGGCCAATGATCTAAAAGCTCTTTTATCTTAACCCTTTCCAACTAACTTGTTTTGGGAAAATTACCATCTTCTTTTCATTTATACAAAGTATGTTATCAAAAACATCTGACCCATTTGACCATTTCATTGTGGAAGAACTTTTTCAATAAGCTGGCGAAAATCTCAATAACAAATAACACAATCTGTGAAAATTTTGTTTCACAAACTAGGCCACAACAAATTGATTACATGTTCAATGGATTTCCCGCACCTAAAAATCTTAAAACAAAATATAAATATTTTTATTTTTATTTTGCGCCCACAGCAACAATTTGTGCTCCGCACATATTCGTTCAATGATTTAGTTTAATTTAGCCTACGTATTTTACGATATAGACTGTTATAACGCTTTCCGATATTGATTGGTTTATGGTAAAAGTCCGTCTGCCTTGTTGTTTCAGCGAAAGATGTTAACGGAAACGTATTTTTTCCGCCAGTTACAATAAATCATCGCATTGCTGATGGTTTTCGTGCTTTGTTTATCGCAGCAGCATCTGCATCTGGATGCGAAATATCACCAGAATGCGTCAATGCGGTAAAAATTTGTGGTAAACTAGGCGGTAGTGATAAAATAAAAATGTCGAACATTAACATGCAACTTAGTGTCGCAGTGGAATTGGACAAAAAAGTTGTCGAGTTTTCTATAAACAATGAGCGCCTTCCTAATCCTAGCATTAACAGTGAGCCCAATGCTTTCAAATATATGATGATGAAGTCCAAGGTTTATATTAAGAATGATGAATGCCAAATGGCATTGTACACCATTGGATAATAACGGAGTTATGGCCCTTTATATCTTGAAAAAATGTGTGTGTGTGTGTGTGTGTCCTGAGCCATATCTTGGAAGTGCTTTGACGGATTTCATTGAAACTTGGTATGAGTATATATGTGGATAAGAGGATGATGCACGTTGGCGTTGTCCATCCGTCCAGAAAACTTGTGTGTCCAGAAGAATATTGGCGGGGGATATCAATGCAACAGATTTGCTTGTTTAAATTGATTTGATTCCCTGTACTGCTATTGTTATAAATATATACAATAGTACTTGTCATTATACTAAAATGTATACTAGTCTTTTTTGCACTCAAATTAGAGCAATATATGTGCTATGTTAAAATATAGTATCAATTTATATAAACAATATAAAAAAAATATTTTGCGCTTTTCGCTCGCCTGCGATTTAAAAAAATGGAATAAAAATTAATTTATTCTTATTTCACACGCTTGCTCCATTTCTGGTTGGCTGAAATCCATAGATCACATCATCAATTTGTTGTGGCCTTATGGTAAGAAAATCAAAGCTTATGTAAAATCCAATACTTCTACATTTTTACACTTACACACAGCAACATGAAAATGTGTTGTTTTTCACAAACTATGGTGTGTTTTTTTAAGACAAACTTGTGTCAATTCCAATATATCAGCCTTGTTCTGAGAAAACTGGGCTTAATGCATGTGAGAAGAGTGTCATCCCAGATGAGCCTGTGCAGTCCACACAGGCTAATCAGGGACGATACGTTCTGCCTAAACTTGATTTTCGGTAAGTAGGGACTTCCTTGAAACTAAACATGCATATAAACGGAAAGTGTTGTCCCTATTTAGCTTGTGCGGACTGCACAGGCTAATCTGGGATGACACTTTATGCACATGCATTAAGCCCAGTTTTCTCAGAACGCGACTCATATCTTCATTTCTACACTTACACGCTGCCCGAGTCTGAACTGACGCTTCCATCCGTGGACTCGCGACTTCCCTGCTTGTAGATGTGAGTGGAGTCTCCTGTGGGTAACACCTCTTCACTTCGCTGGAATGAGCTGCGTTTGGGACCATCTGTTGGCAGAGTAGAAAGATAATGATACTGGTTACACTGCAACTCCAACATATCACGGTCAGTTATATCGCGTTGTCCAATATATCGCTTATCGGCTATGGCTCCCAATATATCGCGGTTGCGATCTTTGGACCCCTTCAGCCGCGATATATTGGAGTTGTAGTGTACAAATGTTTTACTTTCATCTGCCATTATCAATCAATTGGTCATTGTTTGCTCAAGTACTTCTTAGAAGCATCCGGGTACAGAAAATATATTAAAAAGTACCCCAGATTATTGCCTGGTGCCTTTAAGACATTGTAGTATATATGCACTTAAGAATACCTGGGTTTCTTTGAAGAAGTATCTCAGCCGTTAACAACCAATTTACCACAATTATCCATCTAAGTTTTTCTCAATGTTTGAGGTTTAAAGAAGGAATTGATGGACAAGAATACTGGTTAAAGAGTTTTGCAACATAGCTTTTTGCCATACATGCCTTATGAAGAAAAAGAGAATAAAATTGGGCAATGCTCTGAGAAAAAGGAATTTAATACATGTGTGTAACTTTCCGCCTAACTTTGATTTTTGCTAATAAGAGTTGCTTATTAGAGACTTTCTTTAAACCAAAAATATCCTAAAAGCAGAAAGTGTTGTACCTGATTAGCCTCTGTAGACTAGATCTTTTCACAGAGCGCAGCTCAATTTCAAACACAACAATCCCTCTAGATCTTTTCACAGAGCACAGCTCAATTTCAAACACAACAATCCCTCTAGATCTTTTCACAGAGCGCAGCTCAATTTCAAACACAACAATCCCTCTGATATTTTCATAATGCTGACTATGATATTATTTTAAGCAAAGTCAAGAACACAGCTCACGCATTAGTTACAAAGTTGTCTTCCCTTGAAATCTGATGCTGCTTACTAAAACTGATTCTTACAAAGTTGTCTTGCCTTGAAATCTGATGCTGCTTACTAAAACTGATTCTTACAAAGTTGTCTTGCCTTGAAATCTGATGCTGCTTACTAAAACTGATTCTTCTACAAGTCATTGAGCCTCTGTCTTGGAAAACTGGGATGAAGTCATGGGTTTCAAGCGTAGTCCCAGATTAGCCTATGCAGACAACACAGGCTTATCTGGGACGACACTTTCCCCTTTTATGGATTTGTTTTCCAAAGACGTTTCATTTTAATTAAAATCCCGTATAGTTGGAAAGAGTTGTCCCTCATTAGCCTGAGTGCACTGCACAGGCTAATCTAGGACTACAGTTACCACCAGTGACTTAAGACACATTTTCCCGGAACACAACTAAACTTTCCAGTACCTAGTTGAGTTGCACTGCTGCTACGTCGACGGAGACCCACAAAGGTTGCCATCTTGTGACTAATGCTTGGCCTTCTTTTACTTCGCCCCTCGGTGATGCTATTGGAAACCGCGGAATCTGATTGGCTGCCATCATTCTGCTCCATGACAGAGCTCTCATTGCTGGTGCTGCGGGGCGGGGCTCGTCTAGCAGGCATTGGGGTACCACGGCTCTCCATACAGGATTTGAACTCACTGAAAACGAATCATTACACTTCTATTCTAAGTCTTGACTCTAACAAAACTCACTGAAAACGTATTATTTGATTTCTTTGTAAGTTTGAACTCCTGGGATTGAATGTCCAAGACTCTACCAACCAGCCTCGTCAATAATGATATTGCTAAAATAACACATTAAGGTCTGATGTTGCTACACCACTGCATTTTAATCCTTTCTGTACTTCTGTTGACACCTCAGTTTTCTGTGTCATTCTGACTGTGTTGACCTGACACTCACCTCAGTTTTCTGGGTCATTCTGACTGTGTTGACCTGATACTCACCTCAGTTTTCTGAGTCATTCTGACTGTGTTGACCTGACACCTCAGTTTTCTGTGTTATTCTGACTGTAATGACCTGACACTCAGTTTTCTGGGTCATTCTGACTGTCTTGACCTGACACTCACTTCAGTTTTCTGGGTCATTCTGACTGTGTTGACCTGACACCTCAGTTTTCTGGGTCATTCTGACTGTGTTGACCTGACACTCACCTCAGTTTTCTGGGTCATTCTGACTGTGTTGACCTAACACTCACCTCAGTTTTCTGGGTCATTCTGACTGTTGACCTGACACTCACCTCAGTTTTCTGGGTCATTCTGACTGTGTTGACCTGACACTCACCTCAGTTTTCTGGGTCATTCTGACTGTGTTGACGTGACACTCACCTCAGTTTTCTGGGTCATTCTGACTGTGTTGACCTGACACTCACCTCATTTTTCTGGGTCATTCTGACTGTGTTGACGTGACACTCATCTCAATTTTCTGGGTCATTCTGACTGTGTTTACCTGACACTCAACTCAGTTTTCTGGGTCATTCTGACTGTGTTGACCTGACATTCATCTCAGTTTTCTGGGTCATTCTGACTGCTCTTTTTTCTGGGTCATTCTGACTGTGTTGACTTGACACTCAACTCAGTTTTCTGGGTCATTCTGACTGTGTTGACCTGACACTCACCTCAGTTTCCTGGGTCATTCTGACTGTGTTGACCTGACACTCATCTCAGTTTTCTGGGTCATTCTGACTGTGTTGACCAAACACTCACCTCAGTTTTCTGGGTCATTCTGACTGTTGACCTGACACTCACCTCAGTTTTCTGGGTCATTCTGACTGTGTTGACCTGACACTCACCTCATTTTTCTGGGTCATTCTGACTGTGTTGACGTGACACTCATCTCAATTTTCTGGATCATTCTGACTGTGTTTACCTGACACTCAACTCAGTTTTCTGGGTCATTCTGACTGTTGACCTGACATTCATCTCAGTTTTCCGGGTCATTCTGACTGCTCTGTTTTCTGGGTCATTCTGACTGTGTTGACTTGACACTCAACTCAGTTTTCTGGGTCATTCTGACTGTGTTGACCTGACACCTCAGTTTTCTGGGTCATTCTGACTGTGTTGACCTGACACCTCAGTTTCCTGGGTCATTCTTACTGTGTTGACCTGACACTCATCTCAGTTTTCTGGGTCATTTTGACTGTGTTGACCTAACACTCACCTCAGTTTTCTGGGTCATTCTTACTGTGTTGACCTAATACTCATCTCGGTTTTCTGGGTCATTCTGACTGTTGACCTGACACTCACCTCAGTTTTCTGGGTCATTCTTACTGTGTTAATCTGATACTCACCTCAGTTTTCTGGGTCATTCTGACTGTGTTGACCTGACACCTCAGTTTTCTGGGTCATTCTGACTGTGTTGACCTGACACTCACCTCAGTTTTCTGGGTCATTCTGACTGTGTGGACCTGACACTCACCTCAGTTTTCTGGGTTATTCTGACTGTGTTGACCTGACACTCACCTCACTTTTCTGGGTCATTCTGACTATGTTGACCTGACACTCACCTCAGTTTTCTGGGTCGTTCCGACTGTGTTGACCTGACACTCAGTGTGCTGACCTTGGACACCTCTGACATGTCACTCGTTTCCGACGCGTCACTCTGCACTTCGTCTTCTCCAAATTCTGCAACAAACATTCACAACTCACTTCGAGATGTTATTCTAGAGACTGTTGGAAAAAATTATATGTGATTTATATTGAATAGTTGTTTTAAAGATGTGTTGATATTGGTTTATATGTGATTTAGATTGAATAGCTGTTTAAAAGATGTATTGATATTGGTTCCAGCATGTCTCCACAATTACAAGTAAATTATGTGTGTGTTGTTTTATTTTTTTTATTTGCTCTAAATCTGGTGTTATTTCTGTAGTCAAAAAATATGTTTATGATTAGTTTTTAATTTAATTACTTTAGTTATAACCTACTGTAAAATGTTGTGTATTGTAACCCACAGTTTTGCAAAATTCACATCTAATTAATTTAGCCCAATTGCATTAAAAGCCAAGACTTATTAAAACAATCTCCAGGTTGTCTTATGCGAAGAACCAGTACTTGATGTTTCAACCCATTTATGCCTAGTGGACTCTCCCAGCCTTCTAAATTGGATCAATTTATATCCAAAATTAGGGGTGTCTAGTATATTTATTTCTATATTTAGAATATTTCTTACAGAAATTCATTTAAGCAAACAGCGCAGACCCTGATGAGACGCCACATTATGCGGCGTCTCATCTGGGTCTACGCTGTTTGCCAAGGCCTTTTGTCTAGATACTAGGCATAAATGGGTTAAGGCAATTGAGAATACTTCCAGAGCAGGGACATAGCCCGAGACTTCATGATTACTAGGAGACACCATATCCACCATGCCACTAGGAGACACCATATCCACCATGCCACTAGGAGACACCATATCCACCATGCCACTAGGAGACACCATGTCCACCATGCCACTAGGAGACACCATATCCACCATGCCACTAGGAGACACCATATCCACCATGCCACTAGGAGACACCATATCCACCATGCCACTAGGAGACACCATATCCACCATGCCACTAGGAGACACCATATCCACCATGCCACTAGGAGACCCACCATGCCACTAGGAGACACCATATCCACCATGCCACTAGGAGACACCATATCCACCATGCCACTAGGAGACACCATATCCACCATGCCACTAGAAGACACCATATCCACCATGCCACTAGGAGACACCATATCCACCATGCCACTAGGAGACACCATATCCACCATGCCACTAGGAGACACCATATCCACCATGCCACTAGGAGACACCATATCCACCATGCCACTAGGAGAACCATATCCACCATGCCACTAGGAGACACCATATCCACCATGCCACTAGGAAGACACCATATCCACCATGCCACAAGGAGACACCCTATCCACCATGCCACTAGGAGACACCATATCCACCATGCCACTAGGAGACACCATATCCACCATGCCACTAGGAGACACCATATCCACCATGCCACTAGGAGACACCATATCCACCATGCCACTAAGAGACACCATATCCACCATGCCACTAGGAGAACCATATCCACCATGCCGCTAGGAGAACCATATCCACCATGCCACTAGGAGACACCATATCCACCATGCCACTAGGAGACACCATATCCACCATGCCACTAGGAGACACCATATCCACCATGCCACTAGGAGACACCATATCCACCATGCCACTAGGAGACACCATATCCACCATGCCACTAGGAGACAACATATCCACCATGCCACAAGGAGACACCATATCCACCATGCCACTAGGAGACACCATATCCACCATGCCACTAGGAGACACCATATCCACCATGCCACTAGGAGACACCATATCCACCATGCCACTAGGAGACACCATATCCACCATGCCACTAGGAGACACCATATCCACCATGCCACTAGGAGACACCATATCCACCATGCCACTAGGAGACACCATATCCACCATGCCACTAGGAGACACCATATCCACCATGCCACTAGGAGACACCATATCCACCATGCCACTAGGAGACACCATATCCACCATGCCACACGAAGACACCATATCCACCATGCCACACGAAGACAACATATCCACCATGCCACTAGGAGACACCATATCCACCATGCCACTAGGAGACACCATATCCACCATGCCACTAGGAGACACCATATCCACCATGCCACTAGGAGACACCATATCCACCATGCCACTAGGAGACACCATATCCACCATGCCACTAGGAGACACCATATCCACCATGCCACTAGGAGACACCATATCCACCATGCCACTAGGAGACACCATATCCACCATGCCACTAGGAGACACCATATCCATCATGCCACAAGGAGAAACCATATCCACCATGCCACTAGGAGACACCATATCCACCATGCCACTAGGAGACACCATATCCACCATGCCACTAGGAGACACCATATCCACCATGCCACTAGAAGACACCATATCCACCATGCCACTAGGAGACACCATATCCACCATGCCACTAGGAGACACCATATCCACCATGCCACTAGGAGACACCATATCCACCATGCCACTAGGAGACACCATATCCACCATGCCACTAGAAGACACCATATCCACCATGCCACTAGGAGACACCATATCCACCATGCCACTAGGAGACACCATATCCACCATGCCACTAGGAGACACCATATCCACCATGCCACACGAAGACACCATATCCACCATGCCACTAGGAGACACCATATCCACCATGCAACTAGGAGACACCATATCCACCATGCAACTAGGAGACACCATATCTACCATGCCACTAGGAGACACCATATCCACCATGCCACTAGGAGACACCATATCCACCATGCCACTAGGAGACACCATATCGACCATGCCACTAGGAGACACCATATCCACCATGCCACTAGGAGACACCATATCCACCATGCCACTAGGAGACACCATATCCACCATGCCACTAGGAGACACCATATCCACCATGCCACTAGGAGACACCATATCCACTATGCCATTAGGAGACACCATATCCACCATGCCACTAGGAGACACCATATCCACCATGCCACTAGGAGACACCATATCCACCATGCCACTAGGAGACACCATATCCACCATGCCACTAGGAGACACCATATCCACCATGCCACTAGGAGACACCATATCCACCATGCCACTAGGAGACACCATATCCACCATGCCACTAGGAGACACCATATCCACCATGCCACTAGGAGACACCATATCCACCATGCCACACGAAGACACCATATCCACCATGCCACACGAAGACACCATATCCACCATGCCACTAGGAGACACCATATCCACCATGCAACTAGGAGACACCATATCCACCATGCCACTAGGAGACACCATATCCACCATGCCACTAGGAGACACCATATCCACCATGCCACTAGGAGACACCATATCCACCATGCCACTAGGAGACACCATATCCACCATGCCACTAGGAGACACCATATCCACCATGCCACTAGGAGACACCATATCCACCATGCCACTAGGAGACACCATATCCACAATGCCACTAGGAGACACCATATCCACCATGCCACTAGGAGACACCATATCCACCATGCCACTAGGAGACACCATATCCACCATGCCATTAGGAGACACCATATCCACCATGCCACTAGGAGACACCATATCCACCATGCCACTAGGAGACACCATATCCACCATGCCACTAGGAGAACCATATCCACCATGCCACTAGGAGACACCATATCCACCATGCCACTAGGAGACACCATATCCACCATGCCACTAGGAGACACCATATCCACCATGCCACTAGGAGACACCATATCCACCATGCCACTAGGAGACACCATATCCACCATGCCAACAGACCATGTTTGTAATAACAGGCCAAACAAGTCAATTAATTCAAACTGAGCCTCGCTCTGCGAAAAGAGGGTTTAATGCATGTGCATAATCATAGTGTTGTTCCAGGTTAGCATGTGAAATCTGCACAGGCTAATCAGGGACAACACTTTTTGCTTTCATGATATTTTTCATTTAAAGAAAGTCTATTCTTAGCAAAAATCTAGTTTAGGCAAAATGTGTCGTCCAAAATCTGGGATGACACTTAACGCACGTGCATAAAGCCCTGTATCTGGGATGACACTTTACGCACGTGCATAAAGCCCTCTTTCCACAGAGCAAGAATCATCTACATGTTTTATCCACCTTTGCGTCTTCGGTTGAGGTAACCTCGTTCAAAACCTCGATCAAGTCGAAAGTCGTATTCCCGCTCAAAATTTCGATCACGTGACCGTGACCGGCTGTCTCGCATTCGTCGGTTCCCTTCACTATCCGAGTGCGGCATGCTGGTTCCCTCTTTCTGTTGCATAACAATCCTCTTTCGCATCATGCGAGTTCGCTCCTCAAGCTCTTGTGTTACTATAGCAATAATTTACGAAAGTGTTAAATAAAGATCAAGAAACGGCATATCATTGCAGGCATAAAAATAAATGAGTATGAATCTTGTCTGGTGTAAAAATAGTTCTTGTTAACCCATTAATGCCTAGTGGACTCTCCCATCCTTCTAAGTTGGATCAATTTATTTCCAAAATTAGGGATGTCCAGTTTATTAATTTCTATATTTAGACAATTCTTACAGAAATTCCTTTAAGCAAACAGCGTACACCCAGATGAGACGCCGCATCATGCGGCGTCTCATTTGGGTTTACGCTGTTTGCAATGTCCTTTTTTCAGGACGCTAGGCATGAATGGGTTAATCATCAGATCAACTTTATCTTATTCAGCACACAGTACATATACACTCACCTACTATTCTATACATCCTATTAAACCTTGCTTGTTCTACGCAGCGTAAGAAATGTCAAAATGCACAAAATATCTTTCATTCTCAGTATCAGCAGGGTTTTTTGTAATCTTATACAAAGCACATCATTGATAATTTAAAATATTAATTGTGGTCATTTTCATGACGTCATTTGAAGCTGTAAATAAAACAGATACCTGTTTTATTTACAGCTTCAAATGACGTCATGAAAATGAACAGAGTGACGTCATTATCGTTAACTGCACATGCTGCATTCAACAAGGTTGAAATACCCATTTATCAGATGGTGAGTTATTAATCTAATGAGGGTATGATAAGGAGATAAAACATGTTACAATGTAGTGTGTCACCTCTGTCCCTGCTTGCCCACTGAGCCTCTGCAGGTATGGCGGGAAGCTGCCGCTTCTTTGGTGACGGCGTGCTGGTTGGCGACATTCCTTGCAGACGTACAGGAGTACTGCTGGTGGAATGGCGACTGAGAGAGCATACAAATACATATGTGTCTTGTTCTGAGAAAACTGAGCTTAATGCATGTCCGTGAAGTGTCGTCCTAGATTAGCCTGTGCAGTCCGCACAGGCTAATCAGGGACAACACTTTCCGCCTAAACTTGATTTTCGGTAAGGAGGGACTTCCTTGAAACTAAAAATACCATTAAAGCGTAAAGTGTTGTCCCAGATTAGCCTGTGCGGACTGCACAGGCTAATCTGGGACGACAACTTACGCACATGAATTAAGCCCAGTTTTCTCAGAACAAGACACATATAAATGAGGCTCATTCTGGGAAAACGGGGCTTAAAGGTTGTGTGTAGTGTTGCAGTCTGCACAGGCTAATCTGGGACAACACTTTTCTGCTTAGAAAGGATTTTCGTTTAGAAGAGACTTTCTTGCACCAAAACATTCCATGAACCCAATAGTATCATCCCTGATTAGCCTGTGCTGACTGCACATCCCTGAACACACATGATATCCCTTTCCCCCATAAGAAGCAAAGTGTAACTAGTTGCTCTATAATTATAGTTTGCTGGTTTCTAAAAAGTCACAGAAAATGAAACAGATCGTCAACAATTCCATACTCTCAATTTTTTAATTGCATAATTATTTTCATGTAACGAAATAATAACAGCTAAATTTTCCATTAAATCCTTTTTCAATGTAAACAAAGTGGACATGTTTCAATCAATCTTGAGATGTAGGAAATAAATGTTTTCACTCTGAATCCACTTAATTCACATAAAAAATCCGCTAAAACAAATATTCTCTCTTGAATGTTTTTCGTTTAGCATTTAAAATGATATTTTTAGTTCTCATTCTTACCTGCTGAGATCAGTGGGTGACAATGAGCGGGCAACTGAGTCAGGCACAGGTTGGTGACTTGCCGAGGACCTTGACCTCTGATGACCCCGCTCCGACTTTGGTGACCTTGACCTTTGAGTCCTGTCCCTATCTGGTGCAGGTGACCTTGACCTTGGAATCCTCTCCTCTTGCGGTGAACTTGACCTTTGGTCATGACCTCTATCTGGAGCAGGTGATCGTGACCTTGGGTCCTTTTCTACTCGATTAGGTGCTGGTGACCTTGATCTGTTCCTTGTTTGACCCTGTGAGTCAGGCACTGGGGATTTTGACCTTTGACTTCTATCTGGTATGTCAAGCTTCTCCACACTGGATCCTGCGCTCTCTTTCCTTCGAGTGCTTGCTTGTGATGGAGTATCTCTCCTAGTACTAGTGCCAGGGGCTACAAAGACAAGAATATGTTTGGGTAATAAAATATTAACGTTAACAAGAGCATCGCACAACGGGTGCCGACGCTCAGCTGCTGATGCAGTTTTGAACAAGACTATTGTCAAGCAATATAAGTCCCCTACGGGCTCCACCATTGTCATAAATTCCACCATTTTCAGATTTTTTAAAAATATATTTGTTGCCATAGCAACCAGAATTTTTGACGTAGGAACAAAAAGAAATGACGTGCATAATGTCCATATTGTCATCTATCCATGTTTCAAGTTTCATGAAAAAATATTAAGAACTTTGAAAGTTATCGCAGGATCCAGAAAACCACCATTTCAGCAGTATTTCTAGTCTATTTGTTGCCATAGCAACCAGATTTTTTGACATAGGAACAAAATGAAATGACGTGCATAATATCCATATTGACATCTATCCATATTCCAAGTTTCATGAAAAAATATTAAGAACATTTAAAGTTATCGCAGAATCCAGAAAAGTGTGACAGACAGACTGACTGACAGACTGACAGACGGAGCGCAAACCATAAGTCCCCTCCGGTAAAACCGGTGCGGGACTTATAAATGAAATCTTGTCAAAATTATTTTTTTTTTTAGAGGTCACAGTGACCTTCACCTTTGACCTAGTGACCCAAAAATGAGTGTGGCATGTAGAACTCATCAAGGTGCATCTACATATGAAGTTTCAAAGTTTTAGGTGGAAGCACTTTGATTTTAGAGCCAATGTTAAGATTTTATCACGGCGGACGGTGGACGGTAGGCGCCGGACGGCGGACGACGAGCTGGCTATGACAATACCTCGGGTTTTCTCCAAAAAATGGCCGAGCTAAAAATATAAATAAAATGAGTAGTATTTCATCTGAAAAGCTAATCTCTTACTTCAGCTCTTTGAATTAACAGATCATGAAACAAGGTTAAAAATATTTCAAAAATATTGCATTATTATTCAAATAATTAATACCCCCAAGATCTCACTTAACCCTTTGCATGCTGGGAAATTTGTCGTCTGCTAAAATGTCGTCTGCAGAATTTCTAAAATTAGCATTTTGTTCGATTTTTTTCAAAGAATACCATCAGAAAAGCAAACAGTTTGGATCCTGGTGAGACGCCACGTTCTGTGGCGTCTCATCTGGATCTAAACTGTTTGCAAAGGCCTTCAAAATCCGGTTCCCGCACTGTAAGGGTTAAATGCTGCACATGCAACATTTTGACGCAAAGAAACAATTATTTTTGTTAAAGTGTGCCCAATCTATAACAAACCATGTTATGCTATGTCCAACATCCATACCTTGGTCTTAACAATTTGCATGCTGGGAAATTTGTCGTCTGCAAAAATGTCGTCTGCTGAATTTCTAAAATTAGCATTTTCTTCGATTTTTTTTCAAAGAATACTATCAGAATAGCAAACAGTTTGGATCCAGATGAGACGCCACGTTCTGTGGCGTCTCATCTGGATCCAAACTGTTTGCAAAGGCCTTCACAACTCGGTTCCCGCACTGTAAGGGTTAAAGTAAAAGGATATTTCAACTGAAGGAAGCTGAATGACCAAGCCATACCATTGATGTTGTGAAGTTTGTTCAGAACTGTCACTTAAAAGGTCTATCTATTCACCAAATGTTCTCATACTTGGGACGCGATGAAAATGAATGTTGTAGAAACTATTCTGTTCTTAAAATGTTTCAACTTGTACTTGTAATTGAACAACACTAATTTTAAAGCGCCAATTGTTTTGTTATTACAGAGAATTTAATAATAACAAAATATTGCATATTGAAAAATGTTAAAATATTATTTACTTTTAACAGCGTTTTATTACTTTGACCTTGATCACATTATAAGCATAAGGTTTATTTAGACTCTTAAGTCCATTTTCAAGGACAAACCAGTTCTTAGTGATTGAATATCATCCCATGTAACTCTTAATATATTTATGGATCAAATGATTAGTTGCTGCTTGCTTTTATGTAATTAACACTGAAATATGTCATAATAAGCACCTTCACTTGCAAGAAATCCATTATAAAGGACAAGTCGGGGGGAAACCAATAAAGCATAAAACAGGAAAAAGCTCCATTATGGCGTCATTTGGAGAAACAGCAATTTTTGTTACTAAATACTGTGGATTCATTGAATTTCTTAGGCATTGAATTTCATTTATTTATAAAATTGTGCATATTTGTTGCCTCTTTTGTTTTGTCTGAAATGATTATTAAGACTAAAATATTGCACACTTTATGTTTTTTTATTGAGCAGACCCAAACAAAGCCACCAAGTAGTGTAGTGTCCGACGAATAATAATTTAACTCTTATAATAGAAACCAAGTATTATAATTAACTGTTGAATTGACGGTTCAGTGTAAAACTATTGTATCTAACATAGAAATATGAGGGAGATACAACAGTTAATTGCTTAACCCTTGACATAATTATGACTGGTTTAATGCATGTGCATTAAGGGTCATCCAAGGTTAGCACTCCGCTCAGGCTAATCAGGGACAACAATATCTGCCTAAACTGGATTTTTTGCTAAAAAGATAATTTCTTCAAACAAAAAATGCCATAAAAATGAAAGTGACATCCCTGATTAGCCTGTGTGGAATGCACAGGCTAATCAAGGACAACACCGTACATGCATTAAACCTTCACAGAGCGCCTCATATCCATGTATATTCCCCCTACCTTCTACAGCCCCAATGGAATCTTCACAAATGTCAAACTCAGACATATCACTGTCACCGCCAACCCTGCCACCCCGGGGTGGAGCAGGCTTGTTGTAGCGGACATCATATGGGTCCTTGCTGGTCTTCTGAAAACATAAGTACAAGGATTAAGTGGGACATTCTCAACAGAACCAGGGATCAAAATCATGTGCAGCCTTTCCCACTCAGAAGCAAAATGAAAATGTGCAAACAGCATAAAACCAGAACAGCCTGCGAGTAACTCGCAGTCTGTTCAGGTTTTCTGCTATTTGCTGCTCATCAGTATCTAAGGGTTGGAAATGAAGCATTTAAAACTTGAATCTAGTAAGAAAGTTCTTTAATTAAATTTAACTTTCTAAGGGACTAACATTCGTAAACATGAGTGGAAAAGGGTTAACTGTAAAATCAGGTATATTTGTTGGGATAAAAGTACATGCTTTAACCAAAATGATAATGGACATCTTGTGCATTTCTGATGTTTGAAAAAACAAGAGCTGTCTCCATAGGATGACATATGCCCCCAATAAACGCTTTGATAGAAGTTATTGAAATGCACGAAGTCACCCCGTGACCTAGTTTTTGACCCGGCATGACCCATATTCGAACTTGACCTAGATATTGTCTAGATACAACTTCTGACCAAGATTGGTAAAGATCGGATGAAAACTATTTGAATTTGTATCTCTATGAATCAGAAAGCATCAAAAGGATTTATTGATCAACAGTTTGGTATATCTAAATACAGGTCTTTAATCAATATGGCCAAAATAAGTTTCTATAAATTATAATAATGGACATAAATGTAAGATCATTTTATTGTAAAAGTTTAAGCGAGATCCACTCAGGAGTTAAAGATCAATTGTCAATTAAGCACTTGGTATTATAGAAGTGAAATTCTTAATGCCCCACAATCTATTGGGTCATAAAAATAATAATAAAATCAGGTGCAGAAACATAACTATAATAATACACTTTTATGTTTTATTGTGAATGCATGATTTTCTTAGTGTCTCCAACAACCATAAAGTTATATCTGATACAAGTGTGGCTCAGTCTCATTGCAAACAATTCAAACCCTTTTAAACTACTGTGAATTTTTGGTTTCTACGCCCTGGAATAAATGACAATACCATGCATTTCATCGCAGTGTTCTTCAATCAATGGCAAAATCCTGCTATTAATGGCAATGCCCTGCTATGCCCTGCAGTATGAGACAAAGCCTCTAAATTTGTTTCAAAGACCTGCAATCAATGGTGATATACTGCTATGCGCCACAATAAGTGACAAAGCCCCTGAATTTGAGACAAAGCCCTGCAAATAATGGAAATTCCCTGCTATGCCCTACAATAATTGACAGAGCCCCAAAATTTGTGACAAAGCCCTGCAATCAATGGCAATGCCCTGCTATGCCCTTCAATAAGTGACAGAGCCCCAAAATGTGTGACAAAGCCCTGCAATCAATGGAAATGCCCATGAAAAATTGATTTCAGATTTAGAATATTCCTGAATACACGCCATGATGTGGACTGACTTACGTTTCTAGGGGAGGAGCTAGGCAGGGGCAGGCTGGTGTTATCATGGTTACTGAGCTGGTACCAGTAGGGCTCATCCGTGAGGCACGCAGAGGTGAGGTCTATCAACACCTGCAACAGAACAAGGATTACATTGTCAACTTGAGAATCATCACCGGACGGCAAGAAGTTAAGTGATTTTGAACTTCTTATTTTTATTTTATACAACTGCTCCTTTATAGCTTAAATTATTGTCATGTATTTAAACATGCCAATAGGAGAATTTTATTTTAGCAATAAATTTATCAGAAAATCAGTTATTATTGCGCCAAACAGACAAAAAACTATATATTAATTAAAAAAAAGTCAACAAATGCAGAAAAAAAAACTATTTTTCCTTGGCACTAAATATACGTCATAGTAATCAAACAAAAGCTGCAGTGGGAAAAATTACTTACCTCCTCTAGGAAATCACTGCTTAACTAGCTTAGCATATAACTGTTGACCCCCCCCCCCCCCCCAAAACCCCTAACAATAAACTGCTTAACACTCCGTTAATAATTACCTGTGTTACTATCTAAGAATTCACTTCTTACCTCCCCTAGGCATTCACTGCTTACCTTCCCCAGTAATTTACTGCTTAACTACCCAAGGAATGCATTGCTTACCTTCCTTAGAAATTCACTGCTTGCCTTCCCTAGGAATTGAATGCTTACCTACCCTAGAAATGCACTGCTTACCTTCCCTAAAAGTTCACTGCTTGCCTCCACTTAAAATTCACTGTTTACCTCCCCTAAGGGAATGCACTGCTTACCTTCACTAGCAATTCACTGCTTGCCTCCCCCAAATAATTCACTGCTTACCTCCCATATGCATTCACTGCTTGCCTCCCCTACACATTCACTGCTTGCCTCCTCAAGGAATTCACTGCTTACCTCCTGCAGGCATTCACTGCTTCCTTTCCCTAGGAATTCACTGCTTACCTCCTGTAGGAATTTCACTTCTCGCCTCCCTTAGAAATTCACTGCTTGCCTCCCCTTGGAATTCACTGCTTACCTCTCATAGGAATTCACTGCTTACCTCTCCGAGGAATTCACTGGCGCCTATCCTGTCATAGTCCCAGACTGTTATTTCAATCATCCGTTCAGCAAAGTCCTCGGGTTTAACAGGACTGTATATGAACATCTGGTTCCAATTGGGCTCATTGGTCTTCTGTTCTGTGCGCGTCCTACGTTTGCTTTTTTCACTACAGAATATAAACAAGAGCTGTAAGAAATACAATAAATACTTGCCTAGGTTAAACATGTTGTTGTTGTTTTTAAATAATTATTGAATAAGATTGGATGGAGTTAGGCAGAAGTTACAGCTCAGATTTCAATTTCAGATAATTCAAAGCCTCCTTAGGATCATTTTGTTGGGTTATTTAAGTTGACCTAGCAAATTTGAAACTAGGAGAAGAATGGACATTTTGGAATCCAATAAAAAAAAAGAATAAAATTTGACAAAAGTGTCTTATAAACATTCCCACCAATATTAATTTAGTAAACCTTTACACCAACAAATGGGGCTTGAGGTGGGAAGAGGCTTAGTAAAAATCAATAAAAAAAGACTTCAATATATAATTTTTACTGTAGAGCTATGGTTTTGTATAATTTTTACTCCTGAACTTTGTCTTTATTCAATTATCTGCGTAAACAAACTATCTAAGAACAAGACTATTGCCAAGCAATATAGTCCCCTACCGGCTCCACCATTTTCAGAAATTCCACCATTGTCAGAATTTTTGTTGTTGCCATAGCAACCAGAATTTTTGACGTAGGAACAAAATGAAATGATGTGCATAATATCCATATTGCCATCTATCCATGTTTCAAGTTTCATGAAAAAATATTAAGAACTTTTAAAGTTATCGCAGGATCCAGAAAACCACCATTTTCAGCAGTAATTCTAGTCTATTTGTTGCCATAGCAACCAGAATTTTTGACATAGGAACAAAATGCAATGAAGTGCATAATGTCCATATTGCCATCTATCTATGTTTCAAGTTTCATGAAAAAATATTAAGGGTCCAGAAAAGTGTGACTGACTGACTGACTGACTGACTGACTGACTGACTGACTGACTGACTGACTGACTGACTGACTGACTGACTGACTGACTGACTGACTGACTGACTGACTGTCAGATTGACAGACTGACAGACTGACAGACAGAGCGCAAACCATAAGTCCCCTCCGGTGAAACCGGTAGGGGACAATAATCATATAATCAAGGATCGATTGTGAACTAACCTCCTGTCCGGGAGCAAGTATACCTAGCAGTAGAGGTTTAATGGAATTTGATGAATGTGCTTAAGTGTCGTTCCAGATTAGCCTGTGCAGTCTGCACAGGCTAATCAGGGACAACACTTTCCGTTTAAAATGGATTTTCTACAATAAGAAACTTCCTTTAAACAAAAATACCATAAAAGTGGAAAATGTAGTACCTGATTAGCCTGTGCAGACTGCACAGGCTAATCTTGGATGACACTTTATGCACATGACTAGCCCTGAATTTTCACAGTACTTGGCTGAAAATACCTTCTGTCAGGGAGCAGATATATCTTGCTGTAGGGGTTGCGTGACGTCCCCTCCTTGGTGGCGGGAAGATCAATGGCATTGATGATGCTGATGATCAGCTCGAAGCTTCGCTTGTCGTACCACAGCTTCACCTGAAACCATGGCAACATTGGCATCATGTATGCAGAATGAATGCAAGTCAAATAATTGATGTTCTGTGAAAAATGCCTCACTTATAAATAGCTTTCCCTCACGCCACCTTCACAACCACAACCTTGTTTCAGAATAGAACCAAAAGAAAACTACCCATTTCCATGTTATTGTATTTTCTACAAAACCTCAACGAAAATGCATTTGCTTTAAGTACTGTGTATAATTTAACAAATAAAGGAAACCTTTTTGAACATCATAGAAGTGTTTTCTAACTGTGCCAACAGGTTTCACTATTATGTACTTCCTATATAATATAGTAACAAATATGTGAAACCAAGCAGGGGAGAAGTATTTAAGGGAGCCCCCCCCCCCCCCCCCCCCCCCCACCTTTCAGAATTAGAAAAGCACCCAAGGATATTTTAATATTTTATTACAAAAATATATAGTGCTTGTATTATGTGCTATGAACTAGTACATTTTTTACTTCTGTTCAAGTGTTTCGACAAGCACTTTGAAATGTCATGCAGGTGGTAGTATTTTCAAGTGTGGAGAAAATTTAGGCAGATGGTTACTTAGAATAAAAGGCTTGCATACATTCATGACCTCTTCTCTAGCAGCAATATATAGACAGATATATAACCCTCCGTACCCATAACTCATCAGTTCTGAGACTGCTGTCTAATAGCTCTTCTTGTAAAGTACAGTCGAGTTACCAAAAGCAGAAATTCCTCAATAGCTTATCTTCCCCAGAAAGGTTACCGCCTCCTTATTCAACAAAAATGATTATGTAATTGTGTTGACCTATTATCAGAACTTTAAAAAGAAAGGCAATAAGATAATTCTTCAACAATCCTTTTGTATCCATAAATGTTTGAATCACATGTTCAAGCATTCCATTGTAAACCATGATTTGCAAATGCTTCACCAGCGTGCTTGGCGATAATGACATAGTTATACAAAAGCATCTATGTTTAATAAAATATTGCCTGTAAGTATGATCAATAGAAAAATAATGTATTTGTGTACAACCATGAGGATAAGTGTTTCCTTGTTGAATAAGACTTTTAAGTATTGTTGAAAATGGCCCCCAAAGTTAAAGATATATTTTTAAACAAAGTGCAGCTGAATTTATAAAAATGTGAAAAAGCAAGAAAAATTGTTCATATTCCTGCCAGTGATCAACTCAAAGAAGTTTGCTTCATCAATAAATTGGACGAAAAGAATTAAGTGTTCTGTTATTGGCAAACCTGACTGTGAATACCAACACTTGCATAAATCACATGGGAAAAATGCCAAATATGCAATAAATTATGAAACACATGACATTTAATAGACGCAGTATGACTACACCATGCAACAAGATGTTTTTGTGAAACACTATGTCCCCATCATATAATTATTTGACGTTTGACCTTGAAGGATGACCTTGACCTTTCACCACTCAAAATGTGCAGCTCCATGAGATACACATGATTGCCAAATATCAAGTTGCTATCTTCAATATTGCAAAAGTTATGGCCAATGTTAACCCATTTATGCCTAGCGGACTCTCCCATCCTTCTCAATTGGATCAATTTATTTCCAAAATTAGGGACGTCTAGTATATTTATTTCTATATTTAGAATATTTAATACAGAAATTCCTTTAAACAAACAGTGCAGATCCTGATGAGACGCTGCATCATGTGGCGTCTCATCTGGGTCTACGCTGTTTGCCAATGCCTTTTTTCTAGACTCTAGGCATAAATGGGTTAATGTTTGACGCAAACAAACTAACAAACCAACAAACAGACAGGGCAAAAACAATATGTCCCCCAGTATAGACCGGGGGACATAAAAATGGGTCTTATTCCATATGCAGGCAGCATCGTGCTACATCAGCCTGCACAGGAGCTACCCTGTCTGCTAATAAGACCACAAACCGTGCCTGATTATAGCAGACAGGGTAAATCCTGACCTGACTGCTTGGTTGCTCAGACTGGTCGGGAGCTAGGCTGCCAGCAGATGCCATAAGACCCATTTTCACATGATGTGGATCAAACAGTCTTGAAAATAACTCTTAAAAGTCAAATCTGATATCTATTTAAGCTGCTGTTCTTCTTGGAAGTGGAAACAAATGCAAATAGATGTTAGATTCCAGCTATCTTTCATTAAATAATGTGATGTTTTGTTATTTTAGAAGTCATTACATTAACTCTTTCAGTGCGGGAACCGAATTTTGAAGGCCTTTGCAAACAGTTTGAATCCAGATGAGACGCCACAGAACATGGCGTCTCATCAGGATCCAAACTGTTTGCTATTCTGATAATATTCTTTGAAAAAAATGGAAGAAAATGCTAATTTTAGAAATTCAGCAGACGACATTTTAGCAGATGACAAATTTCCCAGCTTGCAAAGTGTTAATTGTCTGCTGAATGCAAATCACTCAAATTCACCACATAAAGTGCGCTTTTAAAGCTTCAACAAAATAAGGCATTTTTAAATATATATCTTTTTTACCTGAATTCTTCCCGATATTTGTGCTGCATTTTGGTTTTGAGTTTTGGGTTGCCTAGGTGACTCGGGTGAAGTGACCTTCAAGCTTGGACGGTTTAATCTTGTGGTTCCTACAACATCCTTGATGTGTCCAAAGTCTGGAACACAAATGGGTTTCTTGTTTTATTATTTAAAGTACATCATTAGATAGAAAACGTGAACTAAACTTATAAAAGATCCAGTGCAGTTGTTATTTTCCATAAAATTTCACTATAATTGCTCTAAAAATATATAGTCTTAACTTAATTAGATACTAATATAATAATCATCTTTGACTCAATTCCATATAAATATTTATTCTTTATGTACAAAACACAGCTGTCTTTAATTTGAATATGTTTCTATGTAATGCTTTAAACTTCCTTAGTAACTTGTATTAGATTTGAATTTGAAACTACTAATTTGAAAATAATTGAAGATAAACTGCTTATTTTTTTATTTTTTTTTAATCCATGCATGCTCGATATAATGAAGTTTTAAAATAATTGCATAATAAAGCTGTAATCATAGTATACTATAACTCACAATATTTAACTAAAAGGGATTTTTACTTCTTACATGGTTCTAGCAGATCTTAAAAGCTTTTCGTACATAAGATATGGAAAGTAAGTATAGGAATTACTGATATATATTGTTTAACAAAATAACATTTCTGCCATGTTTTCCATGATAGTTATAACAAACATTGGATGCAATCAACATCATCAAACTTCACCTAAATGACCACATTAGGATTTTTATAGAAAAAACAACAGGAAATAAGACTTAAAATAAATGTTCATAGATATATAATGATATAACTTTTGTCTTTTGTACAAACAGAAAGAATCTTCATTTTTATTTTCTATTCTTATATATCGTCGCTGTCGTTCTCAAACCTCGTAGTTACAAAATGCCAACTTTTCAGGAGAGAGAAAAAACCGCCACATTGTTTTATAACAATGTATGAGAAATTGAAATTTTGTTAAAATACCAAACAAATGAAGCTGCAAAATATGGTATTAGTCGTAGACGCATAAGTCATACTGATAAATCAGAAATGGCAGCTACGTTATTTCGTCACCACAGTTTTGTCATTTTTATGATGTACGACAATTCATCCTAATAGGACACTCATATGAAACAGTTTGCTTCACTCCATTTTACACCACGAATTAATTAATTGTCTCCCTTGAAAAGAGTGTGGAACCAAATTCGGACACAAAAAGCCTTTCGGGCTTTTAGAGCTCTTAGCTCTTGGTTTTAAGTATCACAAGGTGCTGTCAAGACTGATGATGTTGAATGGGGAAAGAAGAACACACACAATGAAGCGTAAATAAGTTAAACAAAGAATACTGTTATTAAGTAACTTTATTACAAATTTGTGAACGTTACAATTTAACTTAAAGCGTTTTCATTGCTGAACAATATAAAAAACAATATAAACAATTGGAATGCTATTAACAATTGTTATTGCTGACACCAATTAAGATACTTTAAAATGTATTTAAATAACCCAAACACATATAAGCCAGTAGGATTAAAAAAAAACACCAAATGTTTTTGGATGAAAAAAAATGACATCAGAATTATGCGTAAAGTTACACGTAAGCAATCTGTAATGAGATTGTATCTAGATTAAAACTCCAGTCATAAAATATAGAATTTATAATCAAAGTGTTGTAATTTCAACAATAACTGAAAACTGAACATCAAATGCACGAACTCGGAAACAGTTATAACTAGAAGCCTTTTTGTACCTAAACATACGTCTCCCTGAATGTAGTTTCATTAAAATTGGACCATTGGATTAGAAGATATTGAGCGGAAAGCACAACTAGACTTAAAAACCAAAGGTTCAGGAGATATGGAGTGGACAAGACACTTGAGGCAGACATATAATAACAATACACTTAAGGCAAACATATAATATCGGGAAACATAATTACATGTCAGTGAATAATAATTTTGTAATTTAACTGGTTACCTGACTATTTCGTTTCATAATCATACAACTTTATAGCTCGTCAACTGCTCCATCAACTCTAAGCACAATACAACATGAAAAATAGAAGTGATGCTATTTTGCATTTCACAATATTTTTCAGATTTATAATGAATTTTGAACTCATAGATTGATAGGTAATATTCAAAAATATTCACACTTAATTTTAAAATGTACGTGGATATAACAATTTGCATAACTAGTCTGCTTACACCAGAAACTAATAATTACCTACCTGTTAACAGAGTGATTACGGAATCACATCTAATATTTTAAGTTTAACAGACAGGAAGATCATCATAGAACTTGTGATAATCTATGGGAAGAACGTTCTTGATCTCTTGTAGGTGGTCATATTTGGTCCGTTTGAGTGGCAATTTCCCAGAATACAACCGAGGCGGTTTATCTTGCAAACCATGTTTGTTTGTCTTTCTTGCAGGAAGTAATTCAAACTCATCTTCATAATCTATTTTGTATGAAATACCGCCATCTACAAAGTACAGTAGTACCCGTATATCATTTACTGTTTTTGACCCGACTCCTATTCCTGGACGTATCGACTTGTACTCGTTTAGTTCACTATAATCAGAAAAAAACGTGTAGTCAAGGTACTTCACAGTATATGGCACAGTTTTACGTGCTGACCGTATAAGGATTACATAATCACAGGGAACATGGATGTCTCTATGTCGTATTTGTCTTTCTATGACACTGTGCATTGAGTCACATTCCATGTGGGTGTGCCCCTTTTCTAGGTATTTGTGTGTTATAACGACCTTTTTACGTTTTGCGAAAGCTGATAGTGCATTAGAAAGTGTAGCATTTCTATTCTGGTATCCACATCCTTCTGTATATATTATAACCTTTTCAGTTACTGATAGCACATGGTATTCAAGGTAGTCGATTAGGCACGAAGTAAAATTATTTGTCGTAAGTTCTCCGACTACCTCATGCCAGAAATAACAGACAGCAGCTCGTGATACCAAATCAAATATTGTATAATTATGGCATGATAATTGAGTTTTGTAAGAGAGGCAACTTGCATTAAGTTTAGGACAGAGAAGTAGACTTTGTAAGTCTGCTGTGATTATTAATATTTTACCATCACTTTCAGATGCTGCTTTCTTGTCCGACTCTTTAGACAGGTTGGCATCGTTTTTCTTTTTTAAATGTTCGTCATAGTCACAATCAGTAAAAGTTCCTGCAGTATGATCAGCACAGGTATCACACAGATCCTTTTTATGTTAATAAACGCTAAGGTTCATACTGTTTACAAAGTCAGTGAACACTGTTCGACTCAAAGCTTCTTTTGACTCAACTGTACATACGCGTAAATATTCTCTATACAAATCTGCAAAACAGGTAAATGTCGTTTCAATGTATTCTCTACTAGTTGATGCCCGACAATAATGTGAAGGGACTTTTGGCAAAGAGTCTAAGAATTGTCTATCGAATTCCTTGACCTCCCTTTTTGCGTTAAGTTCGTTTTTGTTTTCAATTGTCTCTTGATGGGAAGGGCATACCATTATCAGCATTCTTAATCCATTCATACATCATTTTTTTGCCAATTCCTAGTGTAGCTAGCAACATTTCTTTGCAAACTGTTAACCTACTTTCACCAATTCTAAGAAAATACTTATACAAGTACTCTCTCCTCTTACTGCCATCATGTGTTCTTACGCGTTCAACCAAATTCACCACATATACCTTTTTTACCTGTCTACCTCTGTAACATCCATACATTTGCGCCCTTCTTTATAATTACGACATTTTTTACCACATTTACTTTCAGTCAAAATTCTATCAGGCTTTTCAACAACGTATTCTTTTCTCCCACTTTCAGTTTTCTTTTGGCCTACGTATTTATAACCATGTTCTCGTAGATGTATGTTTCTCTGCTTTGTTGATTTGATAGATTGAATGTTGTTTCGCAGATGTAATTTTCCATTTGATTCTACTATCTCCTCATGGTCAGTTTGATGTGGACTAACTCTGTTTGTTACTTGTGCATCATGTTCTGTCACATTTGCACATGTACTATTACATTTGCAACATGTTCTATTACATTTACATCATGTTCTGTTTTATTTGCATCATGTTCTGATACATTTTCACCATGTTCTTTTACCTTTGCACCATGTTCTTTTACATTTGAATCATGTTCTGTTACATTTTTATTCGATTCTGAGCCTATCATAATATCACTAAAATGTCTTACACTTTTTGTCGGAATCAAGTCTTCATCATTTCCTGATAGTGTTGCATTTAACATCGAATGTGCCTTAACTTTATCTTAATCTTGTACTTTAGTAGCAATAAATGTTTGACAGGTTTCTGTGTCCGAGGTGGAATCACTGGAGTATGAATCCGACATAGTGTCATCTATTTTCAAAAACTCACCACTCACAATACTTTGAAAACTGAACTTTCTCTTTTTTTTAATAGGCACATAATCAGGATCATGTACATCATCATCGTGATCGGATTCTGAGTTGTTGTTTACATCAACTGGTTCATGCAATGTTGCTTCGCTGTCTGCAATTTTACCGTTATCATTGTTTATGTTTACACCTGAGACATTTAAGTCTTGTTCCAATTTTTTCTCTAATGCAAGTTTTACTAAACGTTTTCCTTGCAAGAACATTTTTATCGCCTTATATTAATTGTAATTTGACAATCAAGCCATATTTCTTTCAATTGGTCCATAGAAGTCACAGTTTCGTTTGGTTCGAAGGATACTTGAATATAGTACATGTACGGGTTTATAACTTTATCACACTGTTCTACGGTTATATGAATTCCCGACAAATCAAAAACCATCAACTCCAGTGCTGAACCAATTTCGACTACAGTTGATGCAGTACAACTTGTATATGAGAGATACAGTTGGTCAAGTGTTTTTACCTCAGCAATAACTCGGAAGTCACTGTCGACAAGGTTAACACACTCTGATACATTCAAAATTTCAAGACTAGGCAAGTATTGTAAAAAACACAGCGTAGATATCTTGCTTGTGCTAACATCCAACCAGTACAAATATTTAGTGTTACATAGATTTGTTGTAAACAAGAAGTAAAGTTCGTCACTCCGACATGAAAGTTCTGCGAATGGTAACAATAATGTTCTGAACCCAAACGAGTGCTTAAGAATTCGCTTGAGGGTCCCACTGTCGCCACACAACGGAAAGTCAAGACTTATGTCTTTCCAATGCGCGTTATTGTGCTCAATTACATTATTTAAATGCTTACAAGATCTGTTTACATATAGCTGCAGGTCAGGTATAGGTATATGTGAAAGTATTTTAATTAGTATATGCTCTGGTAATCGTAGCAAAGCTGGTAGAGAAGAATCCATGTGTTAGCCGAAACCTCGTAGCTGCAAATATAAAAACGTTTTTGTCAATTTTATCCAAACGAAATGACGTACCTACAGGTGAAATGAGGTAGCAATAACAGCCGCGTCACAATTTGTCAGTATGAAATGACGTAGCTTTGAAACATGCTTGATTTTATTGTTATTTCATCATTTTAAAGAAAAACATAGCTTTCTAAGTAAATGATTTAATAGAGTACGCATAATGCATCATTATTAATCATAAATTCCATCAATTAATAGTAATAGCTTAAAAATAATGAGTACTGTTTACAAACAAAAACATGTGTTTTATTTCTCATAATTAGTATTGTCTTTAATTGCAACATAATAGTAACATTCATAATGTAGGATAACAATGAACATTGTTTAACTACTTACAATTAACGGTATGTCCTTTAACTTCCATGTAACACACTTTGTTAATGTTTATTCGCGACTTCACTATTTCATGTTTTTCTACAATCGCTACAACTTTTCACCTGACAAAAAAAGCCACCAATCAAGCTATAGCATTTCGTCACGTGGCTTTTTCATGGGCTCTGATTGGCATAGAGCTACGAGATATAGCACAAAACACGCGCCAGACTTAATATATTCGGAAACCCAAAAAAAATTGAAAATTTTGGAGCTACGAGGTTTGAGAACGACAGCGACGATATGTAATTAAATAAAAAAGAGCTGGTGATACTTTTAAACAAGAGGGCCATGGTGGCCCTGCATCGCTCCACTGTTTTTTCTTTGCGAAAAAAACGTGTAATGCGCATGGGTTGAAATGTACTCAAGCAAATTGTGACTTTCTCTTTCTATCCCTCGTCCCACTGGGCGCTTAAAGTTGGAAGGATGAGCATTTTTATATATGGAAAAAGTTACTACCGTGTTAACTAAACAGACAAAAAAGCCTGGGAATTGTTGCACAGGTCCTTTGCTTATAACGTAGGTACATTTATCTCTCCAAAATATATTGTCGTTCTTTCTATTTCACATATTTTTAGATGCTGAAGATCAAATCTACGCATTTGATTTGAAACAGATTCACAAGACCCATAGGAATCAAAATTCCTTAACCCTTTACCAAACAACACATTTTGGACTTTCCCAATTTGAAAGAGGTTGCAGACGTCAATTGAATTAAAATGGAATATGAAGGAAATGATCAGGTAGGGTAGAAATAATTGTGATAAAAGGAGAAATTGCTCATCAACCCACACATCCCTAAGACCAACAAGCCTGAGAATATTATTATAATCTAAAGATTATTTCTTTATATTTATAAATGTATTTAATATAGTAATACATTTGACTTCTAAGATCAATTCATAACTTGTATTAAGAAAATTATAAAATGGTCAGAAATATATTTGGATTGTTGAGCAATTGACAATCATTTCAACAATTCATGAGATCAGTCACGATTCACAAATGGAACAATGAATCATTAGTTATTAAAAAGCAGCATATACGATAGTTAAGACATTGCACTTCATTAATTTCCACACCTTCCTTTCGATACAAAGTTTGAGTTTACCGTGCAGTATCATATATTGACTTTCCTTGAAATAATTATGTTCATGGAAGCTGTGTTTTTAAAATCAATAATATATTATTAAACTGGTTTTAACACTATAAAAAAGACATGAAATTAACATGTCATCCAAAATATTTTCATCCGGATATATGGTCACTTTCGACATATTTAAATAAAACCCGACTTTTTTCAGTTTATAAGAAAAACATTCATAACACATGTTCTTACTTCAATGCCTTTGTAAGCAGTCACCATCTGACCTAAAATGGCACTCAATGACAGGGTTTTATCTCATGTTTACAAGATGTTGATGTTGTTGTTGGTCACAGCCAAACAGCCGCAGTAATCTCCACTGGTAAACGTCATATGTTCAGTTTTGTGACCCCCGGGGCCGGGTCAAATTTGAGCCCAGGGGAATAATTTGAACAAATTTGGTAGAGGACTATAAGATATCACTACATACCAAATTTAGTAGCCCTAAGCTCTATAATTAAGAACAAGAAGATTTTAAAAGTTTGCACAAAAAAGGCCTTATTTAAGCATTATGTTCATTTTTGTGACCCCTTGGACAAGGTCAAATTTGTTCCTAGGGGCATAATTTTAACAAGCTAAGTAGAGAACTATTAGATGTCACTACCTACCGAATTTGGTAGAAATAGGCCCAATGGTTATGGACAAGAAGATTTTTATAGTTTGCACAAAATGGGCCTTATATAAGCATATGTTAAATTTTGTGACCCCTGGGGAACGGTCAAATTTGATCCCAGGGGCTTAATTTGAACAAACTTGGTAGAGGACTATAAGATGTCAGTACATACCAAATTTGGTAGCCCTATGTCATACGGTTATGGACAAGAAGATTTTTAAAGTTAGCACAAAAAAGGCCTTATATAAGCAAATTTTTGATTTTTTGACCCCCCAGGGCAGGGTCAAATTTGACCCCAGGGGCATAATTTGAACAAACTTGGTAGAGGACTATTAGATGCCACTAAATACCAAATTTGGTAGCCCTAGGCCCAATGGTAATGGACGAGAAGATTTTTAAAGTTTGCACAAAATAGGCCTTATATAAGCAAATGTTCAATTTTTTGACCCCCGGGGCAGGGTCAAATTTGACCCCAGGGGCATAATTTGAACAAACTTGATATAGGACTATAAGATGTCACTACATACAAAATTTGGTAGCCCTAGGCCCAATGGTTATGGACAAGAAGATTTTTAAAGTTTGCACAAAATAGGCCTTATATAAGCAAATTTTCAATTTTTTAAACCCCCGGGGCAGGGTCAAATTTGACCCCAGGGGCATAATTTGAACAAACTTGGTAGAGGACTATAAGATGTCACTATATAGCAAATTTGGTAGCCCTAGGTCAATTGGTTATTGACAAGAAGATTTTTAAAGTTTGCACAAAATAGGCCTTATTTAAGCAAATTTTCAATTTTTTAACCCCCCCGGGGCAGGGTCAAATTTACCCCCAGGGGCATAATTTGAACAAACTTGGTAGAGGACTATAAGATGTCACTACATGGCAAATTTGGTAGCCCTAGACCCAATGGTAATGGACAAGAAGATTTTTAAAGTTTGCAGAAAATAGGCCTTACATAAGCAAATTTTCAATTTTTTAACCCCCTGGGGCAGGGTCAAATTTGACCCCAGGGGCATAATTTGAACAAACTTGGTAGAGGACAATAAGATGTCACTACATACCAAATTTGGTAGCCCTATGCCATACGGTTATGGACAAGAAGATTTTTAAAGTTTGCACAAAATAGACCTTATATAAGCAAATTTTCAATGTTTTGACCCCCCAGGGCAGGGTCAAATTAAACCCCAGGGGCATAAATTGAACAAACTTGGTAGAGGACTATAAGATGTCACTACATAGCAAATTTGGTAGCCCTTGGCCCAATGGTTACAGACAAGAAGATTTTTAAAGTTTGCACAAAATAGGCCTTATATAAGCAAATTTTCAATTTTTTGACCCCCCGGGGCAGGGTCAAATTTGACCCCAGGGGCATAATTTGAACAAACTTGGTAGAGGACTATAAGATGTCACTACATACCAAATTGGGTAGCCCTTGGCCCAATGGTTATGGACAAGAAGATTTTTAAAGTTTGCACAAAAAAGGCCTTATATAAGCAAATTTTCAATTTTTTGACCCCCCCCCCCCCCCGGGGCAGGGTCAAATTTGACCCCAGGGGCATAATTTGAACAAACTTGGTAGAGGACTATAAGATGTCAATACATACCAAATTTGGTAGCCCTAGGCCTAATGGTTATGGACAAGAAGATTTATAAAGTTTGCACAAAATAGGCCTTATATAAGCAAATTTTCAATTTTTTGAATCCCGGGGCAGGGTCAAATTTGACCCCAGGGGCATAATTTGAACAAATTTGAAAGAGGTTCACCACAGGAACATTCCTGAGAAATTTCATCAGATTTGGACCAGTAGTTTAGGAGAAGAAGATGTTTAAAGAAAAAGTTAACGCACGCACGCACGGACGCACGCACTGACGCACACACGACGGACACAGGACCATGACATAAGCCCCGCTGGCCTTTGGCCAGTGGAGCTAAAAATGAAGAAATGTGTATCAGGGCCACAAGAGTGGTTGCTATGGCAACATTTACCTTTGGTAACGTCATACTGGCTGTTTGCTCCTGGAGGTACCTCTCCAGTGCTGAAATATACATGATGGACTGTTTTGGAAATATCTAACTGGAAAAAAGCCCAAAAAGGTGAGAAAGTATCATTTTTCACGCACAGAAAACCCCATAAAGATTGACAAAGTTATTTCTACACATTTTACACATAAAATCACAAATACAATAGGTCGACATAGTTATTTTGAGCAAGTTATGTTTACAACTTAGCAAAACTAATTTAATATCCTGTACATAATTTTAAAATACTTTTTATTACCACTGGAATTAAATGAAAGTCATTAATTTATTATAACATGAGGAAGCCTGTATCATAACTGGAAAAAGAGAAAGTTCATAAAAATTGTTGCACATTGTATTATTAAACAGATCTTAGATATTTTAAATCTGTTAAGATGCCTCACATTCAATGTAGTATTAATTAAATACTAGGAGAAACAAATGTTGTATTATTTCTAACATTTAGCATACACTCGTTTTAGCACCATTGTACATTTGGAATTTACACTTTAGTGTATAATACACAAAAGTGTAACTAAACATCCCAATACAAACAATAATTGCCTCACTTTCTAATTTTCTGATACCACAAAATGACAATATCAAAAAACATCATACAAAAAACAATAAAAAACATCCTTTAATCCTTTCCCACTCAGAAGTAAAGTGAAAATGGCTATGTGCAAACAGCATAAAACCAGAACAGCCTGCGAATAACTCACAGTCTGTTCAGGTGTTATGCTGTTTACTGTTCATCAGTATCTAAGGGTTGCAAATGAAGCCTAAAAAACTTGAATCTAGTTAAAAAGGCCTTCATTGAAATTTATCTTTCTAAGGGACTACAAATGCTTCCAAATACATATCTAATTGGTAAAGGGTTAAATAACTATAACATTTTGTACCTTATATGCCTATGCACAATAAGCTCCACTTGTGCCTCCTGTTTTGATTCTAAGATGATATCTGCCACCTCTTCGAAGGTTGCCCCTTGCAGAGATCTGCCATTCCACTCGACTACCTCGTCACCTACCAGTCGCAAACAGAATGCACGTAAATAAAATCCACTCCATTACCTTGTCACCTACCAGTCACAAACAGAATGCATGTACATTACAAATGAACCTTGCTCTGAACAAGCGGGCCACTACCTCATCACCTACCAGTCACAAACAGAATGCACGTAAATTACAATCCACTCCATTACCTCATCACCTACCAGTCACAAACAGAATGCACGTAAATTACAATCCACTCCACTACCTCATCACCTACCAGTCACAAACAGAATACATGTAAATTACAATCCACTCCATTACCTCATCACCTACCAGTCACAAACAGAATGCAGATTTGTAAATTACAATCCACTCCATTACCTCATCACCTACCAGTCACAAACAGAATGCACGTAAATTACAATCCACTCCATAACCTCATCACCTACCAGTCACAAACAGAATGCACGTAAATTACAATCCACTCCATTACCTCATCACCTACCAGTCACAAACAGAATGCAGATTTGTAAATAACAATCCACTCCATTACCTCATCACCTACCAGTCACAAACAGAATGCAGATTTGTAAATTACAATCCACTCCATTACCTCATCACCTACCAGTCACAAACAGAATGCAGATTTGTAAATTACAATCCACTCCATTACCTCATCACCTACCAGTCACAAACAGAATGCACGTAAATTACAATCCACTCCATAACCTCATCACCTACCAGTCACAAACAGAATGCACGTAAATTACAATCCACTCCATTACCTCATCACCTACCAGTCACAAACAGAATGCACGTAAATTACAATCCACTCCATTACCTCATCACCTACCAGTCACAAACATAATACATGTAAATTACAATCCACTCCATTACCTCATCACCTACCAGTCACAAACAGAATGCAGATTTGTAAATTGCAATCCACTCCATTACCTCATCACCTACCAGTCACAAACAGAATGCACGTAAATTACAATCCACTCCATTACCTCATCACCTACCAGTCACAAACAGAATACATGTAAATTACAATCCAGTCCATTACCTCATCACCTACCAGTCACAAACAGAATACATGTAAATTACAATCCACTCCATTACCTCATCACCTACCAGTCACAAACAGAATGCAGATTTGTAAATTACAATCCACTCCATTACCTCATCACCTACCAGTCACAAACAGAATACATGTAAATTACAATCCACTCCATTACCTCATCACCTACCAGTCACAAACAGAATGCACGTAAATTACAATCCACTCCATTACCTCATCACCTACCAGTCACAAACAGAATGCCCGTAAATTACAATCCACTCCATTACCTCATCACCTACCAGTCACAAACAGAATGCACGTAAATTACAATCCACTCCATTACCTCATCACCTACCAGTCACAAACAGAATGCACGTAAATTACAATCCACTCCATTACCTCATCACCTACCAGTCACAAACAGAATACATGTAAATAACAATCCACTCCATTACCTCATCACCTACCAGTCACAAACAGAATGCAGATTTGTAAATTACAATCCACTCCATTACCTCATCGCCTACCAGTCACAAACAGAATGCACGTAAATTACAATCCACTCCATTACCTCATCACCTACCAGTCACAAACAGAATACATGTAAATTACAATCCACTCCATTACCTCATCACCTACCAGTCACAAACAGAATACATGTAAATTACAATCCACTCCATTACCTCATCACCTACCAGTCACAAACAGAATGCAGATTTGTAAATTACAATCCACTCCATTACCTCATCACCTACCAGTCACAAACAGAATACATGTAAATTACAATCCACTCCATTACCTCATCACCTACCAGTCACAAACAGAATACATGTAAATTACAATCCACTCCATTACCTCATCACCTACCAGTCACAAACAGAATGCACGTAAATTACAATCCACTCCATTACCTCATCACCTACCAGTCACAAACAGAATGCACGTAAATTACAATCCACTCCATTACCTCATCACCTACCAGTCACAAACAGAATGCACGTAAATTACAATCCACTCCATTACCTCATCACCTACCAGTCACAAACAGAATGCACGTAAATTACAATCCACTCCATTACCTCATCACCTACCAGTCACAAACAGAATGCACGTAAATTACAATCCACTCCATTACCTCATCACCTACCAGTCACAAACAGAATACATGTAAATTACAATCCACTCCATTACCTCATCACCTACCAGTCACAAACAGAATACATGTAAATTACAATCCACTCCACTACCTCATCACCTACCAGTCACATACAGAATGCATGTAAATTACAATCCACTCCATTACCTCATCACCTACCAGTCACAAACAGAAAGCACGTAAATTACAATCAACTCCATTACCTCATCACCTAACAGTCACAAACAGAATGCACGTAAATTACAATCCACTCCATTACCTCATCACCTACCAGTCACAAACAGAATGCATGTAAATTACAAATGAACCTTGCTCTGAACAATCGGGGCATCTACCTCATCACCTACCATTCACAAACAGAATGCACGTACATTACAAATGATCCTTCCTCTGAACAATCGGGGCCACTACCTCATCACCTACCAGTCACAAACAGAATGCAGATTTTTAAATTACAAATGAGCCTAGCTTTGAACAATCTGGGCTTAATGCATCTTCCTAAAGTGTCATCCCAGATTAGCCTGTGCAGGCCACACAGGCTAATCAGGCAGCACAGGCTAATCCGGGACAAAATATTCCCCTTTTTTGTATTTTATGTTCAAGTCTAAGAGGAAAATGTCATCCCTGTGCAAACTGCACAGGTTTACATGTATCTGGGTCAACACTTCATGCAAATGCATTTAGCCCCACTTTCCCAGAGCCCAGCGCAAATAGAATGCATGTAAAAGCAGAACAATGGTAAGAAGGGCTAGATACAGTAGCTTGTGTTACCTGGGACGACACTTTACACACACGCATTAAACCCCCTTTTCACAGAGCATGGCCCATATACAGTGGAAACCTCTAAACCGGATCCTCTCTATACCGGAATCCTCTCTAAACCGGACAAATTGTCTGGTCCCATTTTTCCCCTATAAAACCATGCGTAAAATATCTCCTCAAGACCGGAATCCTCTCAATTCCGAATACCGGTCATTCTTTGGATCAAAATTGGGTCATTCCATATGTAATTGCACCTCTCTAAACCGCTCAGGGCCGGTTTATTGCACCTTAGACCTAGTGTCAAAAAGTTGTGAATAGCGGATTAAAGATTCGTGAAATTAATAAAGGTAGTCGAAAAAATTGCTAACTGTAAAAATCGCAGAACAATTTAAAGATACTTGTCCTTTGATGTACATATCGATCAATGGAGGTGATAATACTGATTATAATTACTGATAACGAGCATAGAGTTCTTTAGTGTGTTTTGTTTTTGATGTAGGAAGCCGTGCTAAATTTTAATAATCTTAATGCTATTTAATTTTGTGTTGTTTATCACAATTGCTAATTAAGTGTCATATGAAATGGTGATTTGCAGAGTTATTGAAGCAGTTGCATCAAGATATTCATTTAGATTTTCAAACTGTTAATTAAGATAACTAAGATTAAAAATGTCCGAACCTCCTTCTAAGCGAATGCAAGTGGATTGTCCCTACAAGACAAAATTAAATTGATCAAAGAGTCAGAGATGTTTCCTAAACCTACACTAAAGATGCTGTCAGAGAAATATGGGGTAGGAAAATCGACGATCGGGGATATCGTGCGAAAAAAAGTAAATTCACATAACAAATGCATACATGTATAAAATAGTTTGTTGTACAGGGTGCACTGTTTGATATATGTTGTGACAGATATTGCTGATATATGTAAATAAACTATTAAAATTTGCTGAAAGTGTTTTTTCCACATTAGGCTATGTAATTGACTTTCTCAAAGTAAAATAGTCAATGTCCCCTCTAAACCGGAATCCTCTCTAAACCGGAATTTCCTGTCGGTCCCGGGGTTGTCCGGTTTAAAGGGGTTCCACTGTATAAACATATCCCTCTTTATAAACCAGATTGTCATTTGGTATGGAGACAGGCAACAACCATTTGTCTGGGACTTGTTTGTTTCATGTTATCTCCATGCTACTGAAAGATCAAAAACTAAACCTTACCTGTTACCTTAATTTGTGTCCTTGACCTTGGATCAAAATGCCACCTTTTATGTACAAGCTATTCCCAGATATAATTACATGCCTTCACTATACTATATACATTTCAATTTAAGTGTTAACAGATTCATTAAATCTTTATTGCAACAACACACTTTTGAATCACATTCCCAGTAAGAACCAGTACCTTAAAGGCACTTGTGAATGCGCCCTTAATGTGTATTAAAACCCAGCACATCCCATGGCAACACCCACCCTAACCAAGATTGCAACATAGACCATATTCACCACACCGATCCCATCTTAATATGATTTTACTAAGATTGGTGACATTTTTCTTTTAAATTACCAACACTTTTATTTTGATTGGTAAAATGATTATTTGCAACATTAACACATGGTTACATTTTTATTCAGAATGTTAACACATTTATGCCCAGCCTCTAGAAAAAAGGCCTTGGCAAACAGCGTAGACCCAGATGAGACGCTGCATGATGCGGCGTCTCATTAGGGTCTGCGCTGTTTGCTTAAAGGAATTTCTGTGAGAAATATACTAAATATAGAAATAAATATACTAGACATCCCTAATTTTGGAAATAAATTGATCCAATTTAGAAGGATGGGAGAGTCCACTAGGCATAAATGGTAATATTGTTACCGACCAACCTGCACGTAGATGCCCTACTGAGTCAGCAATGGAACCCTTCTTTACTTGGGTGATGTAGGCTGCATAGCTTCCCTCATCAGTCATTCGACCGCCTACAATCTTGAGACCTGAAATTTGTTAAACTTTAGTGATTATCTGTTTTAACTTACAAGAATATATTGTCACCTTGGTGCAAAAAGGTACCATGTGACATTGAAATTAGAAGGCACATGGTTCCTTTTAGCATAAATTACTACAATAGTACCTTGTTATTTTGAAGCTGCCATTGCTGAAAATTATTGTTTTTAATATTGATTATTCAAATTAAACATATCAATGTAAGCTTAATAAATATGATAGTTTTAAAGAAAGCAATTGTAAATATAAAAATTTGTTAGACTAACAAACTTTTTATACAGTGCATTTGGATGTTTTAAATGTCTAAATATTAAGCATATTTTATTTTATTTATAAAGTTAATTGAATTACTGAATTGTGATAGCAATAAAATTCCACATGTTTGACCTTAAAAAAAAGATGTTGAAGATTTTTAATTTGCAAGCAATTTCTAACTACACTTTAATAAAACAAGAGGGCCAAGATGGCCCTAGTTCGCTAAACTAAGAGAGGAATCGGTTCATTCAATCTTTGTCAAAACAAGGGCTGTTTGTTAAACATGCATGCCCCCATATGGGCTGTCAGTTGTAGTGGCAGCCATTGTGTGAATACGGTTTTTGTCATTGTGACCTTGACCTTTGACCTAGTGACTTAAAAATCAATAGGGGTCATCTGCCAGTGATGGTCAATGTACCTATGAAGTTTCATGATCCTAGGTCTAATTATTCTTGAGTTATCATCAGGAGACTATTTTACTGTTTTTAGTCACTGTGACCTTGACCTTTGACCTAGTGACCTGAAAATCAATAGGGGTCATCTGCCAGTCATGATCAATGTACCTATGAAGTTTCATGATCCTAGGTGTAAGCATTCTTGAGTTATCATCCGGAAACCATTTTACTGTTTCAAGACGCTGTGACCTTGACCTTTGACCTAGTGACCTGAAAATCAATAGGGGTCATCTGCCAGTCATGATCAATGTTCCTATGAAGTTTCATGATCCTAGGCGTAAGCATTCTTGAGTTATCATTCGGAAACCATTCTACTGTTTCGAGTCACTGTGACCTTGACCTTTGACCTAGTGACCTGAAAATCAATCTGCCAGTCATGATCAATGTACCTATAAAGTTTCATGATCCTAAGCGTTAGCATTCTTGAGTTATGATCCGGAAACCATTTTACTATTTTGAGTCACTGTGACCTTACCCTTTGACCTAGTGACCTGAAAATCAATAGGGGTCATCTGCCAGTCATGATCAATCTACCTATGTAGTTTCATGATCCTAGGCCTAAGCGTTCTTGAGTTATCATACGGAAACCATTTTACTATTTCGAGTCACTGTGGCCTTGACATTTGACCTAGTGACCTGAAAATCAATAGGGATCATTTGCCAGTCATGATCAATGTACCTATGAAGTTTCATGATCCTAGGCCTAAGCGTTCTTGAGTTTTTCATCCGGAAACCATTTTACTATTTCGAGTCACGGTGAAATTGACCTTCGACCTAGTGACCTGAAAATCAATAGGGGTCATTTGCTAGTCATGATCAATGTACCTATGAAGTTTCATGATCCTAGACCTAAGTGTTCTTGAGTTATCATCTGGAAACCATCTGGTGGACGGACGGACAGACCGACGGACCGACCAACGGACCGACATGAGCAAAACAATATACCTCCTCTTCTTCGAAGGGGGGCATGAATATGACCTACTGATCAAGTGTTTGAGCCAGATGAGTCAGATACGATTATTACTTTGATTTGCATCAAGAAAATCATTCTCTTAAAATACTCAAGTATTAGGTGAATAAGCTGTGTTTGTGAAACACTATGTCCCAAATACATTTGACCTTTGACCTTGAAAGATGACCTTGACCTTTCACCACTCAAAATGTTCAGCTATATGAGATACACATGTATGCACAATATCAAGTTGCTATCTTCAATATTGCAAAAGTGATTGCCAATGTTAAAGTTTGACGCAAACTAACAAACCAACCAACAGACAGGGCAAAAACAATACGTCCCCCAGTATAGACTGGGGGACATAAAAATACAGCTTCTAAAGCTTCTGAGTTGATAAAGGACAGTTATAGTTGATAGACAATTGGACAGATGGAAAAAAGAAATGGCATGAAATGTGACTTCTACAGTGTTTACAAGGTTGTTTTGTTTTTTTTACCTATTGACCTAGTTTTTGACCCAGCATGACCCAGTTTCGAACTGGATCGAGGTATCATTGGGACAAATCTTCTGACCAAGTTTCATTTAATCAGACAAGAAATGTGGCCTCTAGAGTGTTTACAAGGTTTCTCTATAGCCAAAAAAGGAAAACTAACCCGCCCACTGGTGGCCATGTTTTTCAACAGACCGGAACCACTTTTGAACTCAACCAACATACCATTAAGACAACATACAAAGTTATATGAAGATTGGGCATGTAATGTGACTTCTACAGTGTTTAAAAGGTTTTTCTTTTTTTTTACCTAGTGACCTAGTTTTTTACCCATCATGACCAAGTTTCAAACTCGATCGAGGTATCATTGGGACAAATCTTCTAACCAATTTTCATGAAGATCAGACAAGAAATGTGGCCTCTAGAGTGTTTACAAGGTTTCTCTATAGCCAAATTAGGAAAACTGCCCTGCCCACTGGTGGCCATGTTTTTCAATAGACCGGAACCACTTTTAAACTCAACCAACATATCATAAAGACTGGCATTTTGACAAAGTTACATGAAGATTGGGCATGAAATGTGACTTCTACAGTGTTTACAAGGTTTTTTCTTTGTTTTTTACCTAGTGACCTAGTTTTTGACCCATATAACCAAGTTTCAAACTCCATCGAGGTATCATTGGGACAAAGCCTTTGACCAAGTTTCATGAAAAGCGGACAAGAAATGTGGCCTCTAGATTGTTTACAAACCAAATGTGGACGACAGACGGACGGACAACAGACAAAAACCGATCCCAAAAGCTCACCTGAGCAATCAGGTGAGCTAAGAACAAACTTGTGAATTTAGAAGGCTTAAGAAAGTTATTGTTTGTAATAGGTGTGAACAAGATATGTGTATGTCAGAAACTTTATGTCCCCTACTGCGCCACTTTAAAGCTATATATTTGACCTTTGGCCTTAATAGATGACCTTGACCTTTCACCACTCAAAATGTGCAGCTCCATGAGATACACATGCATTCCAAATATGAAGTTGCTATCGTCAATATTGCAAAAGTTATGGCAAAATGTTAAAGTTGGAGCAAACAAACAAACAAACCAACCAACCAACAGACAGGACAAAAACAATATGTCTATACCATAGTGGTGGGGGACATAAAAAATACTTCGAACTCTAAGAATAGCACTTATAATTATCAATTAATAAATTTGGTGGTAAAAAAGAGCATCGTATATAAAAATTACTTAAAGCATTACAAGATTGCAAATGGTCCTTGGTTGCACACCTCAGACGCCTAGAAATTATACGGGTCACAAGGTTTCATAAAAGGAAAACTGCCCCATCATGTTCTAACAATGCTTTTGAACAAACCAAGATTATTTTAAAAATCAATCCAAATATCATAACAACACTATGTGTTAATGCCCTGGGCAAATTCAATGAATGGGTAAAAAATATTACTTATAAAATGTTCAAATGGTTTCACTACAGCCACATAAAAGACACAGCCAATCTTCATAGTGACTATAGTTTTTCAATGGACCAGATCAAATTTTCTCACATATGAAAATTTTCTTTCCTTGATGACTCAGTGACCTAGTTTTGGGTCCCACTTGATCCATTTTGAACTTGGTTGAGATACTGTTCAGACAAATGTTCTGACTAAGTATTGGGAAATAAATGTGGCATCTAGAGTGTTCAAAAGCTTTTAATCTTAATTTAATCTAGATTTCAACCCCACGTGACCCAGTTTCAAACATGGCAAAAATTTGTTGAGACAAATGTTCTGATTAAGTTTCATGAAGATTAACTCTTTGAGTGCTGGAACCGAATTTTGAAGACCTTTGCAAACAGTTTGGATCCAGATGAGACGCCACAGAACGTGGTGTCTCATCAGGATCAAAACTGTTTGCTATTCTGATAGTATTCTTTAAAAAAAATAAAAGAAAATGCTAATTTTAGAAATTCAGCAGACGACATTTTAGCACACTACAAATTTCCCAGCATGCAAAGGGTTAAGCATTATATATGATCTCTTGTATGTTCACAAGCTTTCTTTTTAGTTGATCTTGTGACCTTGTTTTTAAATGTCATGACCCAGTTTTGTACTCTGCCTAGATTTTATGTGGCCTCAAGAGAGTTCACACGGCTGCTGTTGACAGACAACAAATGGAGGAAAAAAGCAATATCAAAAGCTTATAATGAACAAGTTCTCCAAAAGAATTATTCAAAATTTGAAACAGCAGAGTATTAATTAAAATTATTAGACTTATAAAATTAAACAGGAAAAAAAGAAAAAAGAAACCAAAATATGCTTCAAAAGAATGGAAAATTTAAATTTCATTGCTTGCAAAACCTTGAAGGAGATTGCTCTGCAAGCAAATACAAGATTCAAACATTTATTTTGTACTCACTGCCCAACATAGGGACTCCAATATATCCCCTAGATACTTTAATATGAATAAAGGTTAGTGTAAGGTAAATCTTTGTCAGCGCTACCCACCAAGTACTGCGCCCGAGTCTGGTGGTCGGCCTGTACCGTCTAATACTGCTTTCTTTAGTATCATGTGACCCACCCAATGTTGGCCATCAGCAGAGGGCTGCCAGGCAACGGGATGCTATAATAAAGTAACCATAGTAACCACCATGTGATAGGAACGTTATTGTACTAATACAAACTGCAAAATAAATGTTGGTTTTGTATAAATAAAACATATACCTTATAACTTAAATATTTTAATGATTCTGTAATAGGTTACAAATTGTGTTTCCGTAAAATACTAACAATAAAGTTCATATGTTGACACCAGTTAAAAAAAGGACTTCAATCTAAAATGAATACAATTATTACAAAAAAAGTTTAATGTTTCATTTTTGTATACAGTAATTTATTCAAAATCCTTGAGTTCATACAAACATTGAAACATACTTTACAATATAATAATACAATAAAATTGTATTCCAGATAGTTGATTTAATTTAAAAACATCATTAATAAAATAAAGAACAAAACATGCTAAAACAAGCAAATCTACAAGTTAAAAATAGCATTTAACATACTACCAAGCATCTCGTTATTGTTTGTTTAACGAGTCTTTCTCTGGGAACACCGGGCTGAAAGTGTCACACTCCACACTGGCTAATCAGGGAGAGTCACCAGGCTGAAAGTGTCACACTCCACACTGGCTAATCAGGGAGAGTTACCAGGCTGAAAGTGTCACACTCCACACTGGCTAATCAGGGAGAGTTACCAGGCTGAAAGTGTCACACTCCACACTGGCTAATCAGGGAGAGTTACCAGGCTGAAAGTGTCACACTCCACACTGGCTTATCAGGAAGAGTTACCAGGCTGAAAGTGTCACACTCCACACTGGCTAATCAGGGAGAGTTACCAGGCTGAAAGTGTCACACTCCACACTGGCTAATCAGGGAGAGTTACCAGGCTGAAAGTGTCACACTCCACACTGGCTTATCAGGGAGAGTTACCAGGCTGAAAGTGTCACACTCCACACTGGCTTATCAGGGAGAGTTACCAGGCTGAAAGTGTCACACTCCACACTGGCTTATCAAGAGAGTTACCAGGCTGAAAGTGTCACACTCCACACTGGCTTATCAAGGAGAGTTACCAGGCTGAAAGTGTCACACTCCACACTGGCTAATCAGGGAGAGTCACCAGGCTGAAAGTGTCACACTCCACACTGGCTAATCAGGGAGAGTTACCAGGCTGAAAGTGTCACACTCCACACTGGCTAATCAGGGAGAGTTACCAGGCTGAAAGTGTCACACTCCACACTGGCTAATCAGGGAGAGTTACCAGGCTGAAAGTGTCACACTCCACACTGGCTTATCAGGGAGAGTTACCAGGCTGAAAGTGTCACACCCCACACTGGCTTATCAGGGAGAGTTACCAGGCTGAAAGTGTCACACTCCACACTGGCTTATCAAGGAGAGTTACCAGGCTGAACGTGTCACACTCCACACTGGCTAATCAGGAGAGTTACCAGGCTGAAAGTGTCACACTCCACACTGGCTAATCAGGGAGAGTTACCAGGCTGAAAGTGTCACACTCCACACTGGTTAATAAGGGAGAGTACCAGGCTGAAAGTGTCACACTCCACACTGGCTAATCAGGGAGAGTCACCAGGCTGAAAGTGTCACACTCCACACTGGTTAATAAGGGAGAGTTACCAGGCTGAAAGTGTCACACTCCACACTGGCTAATCAGGGAAAGTCACCAGGCTGAAAGTGTCACACTCCACACTGACTAATCAGGGAGAGTTACCAGGCTGAAAGTGTCACACTCCACACTGGCTAATCAGGGAGAGTCACCAGGCTGAAAGTGTCACACTCCACACTGGCTTATCAGGGAGAGTTACCAGGCTGAAAGTGTCACACTCCACACTGGCTTATCAGGGAGAGTTACCAGGCTGAAAGTGTCACACACCACACTGGCTAATCAGGGAGAGTTACCAGGCTGAAAGTGTCACACTCCACACTGGCTAATCAGGGAGAGTTACCAGGCTGAAAGTGTCACACTCCACACTGGCTAATCAGGGAGAGTTACCAGGCTGAAAGTGTCACACTCCACACTGGCTAATCAGGGAGAGTTACCAGGCTGAAAGTGTTACACTCTGCACTGGCTAATCAGGGAGAGTTACCAGGCTGAAAGTGTCACACTCCACACTGGCTAATCAGGGAGAGTCACCAGGCCGAAAGTGTCACACTCCACACTGGCTTATCAGCGAGATTTTATTTATTTTTATTATTTCCACTTTTACACCAGCATATGAGGTATGACACTTTAGACACATGCATTAAGCCCTGTTTTCCCAATGCAGGACTCACTTCTATTGCTATATAATAATGGTCAAACTGATGTCCAAGCCTTAAAAAACTGCGGTAAAATAATATTTTTATCAGAATAATACAATGCTAATTGAATTATTTCAAAATCATTATTTGTAAAAGATGACCATTCACTGAAGAGAACATTACACAGTGTTGTTATAATTATACTGAATATTTAACTGAACACTACAACTCAAAGTGTTGCTTTAATTACATGGGCAATGTATGCATACATGGAAACCTCTTCATCTGTATATTATTGCATTGCATAATTTAAGCATGTGTACAAAAAAATACATTTGAAAACCTTTGCATATGTAACATTTTATTAGAAAACCTGTGCCTCTGTAAACATAGAATTGGAGAACCTTTGGATGTGTATGCCTTGCATCAGAAAACCTTTGTTACTAAAATCATTAGAAAACCTTTGTACCTGTATGCCTTGCATTTGAAAAACTGTGCATCTATACATTGTGCAATTGGAAACCTTTGCATCTGTCTTCCTTGCATTCGAAAAACTTTGCATCTATACAACTTTCATGCGAAAACCTTTGCATCTGTCTGCTTTGCATTTGAAAAACTATGCATCTATACATTGTGCAATTGGAAACCTTTGTATCTGTCTTCCTTGCATTCGAAAAACTTTGCATCTATACAACTTTCATTCGAAAACCTTTGCATCTAATTGCCTTAAGTGAAAAACCTTTCCATTGGCATGACTTTTATGGTAAACCTTTGAATTACTGTGCGTCTTCTGCATCTCTATGACTTGAACAGGAAAACCTACATATCCACATGCCTTAAATGGAAAGTCTTTGCGTTTGTATTCCTTAAAAGAAAAAAATACATTTAAATGCCTTGTTCTGGAAATTTTTTGTATCTGCAGGCCTTCAATGAAAAATGCTTGCATCTGTATCAATAAAATGGAAAATATTTGCATATCTGCATGTCTTGCATTAGAAACTATTTGCATCTTTATGTGTTGCATCAGAAAACCTTGACATATGTCTACCTGAAATGGAAAATGTTTGCAACAGTGTACATTAAATGGAAAACCTTTGCAAGCCAAGCAGTTAAAACATTTCAAACCTGCAAGCATTGCAATTGAAAACCTTTGAATATGCAAACTTTGAATTGCGAAACCTTTGGATCTGCAAACCTTGAATAGGAAAACCATTTGCTTTTCAAGCCTTGCATAGAAAAAAATGCATCTGAAAGCATTGAAGTGGAAAACCTTTGCATCTGCAAGCCAAGCAATTAAAAAACAAAATAAACCTGCAAGCATTGCAATGGAAAACCTTTGAATCTGCAAACTTTGAATTGCGAAACCTTTGGAACTGCAAACCTTGCATAGAAAAAGCCTTGCTTTGGAAAAAATTGCATCTGAAAATGTTGAATTGGAAAACCTTTGCATCTATAAGCCTTGCATTAAAAAACACTTGCTTCTGCATTCCTAAACCTTTCACTCTATATCTCTAATAAATGGGAAACCTTTGGAACTGTATGAATGACATAGGATCATTTTCAACTGTATGACTTAAAGGAAATCCTTTGCAATTTCATGACTTAAATTGGAGACTTTTGCAACAGTATACCTAACAAGGGACACCTTTGCAACTCGTTCAATTATAAATCAAATACTTTTCCATCTGTATGCTTTATATGAAAACCAATTGCAGTATGCCCTAAAACTGAACCTATGGACCTATATGAGTCGTGTTCTGAGAAAACTGGGCTTAATGCATGTGCATAAAGTGTCCTCCCAGATTAGCCTGTGCAATCCACACAGGCTAATCAGGGACGACACTTTCCGCTTTTATGGTATTTTTAGTTTCAATGAAGTTTCTCACAGGCTAATCTGGGATGACACTTTAAGCACATTCATTAAGCCCAGTTTTCTCAGAACACAACTCATATTATGACTTTGAGAACCTTTGAATCTTCCTCACTTTTCATGGGGAACCGTTGCAACTCTTATACAGATTTGCCATGAGGCTTTATAAACATCAGTTGCCTGTAATTGATTTTAAGAACATCATAGTATAAATCATAATTATACAAACATTAAGCATGAATTTGACAGGTTTACCAATGTAGTAAATACAGCAGAGTCTTCATGCATTTGTATTAAAAGTACCAAAAAAGCTATAATTCATGCATAATTCACGTAACTACCAAATCAGGTGAAGAAATTTGCATCAATATCATCTAAGGGTGAATATGACGTCAATAAAACTATTTTAAGTCACACAAACTACAATGATAGCAACACATCTGTAAACCGACACAGATAGAAACATTCAATGTATTGTGAAGACCAGCTTTTATTTCAATCTCAGCATACACAGGTTTTCTGCTCTTTTAGGTCAGGTTTCAATAAAACTGATCTAAATCCAGGGCATTGTGTATTGTCATTGCAATCAGATTGAATTCAAATCTTGGGTCACAATGCATTAGTATTCATGTGACACACATTTATGAACCAGTAAAAAATTGCTTGTAACTTTGCATTGGTTTAGTTCTGAATTATAATAGTCTATTCAGCTTCCAGTGTATGCATACATATACAAACATAAATGATAACCGGTAATTTACCATTTACAAAAATAGCAAGCATACCAAAAATGACATTACTAAGTTGTCAAAACATGCAATTCACATAATCATATAATATAACAGTACACAAAACAGACAATATCTACTACAGAGGTTCCTGAAATCAGGGGCCTGTCTTATTACATATCATACACTAATTGCTAACTAACAAGTATAAATCAGTTAATCTGTTAATTTCACATGTTTACACATTTGAGACGCATACTACATGTAATCATGTGAACTGTTTGTTGTAAACTAAAAATTCAGTTGAAAATTAAATGTGGCGTTGCTTCCTTGGTAAGACAGGTCCCCAAATAATCTTAGGCTGGAAAGTATTGCAAGTTTCAATAATAAAGTCTTATTTTCCAAATAACATACAAATCTTTTGTGTTCGTTGGCATGAAATTTTGTGATTTAAAAAAAAATGACTTTTTTAATGGACACTTAAATTCGTGGATTTGTGATTTTGAAGTACCTGTATGTCCATAACAGGTCAAACAGTTCTCTAAATTTATGATATAACAAATAATAGCTGACTGTATAATATTTCAATAGTATTTCAAATGTTTACATCATATTAAGTGTTAGCATTTTGAGAGATTCATACTTAAGTTTTGTATCTGTTTTCGTTTTGTGATAATATTTATAACAGTTATACACTCATATACGATTGTTGCTATTTCTTGGAACATTTAAATTTGGTGCATCCTCAAAAACTTTTTTTTGTCTTTTTTTTGGTAAAGGTAAATTAATTTGTCATAAGGGCATTGAAGGACAAATTATACGATATACTGTCTTTAGTAAAACAGAACATAAAGTTACTAAAAATAATGCCCATTTTTGACATGTTTGGGTTCTTTCTTTACAGTTAAAAGAGAAAATGACAAATGACATAACTGATTCATTTTTTAACCAAATTGAAGAATAGAAATAAAAGTATCATTAACAAGAGCACCGGCATAACGGGTGCCACGCTCAGCTACGGGTGCACTTTTGATTAAATGAAAGGTTGTCAGAAATTTTTAGATTTTTTTATATTTTTTTGACCTTGACCTTTGACATGGCGACCCAAAAATGGGTGTGGCATGTAGAACTCATCATGGTGCAGCTACATATGAAGTTTCAATGTTGTAGGTTGAAGCACTTTGATTTTAGAGCCAATTTTCAAAACCTTAACAAAATGTTAAGGTTTTAGCACGACAGGGAACGCGGACACGATGACGGACAAGGCACGACATGACACGACGAGCTGGCTATGACAATACCTCGGGTTTTCTCCGAAAACAGCCGAGCAAAAAATGATTTTTGTGTATGATCAAATTAATATTTCTATATTATTTAATGTTTAATATTTCTTTACGTGCATGCAGGTGTACAAATGGGGATTATAAAGACAATGACTTTCATTAGGGAAGAAAGGAGCAACATCAACTTGACATTTCACTTTGACATTCAAAATAAATCAAATGCTCATAATGGGAACTTTTAGCTAAAAAATTAACGTGAGCTTGGCTCTGGGAATACAAGGCCTAATGCATGTGCATAACTCTTTCAGTGCTGGAACCGTATTTTAAGGCCTTTGCTAACAGTTTGGATCCAGATGAGACGCCACAGAACGTGGTGTCTCATCAGGATCCAAACTGTTTGCTATTCTGATAGTATTCTTTGAAAAAAATCGAAGAAAATGCTAATTTTAGAAATTCTGCAGACGACATTTTAGCAGACGACAAATTTCCCAGCATGCAAAGGGTTAAAGTATCCTCTATCAGATAAGCCTTGGCGGGCTGCATGCACTCATCTGGGACAAAGCTTTACGCACATGCAGCAAGCCCAGTTTTTCCACAGCGTGGGTCATATATATGTTATCCAATGACTTTTTTCAGCTTCATGGTTAGTTTCTTACTCATGTTGGTTCAAATTAAAAGACTGATTTGCAAGTTGTTGTTGTTTGTAGGAAAATTATATGAGCAAAAATTATAAAATTTATTTTAACCATTTCTTTCTTTAATTCAGGCGTATATGCATTATTAGGTAAGGTATTGCTTTGCGCAGTTTTGACCGAATAAAAACATCAATTGTGCAGCTGAGCCAATAAGAAAAATATGAAGAAAAGTCAAACACATAGGCACAAGACAAGATAGGAAACCAGTGGGAGGATACGAACAGACTGTCACTATATTAAGTGCTGACTAAGCAAAATTATTGACAAAGTGCACATAGAAAGACTCTAGGCTTGGTAGTCAACAAGAATTTAGATATGGCAAAAATATAACTCACATAAGCTAACGCTTAAGATTGCAGAACAAAACAACTTGCAGGATATTAATGAAGGAAGTGCATGGAAATGTCAGTTCTTAAAGCAGAAAACAGAAATATGGCTGACAATGATGGGAACTTCAAGCAAAGAAACATTAATATATCCCCTTTGATCTCTGTACACCAATGCAATATAGAAATACTTTGAATGAAACAGGGGAAAGCACTGCATTCCAGTATATTACCAAGAAAATATGAACATCTGATTATTAAAGTTCGATCAATAAAAATATAGATACAAAAGTTGAAATAACGCATGTTACTTGTCAAATTTACTTAAAAGGGGTGTAGAATGCTTATTGATTGATAATAGAAGAATGAACTCAGTTATACCTTTGATTTTAATATCTCTTCACTGAGTGTTTGACAACTTGATGATAAGCATGTATCTATCCCAGAGTCCTTCACCGTGTCGCGTGATTGGACGGTGTGAACTCGTGTACATCCCTGTGAACCCGTGTACACGACTCCAGAATACGGGTAAAAGTCTATTGAATCTTTTTTAGCCCCGCTTGTTTGCGGTTTCTTTTGAGCATTTTGTTTGTCACTTGCAATACTTTCCAATTCACCTGTGTGGAAAAACATGAAATTTGAACAGAAACATGTTATGAAACTGAATGTGGGAGTAAAAGGAAAAGGAAGTCTTAAAGGTTGTCTTGAATTACAGGTGTCAATGTTTGTATAATTTTCACTGTTTTTGTCGATTTTCAATACATGTTTTCCTAAAGTTTAAGTATTTCAGTTTTCTAATGAGAAAATTTCAAACAACATAGATTGGGGTAAGAGATGTTGACATAAATGGTGGCAAGTAGTGTTGGCATAGATGGTGACAAGTGGTGTTGGCATAGTTTGTTGAAAGTAGTGTTGACATAGACTATGACAAAAAGTGTTGACATAGATGGTGGCAAATGGTTTTAAAATAGATGGTGGCAGTAGAGTTGACATAGATGGTGGCAAGTGGTTTAAAAATAGATGGTGGCAAGTGATGTTTCCATAGATTGTAGCAAGTGGTGTTGACAAAGATGGTGGCAGTAGAATTGGCACAGAAAGTGGCAAGTGATTTTGCCATAGATGGTGGCAAGTGGTGTTTCCATAGATGGTGGCAAGTGATGTTGACAAAGATGGGGGCAAGTTATGTTGAAATAGATGGTGGCAAGAAATGCTGGCATAGATGGTGGCAAGTCGTGTTGACATATGGTGGCAAGTGGTGTTGACATAGATGGTGACAAGTGGTATTGGCATTGATAGTGGCAAGAAGTATTGACATAGATAGTGAAAGGTGGTGTTGACATAGATGGTGAAAAGTGTTGTTGACATAGATGGAAGCAAGTGGTGTTGACATAGATAGTGGCAAGTGATGTTGAAATTGATAGTGTCAATGAGTGTGGGCATAGATTGGGCATGAAGTGTTGACATAGATGGTGACAACTAGTGTTGACATAGATGGTAGTAAGTGGTGTTGACAGAGATATTGGAAAGCAGTGTTGGCATAGATGTTGGTAAGTGGATATGACATAGACAGCTGCAAAAGGTGTTGACATAGATTGTGGATAGTGGTGTTGACATAAATTGTGGCAAAAGGTGTTGACCTAGATAGTGGTAAGTAGTGTTGACATAGGTAGTGGCAAGTGGTGTTGACATAGATACTGAAATGTGGTTTTGACATACAGTCAAACCTGAAAACAGCGGTCAGTCAAGGGGAAGGACCAAAAATGGCCGTCGTCCACAGGTGCCCGTTGTTTCTGAATCACAATTTTAAGATGGTTGGTCAGTTGGTAGTATTGCAACGTCGTTACCCCACCCAGTCGTTTGCATACAGTGTGAAACAACTGCTCATTGCCGATAACTAAGCATAATAACATAATTAACTTACATTTAATAATACAGAATAATATCTTATAAATTGATTTAATTTCATATTGTTAAACTAAAGCAATGATTTTATCAATGCTAGTATAATTGTTTACTCATGCATCTCGTTCATTCGTAAGTAAAGCTTGTCACGTGCCATTGACGTCACGACCGAACAAGTCTAAAAAGCAGATTCGCTGTCATAAACTGATGGTATGTTCATTCAGTAAATCTGACAGTTCGTATTAAATTCATTTGAATGTATTTTTAAATAAAGATTGTCGCGTGTCATTGACGTCATGTCCGAACAATTATAAAAGCGGATTTGCTGTAATAAACCGACAGTATGGTATAACCGTATCGTTCCAATTCAAAGAAAAACAAGCCAAAATCTTGTTAAAAATATTTAGTTTGTTATAAAAGTTGCAATTCAGTGTACATTTTTCCTGAATAGACGATCACTAATCCTTTTATCGCCTTCTTATAACAACACTCGCCAGCTAAGTGCTGTTTTTAACACCTTATCAGCTATAAAGATTTATTGACTTCGTCACGTGCTCATGCTTTGTTGTTATAAAATGCAGCCGATAATTGCTACTTATACATATTTTAATTGTTACGTGCACCTGTTTCTTTTTTGTTCTTAATTTTCGCAACTCGAAACGACTGACACGTGATCGTTGTTTGCAGTTCAAACATGACTTTCGGTCATAGAACTATCACAGGCAAAAACCACTAAAGATGATTTATTACCCCATTATTTGTTTACTCGCAGCGGGCCGCTTTTATAATATAAAAGGCAATTACGGTTATCAGACGCTTCACCCGCAAAATAGACGGACAAATGATGTGCTATGTTTTTAATTTTCAGGACTCGAGACGACTGATGCGTGACCGTTGTATTCAGTTAAAACATGAATTTCAAAGTGGAATACATTTCAACACCGTTATTTCGAAGTCGTCAGGAACGTTAAAAAAACTTCGGATTAACGATAATTCGAAATAAACATTTGCAGACGACTTCTTTGATTCTGTAAAAAATAAAATGTTGTGGAATTCACATGCTTTGGCCACACTGTACTTTTAATAATTGTTTTACTTAAAACGCAAACTAGTCAGATAGCAATAGATTTCTACTTGTAACAAACGGAGGAATAAAACGATTCTTTTTTTTCTTTTTCTCTAAAAACAGAACATATAAAATATCATGAGTACCACATCATACAAGTAAATACATATGAATACATTTTTGGAAATGAATTAACTTTTTTTTTTTAAATAAGACGTGATGTCTCTCTGAACACCGGCCTTAGCAGCACTAAACTGGACGCGTGTAACATATTTCTCCAATTTGTCAATGACATTGAAGAACTCACCTCTGCCCGTGTTTCGCCCGCAGAACAACCTAACGTCGTTGAGGCATATGGTCACACGTTGATTAGATATCATGTTCATTCTTGTGTTGTCGGCCTCGTTGTCAGCTTTTGACCACATTATAAAATTAACATGCTAGGAGCAGACGACATAGGTGTTATTATCGGTTTTTGACGCGCAACGCGCAGACGACACAGGCGTGAAATTACGCTCAGTGTTTTGCAGTTTTGACTTCGGATTAAAAATTGATAATAAGGTGCGAATTATAGTGTTGGGACCGACAGAATCTATTCGAATTAACGATTTCTTTGGTTTAACGAAGTTCGGATTAACAATGAAAATTTACTTTGAACAAAGAAGAACCACAATCGGGACCCGAAAAATACTTCGAAATAACGGTGACTTCGGATTATCGGTGTTCGAAATAACGGTGTTGAAGTGTATAGTGGCCGTTGGCCGTTATGGACAGGTGACCGTTATTCTCCAGTTTAATATAGAGTGATTTTCGACAGGAGGAATCCAGTCACTGACCGTTGCCTGCAGGTGACCGTTATTCTTAGGTGGCCATTAGGTCAGTTTTTACTGCATATAACAATAAGTGATGTTTACATATATAGTGTGGATTGGTTTTTAAATAGAGGTGGCAATTATTGTTAACAGATGGTGTAAAGTGGTCTTAACATAGACTGTGGCAAGAGATTTTAACACAAATGAAGGCAAGTGGTGTTGACATAGATGGTGGAAAGTAGGGTTGACATAGATGGTGGCAAGTGATGTTGACATTGAAAGTGTCAAGTTGTGTTAACATTGATGGTGGCAAGTATTTTTAAGATAGATCAGGTGGCAAGTGATGTTTACCTACATAGTGACAAGTGATTTTGACATAGATGGTGGCAAGAAGTGTTGACATAGATGGTGGCAAGTGGTGTTAACATAGAAGGGGGCAAGTGATGTTTAACTACATAGAGACAAGTGGTGTTGACATATATAGTGGCAACTGGTGTTGACATAGATGGTGGCAAGTGGTTTTAACATAGATGGTGGCAAGTGGTGTTAACATAGATGGTGGCAAGTGGTGTTGGCATAGATTGTGGCAAGAAGTGTTGGCATACATGGTGGCACATTTTGTTGACATAGATGGTGGCAAATGGTGTTGACATAGAAAGTGGCAAGTGGTGTTGACATAGATGGTGCAAGTATTTTTAATATAGATGGTGACAAGTGGTGTTGACAAAGATGGTTATAAGTATGTTAGCAAAGATGGTGGAAAGTAGTGTTGACATAGATTGTGGCAAGTGCTGTTGACGTAGATGGTGGCAAGCGGTGTTGAAATAGATGGTGTTAAGTGGTGTTGACATATATAGTGGCAACTGGTGTTGACATAGATGGAGGAAAGTGTTGTTGACATAGATGGTGGCAAGTGGTGTTGACATAGATGGTAACAAGTGCTGTTGACATACATAGTGGCAAGTGGTGTTGACATAGATGGTGGCAAGTGGTGTTGACATAGATGGTAACAAGTGCTGTTGACATAGATAATGGCAAGTGGTGTTGACATAGATGGTGGCATGTCGTGTTGACATAGAAAGTGGCAAGTGCCGTTGACATAGATAGTGGCAAGTAGCTTTAACATATATGGTGGCATGTGGGATTGACATATATATGCAAATGGTGTTTATGTAGTTTGTGGCAAATGGTGCTGATGTAGATAGTGGCAAGTGATGTTGACATAGATGGTGGCATGTCGTGTTGACATAGAAAGTGGCAAGTGCTGTTGACATAGATAGTGGCAAGTAGCTTTAACATATATGGTGGCATGTGGGATTGACATATATACGCAAATGGTGTTTATGTAGTTTGTGGCAAATGGTGCTGATGTAGATAGTGGCAAGTGATGTTGACATAAATAATGGTAATTGGTATTGACATAGATGGTGGAAAGTACTTTTAACATAGATAGTGGCAAGTGTTGTTGACATAGATGGTTGCATGTGGTGTTGACATAGATGTTGGCAAGTGACCTTGACATAGATAATGACATAAATAGATTGACCAAGAGATGTTAGGGCCCTGTAATTTACAATACAATCAAATAAGGCTTCCTTTTGTAAATGACAAAAACATATATAACTTGGACAGCATTCAGCTGATGACATGATTTATTTACCAAGAGAACCTAGAGGTTTAATAACATCACTTTGGCAATTAGGAATGATTTGAACAATGTGTTGTCTTTTCAAAATTACTTAAATTTTTCAATATAAGTTTTATTTAACACAAAATATATAATCATTTGAAAACATGATTTGAGTTTTCTAATTACATAATTCTGAAAAATGCATGAAATGTTTTACTGCAGAAACACTGGTGTCCAAGTTAATCTTATTGTCCCTATATTAGTCAGAATTTCTGAGTGTCAACAGCTGTTCATGCTGTATATTAATTTTACTGAATTTTGTTTTGCATATAAACATACAAAAATACAAAGCTAATATTTGAAATGTATCTCATGTCAAGCTCAAAGACATGAGAAATTTTTTGCATAGATTTTTAAATACTATGTCAGCACAAATTAATGCGAAAAACTGACTAATATTCTCTCTGAAAACAAAAACAAAACAAACAAGTTAACACACAACATAAAAAACACTCGCTTGTTATTCTGATACATTTTGGGAGTGAAAAACTCACCGATAAGAACTTTTTGATTTTTGCTTCGAGAATTTCCTTCTGTTTCCAACGCTCATCCACAATAGGGGGATTATAAAGATACTCACCCCCTGTGTCAAGGTATCAAAAATATAGAGAGGACACTGACAAAGATTCTTGTGCAAGTGGATATTGATACATTTTCTTTCGTTTGTAGATGTTTTATCAGTAAAGAAACTGTAAGTTCTGATACAAAAGAACTTAAAATAAGAGATTTATATATAATGTTATTAGTTTTTCATTTTGCATTTTTGCATAATTATGCCTTTTTTCGTGTTATTATCTGTTGTTGTTTTTTACTATTACATGTTTATTAGTGTTATAAACTAATCTGCATAAAAACGACTTTCCACTATTTTCTTATAGCAAGTAGTGGCAAAAATAGTGACTTGGTTCCAATAACATGGCCAAAAACAAGTACAGTACACGTAGAAAGGTTGCCCACACTTTTTTTGTCTTCCAAATTTAACCCTTTTCCAATGAGATACGTATTTTGACGCTTTTGTAGTCATTAAGAAAATTAAATTTTTAGTAAAGACCTTTCTTACTAGATTCAAATTTTAAAGGCTTACATTTCAAACCATTGGATATTGATGAGCAGCAAATAGCATAAAACCTTAACAAACTGCTATGTACTTGCAGGCTGTTCTGGTTTTATGCTGTTTGCTGTTTTCAAAAAATTGTGTGTCTAAATAATGTCTGGCATCAGATCTGACTGTCAACAAAATGTATTGTGTCTGATTGATTAACCCTTTTAAAAGAAGCAAAGTGAAAATGGCTGTGTGCACACAGCATAAAACCAGAACAGCCTGTGAGTAACTCGCAGTCTGTTCAGGTTTTATTCTGTTTGCTGCACATCAGTATCAAAGGGTTTGAAATGAAGCATTTAAAACTTAAATCTAGAAAGAAAGGTCTTTAATTAAATATAACTTTCTATGGCACTACAAATGTGTCAAAATACGTTTCTAAGAGGTAAACGATTAATAAAACTTCCTGGCAAACTACATGACTTTCACTGTTAACTCTGTTAAATCTATTTGTGAATCAAACAGCAGTTAAATGATACCATCTTAAAAGATGATAAATATTCTAAAACAAATTGAAATGTCAAGATGTTCTAAAATTTCATTAATACAGAATTGGGAGAGAACATATTGGTTTACAAAATCATTCCAGCAACGCTATATTTGGAACTGTTGAAAACAAACTGACATATAAGTTATTATTTCAATCTTAACCTGACTCACTTGTCTTAAGTTTTTTTCAAATAATTTGAAGTGAAAATAATATGTGTCAATGACAGGGTATTATAATATATCATTATTAAAACTAAATAAGATGGAGGTGAGAGGATGTAAAATGTATAATTGAGTAAAATTCTTTAGAACAAAGTCAAAACTTTAATTTTGGATGTTTATAACAGAGAACACTTACAGGTACCAGAGTGTTCAGAGTTTGGCAATATGACAATGTTTTAACCCTTTAAGCGCTGTAACCGAATTTTGAAGGCCTTGGCAAACAGTTTGGATCCAGATGAGACGCCACAAAACGTGGCGTCTCATCAGGATCCAAACTGTTTGCTATTCTGATAGTATTCTTTGAAAAAAAATCGAAGAAAATGCTAATTTTAGAAATTCAGCAGAAGACATTTTAGCAGACGACAAATTTCCCAGCATGCAAAGGGTTAAAAAGGAGTGTATGCATTATATTCAAACAAGCCTAAAAACACTCCTAACTAAAAAACATGTTTAACCCTTTGCATGCTGGGAAATTTGTCGTCTGCTAAAATGTCGTCTGCTCAATTTCTAAAATTAGCATTTTCTTCGATTTTTTTCAAAGAATACTATCAGAATAGCAAACAGTTTGGATCCTGATGAGACGCCACGTTCTGTGGCGTCTCATCTGGATCCAAACTGTTTGCAAAGGCCTTCAAAATTCGGTTCCCGCACTGAAAGGGTTAAAATACATTTTCCTATATTGATAATCAAAATGGAAATGGTAAAAATTATAAAGCCATTGTGACGCTTTTCATCAATGATTTAGCAAAAACATTTATAACTGATAAAAACCAGCGCTGTTTAACAGTAACTCGTCAGTTTTTCCTTGTAAAATTTCCAGGTTCAATTTCCAATTAAGTTTTTAATTTTTCCAGTTTTCCTTTTTCTTATAATAATTTTCAATACAAGAACATCAACATATTAAAATTTTGTTTTTTAAGAAATTTGATTACATTTGTCAAAAATACAAAAAATCTGTTTACTAGTCCCTTTAAGCAAAGAGTAAATTTGTTAATGACACAACCTGACACCTACCTTTTTCACTAACACTCTCGCTCTCTATATCTTGTTCCTCACAACTTGAACACTCCGGTGTAGACCGGATTTCGTCATCAGATGACGACACTGAGTGTTGCCGCTGTTTTCGGCCGCGTTTGTGTTTATGAGGTTTAGGGGGTGGCGGTCGAACACAGTCTGAGGGGTCAGAGCTAAGTGAATCATTCCTTAACATAGTTTCAATTTTCCGTCTATTGCTACGCGACGATTTCGTTACAGCAGAATTGGGGTCTAAATGCTGTTTGCTTAGATCTGTGTCTTGCGGGTCCTCATTGGCACTGACTTGAGTGTCACTGGCCTGCTCTATGTGAATGAAATGCCGGTGTTGGGGAGGTCGATCTGACCCAGGGGGTCGAGGGGGCGACCGTCGGTTTTCCCGTCTTGAGCCAGAACGTGAGACATTATCAGTACTGGATCGATGGGAGCTTGTTTTATCGCCCATTCTGTCTCGGTCACGTTCCCTATCCTGCATATGGCCTTTGCTTCCGCTGGTTTTATGGTCGTCCCGTTTTTTGTCTGCATAGTCATGTGACCTGTCGTGAGGTCGGTTGCTAAGGTTACTAAAGTTATCAGGGCCTGATTGTCGGTACCGGTCCTGCGGCTCTTTCCGACGCTCTCTGTCGTCGCCGACGGATTTCTCGTCCAGCGAGTGCCTTGGACTTGAAACGTCCTTCATTGACCTTAAAATACAACAGGGTATTCATTGACCTTAAAATACAACAGGGTATTCATTGACCTTAAAATACAACAGGGTAGTAACTGCATCTATATTACAACCTGAAATACTGGTAGACTGGCTAATCTAATATGTGCTTTAAAAGACAGTCCTTGTCACTAGGCGCTTATTAAAATTGGCAGTTTGCCCGAAAAAAACCTGAATTCTAATATGAAGATTAAAGAACAAAAATAAGGCTTGGCTTGATAAAACTTATTAGTGAGCTGTCAAGTATCAACATTTAACTGCAAGGCATGCAGATATGTGCTTCTTTACATCAATGATTCAGTGTTATGCTACGATGGCGAGTTAAAAAAAAACTGGGCATGACCGATGGAATTGGGCCATGATCTGTGAAAAAGGGGTTTAATGCATGTGCAAAAAGTGTCATCCCAGATTAGCCTGTGCAGTGTGTCTAAACTGGATTTGTGCTTTCTTGAAACAAAAAATATCATAAAGAGGAAAATGTCATCTCTGATAAGCCTGTGCAGACTGCACAGGCTAATCTGGGACGACACTTTACGCACTTGCATTAAACCTCTTTTTTCACAGAGCAAGGTCCAATTGTTAACATACAGAAATGTCTCAACATCTGCTCTGTAAATTATAAGAAGTGTTCGAGTTCTTGAAATACTTCATTATCAGATAATTTATAAAACATAAGATGGTCACATATGAAAAAGGTTCATCTGCTGAACACTTATAAACCACTTAAAACTTGATTTAAATAATGAAAATTTCAGTACAGAACTTGTTCATGATACACAAAATAGATAAAATGTCTTATGTTTAATATAACAACCAGTGAGGGTAATATTATGATACCAAAAGAATCATTAACAAGAAAAAGAAATACAAGAATTAGAAAACAGAGATATAGAATTATTTTTTTTTGTAATCCATTATTTATCAATAAATATTTTAAATAAATATACAGATTTAAACTTCAATTCATGGCATATTTGACAATCTTTGTATAAAGAACAGAATGGTGTAGTATAGGAACTGATGGTAGAGAACAAATATTAAGTACCGGGCTTTAATGAGGGCTTACACAAAACATTATCTTAGAAATCAAAACTTATTAAATGACTCCTTATTAGACACATTATTTAAGTCTTGTTTTGATGAACTCTCAATAAAACATATGTTATTATAATTACATAAAATTGTCTGTGGGACCCTTTACAAAAGCGTGGGAAATTGGTTGAATTTGGTAAAGAATAAAATGTCAAGCACAGATGCAATATTCAATTAGAATTTAAGTTAGCAATTTTGTTTGAGTTTAAATCCAACATAAATTGTGTAATCTAGGATTTTTTTGTTGTATGTGATTTTTTAAACAATATTATCATTTTATTATTGTTTATAATTAATTTCAGTATGATAAAAATTATGTGTGAAAAGTGTGACTATACATTTTTAATACAGATCTTCATTTGGGAGCAATAGCATTGATATGCCACGTTAAAAAAAAATAAAAATAAACAGACTTACCATGAAGCTGAAATGATGATCACCAAGAAGAATCAATTTAGATAAGCAATACAATTCTCATTTTAAGGCCTACTGATTAAATAAATAGTGAATATTGCATTGCATTTAAAAAAAGTTCTAACAGCATTGGTATATAAAGACAATGCCATGTTTGCTAGTAATTTACGGAACTCTATTGGCTTTAATAACAGGCCTACACAATCAAATCTCCATCTACTGTGTTAAATCAAGTTTTGCAATCTGACATCACATTCCTATCGTTCTGTCAACTTGGGTTTGTACTCAAAATAGCACAGAAATGGTATTGCTTAAGAAGCGTTTGTGAATTTTAATGAAGGCAAGTTAAAGCCCCATTAACACTCGAAATCAACAAATATTAAGCAAAATAGTCTAAAAAACAAGAAACCGTCGGAGACGGGTGATGCTCCCCAAAGGTTTTTTTGTCACAATATTGCACTATAATATTCAGAAAAAAGGAAAGAATTTTTTTAAATAAAATTTCAAAGGGCCATAACTCTGTGAAAAATCATCCGACCAGAACCCGCTGATAATATGCACATCTCCTCTTGGTAGTGAAGCTTCCCATAAAGTTTCATTGAATTCTGGTCATTAGTTGCTGAGAAATAGCCCGGACAAAAATTGTGCACGGACGGACGCACGCACTGACAGACGAAGCGGCGACTATAATGCTCCCCCAAAATTTTTTTGGGGGAACACAATAAAGTTAACACATTAAAATTCAGTGTTCCTTTCAGCAACAGCCAAAATTTCAACGCTAGATGAGGTCTCAGGTAACAATAGATTTAACGAGATACAAAATGTTTGTTTTTATTTTTTTGTAACAATATATTCCATGTGAATTTCCTGCAACGATATCCTAACATTTACAAATCGTAAAAGGCGTTTGAATTAGGATATTGCTACAAGAAACACTGATTTTTTATGGATTAGGCCAATATTTTTCAATAGCATGATTTTTTGACCCGCTAACGCCTATTTTTAACGAAACCCAAAAAAAATTGAATCAAGAGAGTCATAGGTCATAACTGAATTCACTATCATGATAATTGTTCTCAGCTAGAGAATCATAGGTCATAATTGAATTCACTATCATGATAATTGTTCTCACAGCTAGAGAATTATAGGTCATAACTAAATTTACTATCATGGATGTACCATGGTACAACCATGGATGATTCATCATTGATGAACATGACTGAATTCTAAATCATGACAACTACCGTGAGTATCACCATGGATGAAATTGACTGTATTCTAAATCATGACAACTATAGTATCACCATGGATGAACATGACTGTATTCTAAATCATGACAACTACAGTATCACCATTGATGAACATGACTGAATTCTAAATCATTACAACTATAGTATCGCCATGGATGAACATGACTGAATTATAAATCATGACAACTACAGTATCATCATTGATAAACATGACTTAATTATAAAACATGACAACTACAGTATCACTATGGATGAACATGACTGAATTCTTAATCATGACAACTATAGTATCACCATGGATGAACATGACTGAATTATAAATCATGACAACTATAGTATCACCAAATTGGATGAACATGACTGAATTCTAAATCATGACAACTACAGTATCATCATTGATTAACATGACTTAATTATAAAACATGACAACTATAGCATCACCATGGGTGAACATGACTGAATTCTAAATCATAACAACTATAGTATCACCAAATTGGATGAACATGACTGAATTCTAAATCATGACAACTACAGTATCATCATTGATTAACATGACTGTATTCTAAATCATGACAGCTACAGTATCACCATGGATAAACATGACTGAATTATAAATCATGACAACTATAGTATAACCATGGATGAACATGACTGAATTCTAAATCATGACAGCTTAAGTACAACCAGGCAGTGTTTTTTTTTCACCCTTTGGATTGGGAAAATTTGCGGTGTTTTGAGTAAAATTGGGAAATTAGTGTTGTTGTTTTTTTGCTAAACAAATGTTTCAAAATTGATAATAAAATTGTTTTCAGTAATATATTTACTAAGGTTGAACTTATATGGATAGGAGATTAACAAAATATTGAGATCTAAAACAATAAAAAAAATGTTTATTGTTGCTATTTTTTGAAAACTTCCATTGGGAAATTTTATCTCCCATTTGGGAGAAATATATACTTTTTTCCATTGTGAATCGGGCCGTTTACCGGACCCGATTTTCAATAGGATGAAAATACTACCATGAGTGAACATTTTAAATCATGGCAACTTTAGTATCAACATGGATGAACATGACTGAATTCTAAATCATGAAAGCTGTAGTATCACCATGGGATACCATGACTGAATTCTAAATCATGACAACTAAAGTATCACCAAGGATGAACATGACTGAATTCTAAATCATGACAACTACAGTATCACCATGGATGAACATGACAGAATTCTTAATCATGACATCTATAGTATCACCATGGATGAACATGACTGAATTCTAAATCATGACAACAACAATATCACCATGGATGAACATGACTGAATTCTAAATCATTACAACTATAGTATCACCATGGATGAACATGACTTAATTCTCAAACATGACAACTATAGTATCACCATGGATGAACATGACTGAATTATTAATCATGACAACTACAGTATCATCATGGATGAACATGACTGAATTCTAAAACATGACAACTATAGTATCATCATTGATGAACATGACTTAATTATAAAACATGACAACTACAGTATCACCATGGGTGAACATGACTGAATTCTAAATAATGATAACTACAGTATCATCATGGATGAACATGACTGAATTATTAATCATGACAACTATGGTATCACCAATTTAGTACATGACTGAATTCTTTGTCATAACAACTCTAGTATTATCAAGGAAAAACATGACTATGTACTTTGTCATGACAACTCTAGTATACCCAAGGAAAAACATGACTAAGTACTTTCCATGACAACTCTAGTATTACCAAGGAAAGACATGACTATGTATTTTGTCATGACAACTCTAGTATTACCAAGGAAATACATAACTGTGTACCTTGTCATGACAACTCAAGTATTACCAAGGAAAGACATGATTTTTTTCCTTTGTTATGACAACTCTATTATTACCAAGGAAAGACAGACTATGTACTTGGTCATGGCAACTTTAGTACTTTAAAAATCAGATGTGCTGCAAAATTTACCATGCATTAACAAAAAACAAGAGGGCCTGAAAGGCCCAAAGTCGCTCACCTGAGATAACAACATATTATTGGGACAAATCTTCTGACCAAGTTTCATGAAGATTGGAAAATAAATGTGGCCCTAGAGTGTTAACAAGGTTTTACTATAGCCATATAAGGAAAAATGTTCCGCCCCCTGGCAGCCATGTTTTTTAACCAACCAGCATCATTTTTTAACTTGTCCAAGATATTATTGGGATGAATCTTCTGACCAAGTTTCATGAAGATCAGACAGTAAATGTGGCCTGTAGAGTGTTAACAAGATTTTACTATAGCCATGTAAGGAAAAATGCCCCGCCCCTTGGAAGCCAAATTTTATACTATGTATACTAAACCTGTTGGGGAAATTTGCAAAAAACATGGACTCGGGCATCGCTTCTACGCCGATGGCTCGCAGCTCTACCTTTCCTTTGAACCCAGCGATGGAGCAGCCCAAGACGAAACACTAAATCGAGTTAAAAAGTGCCTCCACGATATCATCTCATGGATGAATACAAATATGCTCAAATTTAACACCGACAAAACCGAGGTCATAGTATTTTCAAGTCAAAACAACGCCAAGTACGTAGATGGGTTAACTATTAAAATAGGGGACTCGACAATTAAACCATCGCAATACGTTCGAAATCTCGGTGCTTGGTTTGATTCAAGAATGAACATGGAACACCATATTAATGCTATAAGTAGATCATGTTTCGGTAAGATTAGGCAAATAGGTCACATCAGGCAATATCTTACACCAAATGCCACAAAATCATTGGTCAATTCACTTGTCATGTCTCGGCTAGACTATTGCAATGCACTGCTGTATGGAACACAAACATCAGCTATCAAGAAACTACAAAATGTTCAAAACACTGCGGCGTGTGTTATCACAAGAACATCCCGCTATAGTCACATAACACCGATCCTAAAAGAATTACACTGGCTCCCATAAGAAAAAAGAATCCACTTCAAAATACTTACTAATGCGTTCAAAGCCTTAAATGGACAATCGCCTGTATATCTGAAAAACCTACTTGAAGTCTACAAACCAAGGCGAAATTTAAGATCAAAGAACGAAGCGACTTCATTAGTGATTGCAACGAAGGTTAAATTCGTATCATACGGGGAGCGAAGTTTCATGTACGCTGCTCCCAAACTCTGGAACTCACTTCCATCAAACATTTGAGGTTCTTTAACACTGAATTCATTCAAAAAGGCACTGAAAACTCACCTCTTCCTCCAATCTTATGCAATATAAGCAGTGGTTTATTCAATTCATTATATAAAATCTCAATCATCATGAACTTGAATTAACCCTTTTAAAGGAAGCATACTTAATCCTTTGAGGGTTTGTGGACTCGTGGTAATGGTATCCTGACTTTACCCTTGTCTCAATCAGCATGAACTTGAATTTACCCTTTTAAAGGAAGCATAATTATTCCTTCGAGGGTTTGTGGACTCGTGGTAATGGTATCCTGACGTTATCCTTGTCTCTGTCTCTGTTTTGTCTCTGGTTTGTCTTGCCGATCTTTCAAATCTATGGTTACTGTGCATGTTGTTTTTTTTGGTTTTTTCGAAGTACTTATTGTTTAAGTTTTAGATTTTAAAGTTTCATTAATTGTCTTAAAGCTATACACATAGGGTAGTTTTATAGTGTCTTGTTGATCTTTCTAATCTATGGTTACTGTGCATGTTTTTACGTAGTACTTATAGTATAATTGAGTAGTTTTGATTGATTTCTTTTGAAACAGTGTTGCAAAATGTATTCATATCTGCGATACATCAAATGTTCTTATGTAAAGCGCCTTTGAACGTGCACTCTTGCATGAAAAGGGCGCTATATAAATCCGGTATAATAATAATAATAATAAAAGCCATGTTTTTTAAGCAAACATAATTATTTTCCAACTCATCCAAGATATCATTCAGACCAATCTTCTGACCAAATTTCATGAAGACTGGACAATAAATGTGGCCTCTAGAGTGTTAACAAGGTTTTACAGTCGAGGTATCAATGGGACAAATGTCCTGACCAAGTTTCATAAAGATCGGACAACAAATGTGGCCTCTAGAGTGTTCACAAGGCAAAATGTTGATGACGGACGACAGAAAAAGGCGATCACAAAAGCTCCCCGTGAGCACGTTGTGCTCAGGTGAGCTAATAATAATACAGTTTTTTGGCATATATATTTCAAATCTATGGTTTGGGAAATCCAACAAACATCTGATTGATTTGTTGAAACCTAATTGTTAAACTAAATTCTTGGTTGACAAGAACAAAATGCTCAATGCTCACCTTAACTTCTGACATCATTCCTTTATCTATAACTTATGTCTTCCATATATTCATTTCAACTAACCTAGTTCTTGGAGTAGTCTCCCTTTTGATGATGTCCCTTTCAGCATGGAGCCTCTCCTGTCCCCTTCTGGCTTCCCTTTCATCTCCATGGCGACCCTTATTATCCCTATTATCCCCCAACCTGGGCCCCAGTGTCTCCCTAGGGCTACGACCCCCAATCCGCTCCCCCTCCCCACGTTCGTAAGCAATGAACCGTTTATCTGTCTCTGACAATCGAGATTCAGAATGATGTCTGTGCCGGGCTGGAGATTTGTCTCTCGCCCGCCCTCTCTCGTTATTTATAGCATTATTTCCCCTTTCTTTGAGCCTATCGGATCCAGCAGGGGTTGTATTCTCCCCGTTTTTACCCCTTTGAGCATCTAATGAATATTGTCTTTTCAACTGAGAGCCTTGGCGAGTTATTTGACCATGTTCTGATTTGTCCGACCTCTCCACATTCTCCTTTTCAGAACTTGTATGTCCACTCCCACTTTGGTCAATGTATTTTTGGCGCTTGTCACTCTGTTGGGTCAAGCTAGACTCTGACCTCGTTAGGTCGGCCAGGCTCCCAGAGGTCGAGTCGATGACTTCACCGATCCCGACCGGTCGGGCCATACCCCCGTGGTACCACTGACCAGTTTTGGCCAGAATCTCTTGTTTCTTCTTACACAGGTTACACGCCCATGTGGTCTGAAACAAAAAGCAAAATTGTTTGAACTATATTATAAAGTGTAAAAAAAATAATTAAATTTACGTTTAACTCTTACGTATTCTAGTGTAAGATACTGGTTCACAAACAATTAAGATAAATGTTTCTTTTCTGCAACACTCCCGCTGATCTACGTTACAATGAGAGGTGCGTCTGTACGACAAATCGATACGGCGTCAGAACTACAAAGGTTACTGCGTCTTTCCACAGTTTGTTAACGATACGGGACATTGTTAAAATAAATTATAAATAACGGTAATTTTCAATAGCTTTTGTATGTGTAAGCAAATATTTATTTAAATACGGATATTGTGTTCCTCTTTCATAGCTTGCCATGTAATTTATTCCTATGTTATCGATAAAATGGCAGCTTTACAGACCTGTATAGATAACTCATAAAATCATTGGAATATAATTCAAAGTCTGACATTAAACATAATAAAATGCAAACAAACGTAAGCAAGAAAGAATATTGAATCAATCTTATCAAGATCTGTCTCAAAATTAACTGCATGTAAGTGTAACGAGATAAAGTTTGATGAATAAAAATGTTACGGCGTTCTTACAGAGAGTGTTACAGTGCATTTACTACAACATATTTAAGGTTACGGTATCTACGTACTAGAGGTTTCGGCAAATAACAAATTTGGTAAATAGTATTTATATAGTAAATGTTGTGGAGGTTTCGGTAAAATGGATCTTTATAGAGGTATACCTACAATGAGGTGTTAATGACACCTATTATTCTATTACATCCGGGGCATATATTTGCAAACTAGTGATTAATTTTTAATTGATTAATTAATGCAATGCCTACAGTAAAGAATTAAGGGGCAAGAATAAGCTACCACTGAACTTTTTAAAAAGAATAATTGTAGGTACCAAACCAAAAAATTTAGATTGAATTTAACATGTAACTTTATTGAACGTAAATGTATGATTTAAATAAATCAATACTAACATTTTTAAAGATTTGGTGCATTTCTTTTAAAAACATAATAATTCTTTACATTATTTACAGTAATTGAGGTAATTAGTAACTGAGTAATTATGTTAATGACTTTCTCAAATTACTTGAAGGAATGCACTTTTTACAAATTGTGCATGAAAGAAAATAAACGTATGATATGTTTTATTCTTGTATTTAATTTTTATTCCAATATATATACATTTACATAATTTACAACATGCAATATATAACAGTGAAGAAATATTTCAATAATATCAGTCAGTTTTTAATCTTTTATTTAATTTTTATACATATATACATTTACATAATTTACAACATGCAATATACAACAGTGAATAAACATTTCAGTAACATAACAATATTTTAAATTTAATAGAATATTTGCATTTTATAAACATTTACATAATTGTAAACATACATTTAGCACAATACAAGCAGATTTTAAACATACCAGTACATTAAAAAACTTATCACATTATTCACTGTCACACAGAGTCCAGTTCAATATCATTTAACAGTTCATTTGTTGTCGTCAAACATATGGTGCACCGCAGTTGATGGTCCCAGGGCCTTGATGTGACTGATGGTCCTCATTAGGTCTGCTGTCGACCGTTTTTCCACTTCATAATCGTCCCAGGCTTTGTTAAGTCTCCCCTGTATTTCCACAAATTTTTCCCTTCTGATCTTAAAGATTGCCCATAGAGTTTGTATTATACGATCAACTGGGGCATGAGAACATGAGATCTACCTTCTGTTTTGTGGCAATAGGCGTCAATGTACACGGTCCAGGTACTCCCTCAGGCACTTAGTTGTTGTTGCAATCAATGACGACCTCCATAACCTCGTCCAAACGTTACTATCGTGGAACGAAATCTCCATGGTTGTAAATTTGACTTCCTGCAGGCACTGTAATGCTGTAAAGAAGACACCGTAACATGTCTTAGTCGTAAGAGAAGATACCTTAACATGTACACGGAGTTAAAATGCTACAAGTATTTTGCAAAATCGGATAGAAATTACCAATACACATGGGCATCACATGTTCGTAAAAGAGTGAACTTTATTGAAAATCATTGAAAATAATCATCGTGACAGAAACTGCAAGCCAGAAACAACGAATTAATTGGATTGTCTATGCTTTGAGCTTGAACTTCTTTCTTTTATCATGATTGCAAGCTATAAAATGTCTCGATAGCTTAGGTCGCGAGTAAAGAAACATTAAAAGATGAAAATGAATTCCTTATCCCGTTATACGTGTAAGCTTAAACAAAGAATTTACCTGTGTTAACGCGTGTGTATGCCTATAACTATCAAGACGCTGTAACCGTTGTCGTTATGACGCTGTATCGCGTTGTCGTACAGACGCACCTCTCATTGTAACGTAGTTCAGCGGGAGTGTGCATAGACACAACTTTATAACGGCCAATTTAAGTTTCATGGGAAATTGTGTATGAGAGCTCCGTGGCTTCTTCTTATGCAGAAGACAGACTATACATTGTGACATGTCAGGGTTCAGTCAAGAATAGGACAGTGCATCTGTCCCAGCTACTGTACAAGATTAATTTCCAAAATTAAATTTAGAAGATCACAAACATTTACCAATTCAGCCCAAAAAAGTACAAATTGGAATTATAATAATACTCACAAAGGAAAATATCCAGAGTTCATTTAATGTCCACTAATTACACTTAACGTGAATAAACGTCAATTAAAAAGCAACGTCAATCCAGTGTCTTATTAAGCTCATCTACAGCGATATTTTTCAACTTCCTATTGATATAAAATGTGCTCCCAGAGTTGAATACAAAGTCATGTTACCAGTTAAAGATCACTAATAGTACTGAACAACAGAAAGCCGTAAAAACTAAGTTCCGCCCACAATACTGCATGCAATGGCACAATAACCCGTCCTGTATTATGTTGCAATAAAACAAACAGCTTCTTAATAATGCATGCCACCTACAACGACAGGTTATTTATTGCTTGTCAGGATGAAAACATAAATTGCTTTAGTTTATGTATGTTTTATGTTTGTTTAAGTGAGCTTGGACAGAAAATTGTCGATGTTATTTCATGGAATTATGACCCAATATTACAATAACGGTCTACATCCTTCAAATAATAGTTTTACAACTTATAGATGTTGAAACGCAACATATTCATTTTTAACCCATTTATGCCTAGCGTCTAGAAAAAAGGCCTTGGCAAACAGTGTAGACTCAGATGAGACGCCGCATAATGCGGCATCTCATCAGGGTCTGCGCTGTTTGCTTAAAGGAATTTCTGTAAGAAATATTCTAATAGAAATAAGTATATTAGACATCCCTAATTTTGGAAATAAATTGATCCAATTTAGAAGGATGGGAGAGTCCACTAGGCATGAATGGGTTAACAGCAGGAGGCTGGTGTGGACTGACCATGAGACTTTTTATTAACTTGTTTTATTTATTTATTTATTTGTATTATTTTTTTATTTTTTCGGGGGGGGGGGCCCTCAGATTAACTCTTCACCACTTAGAAACGTATTTTCACGCATTTGTAGTCCCTTAAAAAGTTATATTTAATTTAAGACCTTTCTTACTACATTCAAGTTTTTTAGGCTTCATCTCCAAACCTTAGATACTGATGAGCAGCAAACAACATAAAACCTGAACAAACTGCGAGTTACTCGCAGGCTGTTCTGGTTTTTGCTGTTTGCACATAGCTATTTTAACTTTGCCTCTCATTGGGCAAGGGTTTATGACCCAATGGTCATCAATTGCCAGGTTCTGAAATTCCCGCCATCTGTTTTCCATGACTGAGAATCATTTTAAGTGCTGCAGGGAATAACTTTCAGTCTTCAATCCTGTGTTTACTGCATCTCCCCCTAACCACTTAGGTGATACAATAGGTGCTAAATAATAATCATGTCCCTATAAAAAGTTATGCTGTTCATTAAGCATACGGGAAGGGGACAACGACAACGAGCAAGGCATGGTATTGTAATGCGCATGGGGAGGGGGAGGGTTAGAGGGTAAGGGGTAGGGTTAGAGTTAGGGGTCGGGTTTGGGTTAGGGTAAGCCTTAACCCATACCTTAACCCTAACCCGACCCCTAATCCTAACCCTAACCTAACCATAACCCAGGGTTATGTCCCCTATACCATTGCCTCGCTCGTTGTAATTGTCCCTTTCTCGTTAATTTCATCAGGTGTAGAAAGTAAAAATTACATGAACAAAAAGTAAAAATTCAACAAACAAATATTAACAAACACAAATCTCTGTCAGCTTTAGGCACATCACCCCGGACCATCTAAAATGGTAATGTCAGGTGAAACTAAGTTCAAGGTCAAACTGAGGTTGGGTGATGCAGAAGTTTTCAGGGTTCAAGTTAATAGTGAGGTACATTATACAAAGGGATTGGACTTTCAAGATCAAAGTAAAGTTGCTGATACAGGGGGATTGGATATTCAAGGTCAAAGTGAAGTTGCTGATACAGGGGGATTGGGTTTCCAAGGTCAAAGTGAAGTCGCTGATACAAGTGGAATGGGTATTCAAGGTCAAATTGAAGTTGCTGATACAGGGGGAGTTAATATTCAAGGTCAAAGTAAAGTTGCTGATACAGGTGGATTGGATATTTAAGGTCAAAGTAAAGTTGCTGATACAGGGGGAGTGGGTATTCAAGGTCAAAGAGAAGTTGCTGATACAAGGGGACTGGGTATTCAAGGTCAAAGGGAAGTTGCTGATACATGGGGAGTGGATATTTAAGGTCAAATTGAAGTTGCTGATACAGGGGGGTGGATATTCAAGGTCATATTGAAGTTGCTGATACAGGGGGGGGGATATTCAATGTCAAAGAAAAGTTGCTGATACAGGGGGGGTGGATATTCAAGGTCAAATTGAAGTTGCTGATACAGGGGGAGTGGGTATTCAAGGTTGAAGAGAAGTTGCTGATACAGGTGGAGTGGATATTCAAGGTCAAAGTGATTGCTAATACAGGGGGAGTGGGTATTCAAGGTCAAGATGAAGTTGCTGAAATAAGGGGAGTGGGTATTCAAGGTCAAAGTGAAGTTGCTGATTCAGGGGGAGTGGGTATTCAAGGTCAAAGAGAAGTTGCTGATACAAGGGGAGTGGGTATTCAAGGTCAAAGTGAAGTTGCTGATACAGGGGAGTGGGTATTGAAGGTCAAGATGAAGTTGATGATACAGGGGGAGTGGGTATTCAAGGTTGAAGAGAAGTTGCTGATAAAAGTGGAGTGGGTATTGAAGGTCAAAGTGAAGTTGCTGATACAGGGGGAGTGGGTATTGAAGGTCAAAGTGAAGTTGCTGATAAAGGGGGAGAGCATATTCAAGGTCAAAGTGATGTTGGGTTATTACAGGAATATTAAATTCAATGTCAAAAGTGGTTGAGGATAGAGGAATATTTGGGGTTCAAGTTCAAAACATGGTTGGAAATGCATGAGGTTTGGGTGTGCAAGGTAAAAGTGAAGTTGGACAATAAGGAAAGGTCATACGCAGCAACTGTCCCAGTATGCTAATGTTGTTGTAAGATGTGTTCTGGTTAAGTGTAAATGAAAGAGTTAGAAGCTTTTATCACTATGCAAACAGATAGACACAAGGGCCAATCCCTAAATGCTATGGGGAGTGATGTTGTAGAAATGAAAAGATTGGATTTCAAATCAAGTGCAACTGATAAAAAACTACAGCTGGCACGTTCATATAAGAAACATTAACATTCTCACATCTGATCGACAAAACTGAATAAATGAGTATTGATTATCTAATGTAACATGGTCTCTATCCCGCTCCCTGTATCTCTCCAGTATTTGCCTGTTTCTACTCGGGACCGTCAATTTAACCCTTTGCATGCTGGGAAATTTGTCATCTGCTAAAATGTTGTCTGCTGAATTTCTGAAATTAGCATTTTCTTCGATTTTTTTTTCAAAGAATACTATCAGAATTACAAACAGTTTGGATCCTGATGAGAAGCCACATTCTGCGGCATCTCATCTGGATCCAAACTGTTTGCAAAGGCCTTCAAAATTCGGTTCCAGCACTGGAAGAGTTAATGTGCCCCACTCCAATATTAGTCAATTTCTGTGCCTGGAATCGTTGCATGAAAAGTTGAGAGTTTGTGACTCGACGATGACTTGGCGATATTTAATTTCACTGACGGTACCGGTCATTGTGAACAAGGGGTGAGACAGAACTGATACATAATCATTAACTTACAATAAGAGCCATCTTAGTAGATAGCCGGTGATCATTTAAACAGAATGTTGTGCATTTAATTTAGGAAATTATACAAGAATAGAGCTGATAAATTAAAGTAGACCAGTCTAAAATAATGACCAAAAAAACTTCATCTATGGCGTATTTCAAGAGGGTGCAAAACTTGAGCATTGGTATAATTTATCTCACAATTATGTCATATTGTGATCAAAGAATATATATATTTTCACTTGTGGCTGTGCCACTTGTGAAAACATTATTTTCTATGATCACTTGTGAATTTAAAAATTGATATTCCACCATTCCAATTTATATCCTCTATATATTTTCATTATATCCCAAAAGTAAGACCATAATAAAGTATACATTTATGCCAAAGATTATCTATAATTGTACACATTTATACACATTTATTTATTTCCCGATGCAGATATTAATAATAAAAGACTATTCTCAAACAAAAATTATTGACAATGGACTTGGTAAAAGAAAATATTTTTTGAAATGCTCATCCAATTTCGCCATTAAGCTAAAGCTGGGTTCCCACTGCCGATCAGATCAACTCAATCAAGCCCGACCAAGCGGTCGGGTACTGGTCTGGTTCAGTCGGCATGAGTGGTCAGGGGCGGTCGGGTAGGTCAGCATTGGTTGGGCTTCCTTCCTGACTATTTTTTTACATGTAGGAAATGGATCGAGAAGCACTCGGGAAGTGGTCGTGTATTAGTCCAGTAGAAGATCGAGTTGATCGTGAAGCAATTGTGTGGCGATCGGATTGACATCTTTTACATGATCTGTACCCGATCCGCTCGACCTCTACCCGAGTTATTTTAGATCGCAACACGATTCCACTCGACCCGTCTATTCAATTTGATGTACAGATATACTAGACTGCTACCCGACGGCTACTGGACCGTACACGATCACTTCCTGATTGCTAGTCGACCATACACGAGCTCTATACCCAATCCGTTCAACTTCTACCCGAGTTATTTTAGATCACTTTGTACGACTGTAGTACGACCATCAGGATCTGGTCGTGTGAAGATCTGGTGGCGATCGAGCTGAGGTCTACTTGGTCGAGCTGAGATCGTATAGGGCTCGTGTATATGTCGAGATGATCGAGCGGAAACCGGAAAGATGGTTAAGTGGACGTCGTAAATGAGTCGTGTGGGGGTCGGTTGTTATCGACAAGAGGTCGAGAAGAAGTTGTGTATACCCTTTTTAGTTGAGCTTGGTCGGGTTTGATCTGGAAATTTAGGTGATCAGGATGATCGAGTTGATCGGAACGGCAGTGGGAACCCACATTTAAGTGAATCAACCATGATCATTCCTTGTTATGTCTGACTAAGGCTGGAGATAGGAGCTCATGTCCAGCCTTATCAGTCAACAGAGAAAGAAGAAAAATTAATGCATTATCAAACAAAGAAAAATACAAAATAATTTAAGCAAACATTAAACAGACAAATTACAGTCAAATAAACGCTTAACTCTTTGCATGCTGGGAAATTTGTTGCCTGCTAAAATGTGGTCTGCTGAATTTCTAAAATTAGCATTTTCTTTTATGTTTTTCAAAGAATACTATCAGAACAGCAAACAGTTTGGATCCTGATGAGACGCCATGTGGATCCTGATGAGACGCCACGTTTTGTGGTGTCTCATCTGGATCCAAACTGTTTGCAAAGGTATTTAAAATTCAGTTCCAGCGCTGAAAGGGTTAAGAACAATCCCAAATTAAGATATATGGAATAAGATTTCATGGCTAAATGCTTTGTCATACAAGAGATGTGTTTGTCAGAAACACAATGCCCCCTACTGCGCCGCTTTGAAGCCATATATTTGACCTTTGACCTTGAAGGATGACCGTGATCTTTCACCACTCAAAACATGCAGCTCCAATTATTGAGATACACATGCATGCCAAATATCAAGTTGCTATCTTCAATAGTTTGAGTTTGGGACAGACACACACATACAATGACAGACAGACAGGCCTAAAACAATATACCCTCGATCATTCGTTCGATACCGGGTCATACAAACTTAAACAAGAGCACCGCATAACGGGTGCCACGCTCGGCTGCGGGTGCAGTTTTGAATAAATGAAAGCTTGACAGAATTTTTTTATTTTTTATTTTATTTTTTTAGAGGTCACAGTGACCTTGACCTTAATGACCTTGTGACCCAAAAATGGGTGTGGCATGTAGAACTCATCAAGGTGCATCTACATATGAAGTTTCAAAGTTTTAGGTTGAAGCACTTTGATTTTAGAGCCAATGTTCAAAACCTTAACAAACCTTGACACGGACGGCGGACACGACGAGCTGGCTATGACAATACCTCGGGTTTTCTCCGAAAACAGCCCAGCTAAAAAGTAAGTTTCTTACTTTAGGCCAATGATCATAGGTGGGCTAAAATAACCAGACATAGACCTGCAAATTCTCAAGACTCTGACTTTGCAAGGAAATAAATATTCATTAAATGTGCAGGCAGCTTCCTCAAGACATTTTGGTCAATAATGCTGACTGCAAACAACAGGCATGCCACATTGACAACAGGGAGGGTATTTATGACGCGAGTAATGAACACCATTAGCACTCCACTTGCCAAATATGTTCAAAGCTTTCGTTTCTTCTAGTGGGAACCAAGGGCCACTTTAGACGGGTTAGAATCAGTGTAGGGCCCCTTCTAAAATTCTGATTTCTACACCTCACAGTTACTAAAACATGTGCACATTGTTTCAAGTACTTTACTTAATTTCTTTCAATGGATTTTTTGCACTTTTCACTTTTTCAACGGTGGATTAGTCATATTATGGGAGGGGTGGGGGGCAGTTTATCCACGGGTTATAACTTCCCTACTTGAGTCAGAGGTATCCAACCCTATATTTGTTGCTATCTGAGCTACATGGCCCTGTTTTTGTTGCCAATAACGTATTCTTCAAATAATTTATTGCAACAATATTTACTACTGTTATTTTTATGCTCCCCCAAAATTTATTTCGGGGGGAGCAAATAGTCGCCGCTTTGTCTGTCCGTCTGTGTGTCCGTCCCCCCGTGCACATTTTTTTGTCCGTGCTTTTTCTCAGCAACTAATGACCGTAATTCAATGAAACTTTATGAAAAGCTTCACTACCAAGAGGAGATGTGCATGTTATCAGCGGGTTCTGGTCGGATTATTTTTGCAGAGTTATGGCCCTTTAAAATTTTCCATTAACTGTACATATAGTGCAATTCTTGTCCGGGCTATTTCTCAGCAACTAATGACCGGAATTCAATGAAACTTTATGGGAAGCTTCAATACCAAGAGATGTGCATATTATCAGCGGGTTCTGGTCGAATGATTTTTACAGAGTAATGGCCCTTTGAAATTTTCTATAAAAAAATTATTGTCCCACCAACTACTGTGCCCTCAAGACGTTCCTTTTATCTGAATATATAGTGCAATATTGTGGGAAAAAAAAACTTTGGGGAGCATCACCTGTCTCTGACGGTTTCTTGTGTTTTTTTTGTTATAATGATATTTACATAATTCCAACTTACAGACCCTTACATGACTAATTGCAGGTATTGACTGATAATATGTCCTATTTTCCTAAAATAGGCTCAAATCATGATGCGCTAAGTATGGTTTTCTTCTTTGTTTATATTCAGGTTTCATATGTATTGTTAGAAAAGCAGAAAAGCAAATAAATCACAGAAAGTTGTAACTATCATCCATAAGTTGTCACAATTTTTGAAGAGTATACAAAACAATTATGCAAGCTTACTGGGAAATACCAGTGATCATCATGAAATGCGAATTTGGTGCTTAACCACTTCATAAACTTGAAAACACAAACACCAGACACAAGCACATGCTGTAACATGCGTAAAAACACAGAACACTTACTGTTGGTTTGATAGTGGGGTCTAGTGGTTTGGGATCGTTAGGCTGAATATATAGGAAAACTAGATTAATACATGAGCAGTGTACAAAGACACGCAGTTGAGCAAGAAACGGTTGTACCTGCTAAAGATATGAGCCAGGTTCTCGGAGAACTGGGCTTAATGCATATACCTTAACCCTTTGCATGCTGGGAAATTTGTCGTCTGCTAAAATGTCGTCTACTGAATTGCTAAAATTAGCATTTTCTTCCTTTTTTTTCAAAGAATACTATCAGAATAGCAAACAGTTTGGATCCTGATGAGACGTCACGTTCTGTGGCGTCTCATCTGGATCCAAACTGTTTGCAAAGGCCTTTAAAATTCGGTTCCCGCACTGAAAGGGTTAAGTGTTGTCTCAGATAAGCATGTGCAGTCCAAACAGGCTCATCAGGGACAACACTTTCCGCTTCAACTGGATTTTTCTGACAAGTCCTATAAATGAAAAAATCCTTTAAAGCAGAAAGTGCCGTTTCTGATCAGCCTGTACAGACTGCACAGGCTAATCTGGGATAACACTTTATCCCATCATCAGACGTGCATTGTCGAAATAAACCACTGTGGAATAAATTTTCCTCTATTTAGGCAGTGCTGAAATATAGCTGTCATGTGCGGCGGAGAATGGTCATATTACTCAGAATCAAATATAAAGTCATCATGTTTAGTAAAATCGAATCAGATTCAACAAAACAAACAATTTGATACCAAGATGTAATATATTTTTAATACATAATGCAACTCAAAAAGCAAATAAACATTATTTACAAATATTAAGTACGCGTACTCGTGACGTCATTATTAACACGTCATACGACACAATGCATTGTCTTTCACGCTAAAGCTGCAGTTGTTTAGTGTGTTTTTTCATTATTTCTAAAAAATCCGGGACGTAGAGGTATGATAAACAGAAAAACAGGTTAGTTACTGATTTTTTTGTAATGTATTTGGCTCAACACAATTAAAATAATGAAACAATGTTTGCTTAAAATAACTTTGGGATTTTCCGTGTAGTTCGATTTTCCTATTCTATTTTGAAAGAAATAATTGACGACTAAGAAAATTGAAGGGATAAATCGAATACTAGGTCGGTGCCGAATAAAGCAAAGTTTAGTTTTCTCGGCACGAAAATCTAAACAACTTGCCAAGGTTCGTGGTTCAGATTTTCTACGCCTCGCAAAATAAACTTTGCTTTATTCGGCACCGACCTAGTATTCTCTATTAACACACATGCATTAAACCCTATTTTACCAGAATGTAGCTCATATCTTTGTCAGTAGGAATAGACCTAGAGAAATAGGAAATGTCCTTGTGTTTGAGTCCATTATCAGAATATGACACTACCTTTGTACATAACTGTTTGTAGCAGCACTCTGCCTCTTTTGTGGACCTAGATTTATCCCGCTGTCTCTTATACAATTGTTTCACATTCTACATTCATTAATAAAGTTTAATAAAAAGGTTTATTATAGAGAGCTGGTGGTCTGACACATACAATACATACAATTTTTATACCTCACTTTTATTCACAATGCTTAACTCCCATAAGCCATCGTGACATAGAAATACAGTCAGACCCAGCAGGAAAAAATTTACTGTCATAAATTAATACTGTTGCCCGCTACCTTAGCAATCACGTGCGGAATGGTAAAAAATTGTACTGTCCCATTCCCAGGAGTATATATACGCAGTTTTACATTTCCGTTGTAAACAGACATGGTTCGTATAAATTGTTCATGTTTGAATAGTTTTTTCCCTATAATAAAATAAATATTGCATGTCTGACAGGGTGACAGTAAATTTGTCAACTTTCTGAAAAATACTGTCAGTATTTCCTCAAGTTGACAAATTTACTGTCACCCTGTCAGACATGTAATATTTAGATACTGATATCGATCTGTATTCATTTGTCCGTGTCAAGTAACAAGCTGTTGTGAAATTGAACATTTCAAATTAGTTCAAAAAGAAATATTACAATAAATATAAAAGTGCACTAATGTAATGAACTCAACTGAAAATACAGAAATTATTTAAAAATCATAAACATAAATAAATGTGAAACTTTTAGGTAAAACAAGAGCTGTCTCCATAGGATGACATATGCCCCCGATAAACGCTTTGATAGAAGTTATGATCATTTTTCGAAACCTAAACGAATTTTTCTAAACCTAAACGCGGACACTAAGTTCAAGGTCAAGGTCAAAATGTGTATGCGTATGGAAAGGCCTTGTCCATATACACATGCAAACCAAATATGAATGTTACATCTGAAGTGACATCGAAGTTATGAGCATTTTTTAAAACCTAAACGCATAGTGTGATGGACGGACAGAGGGACAGTGCGATCACTATATGCCCTCCTTCGAGGACATAAAAAAATGTGCGCTATAATACATTATCAAATACGTTATGTTAATTCAAATTGATAATTGTTGTCAGATAAAATCAATAAAACAAATGATGACTAAACATCCACTAGGCTGCAGTAATTGTTTCAATAATCAATGAAACACCTGGGCATTCCACAGCTCTTTGCTGTGGAGGAATAAAATAAGAGCTTTATGCCTTAATTTTATTTAAATTGTATGCAAGTGTTGTTGTTGTAATTTTTTCACTGCCTGGTTGCTGTAAAGGGACTAAATTCCTCAAAATCACATACTTTTTTCCAAGTTAGAGCAATTGGCCCTTCATTTTAGTGTTACAATCATCTCTACCATACCACTTTTCTTTCCTTTTTTAATAAGATAAATAAATTAAAATTTTGACAATGACCAGTAAACCTTAAACTCCAATTCTGCCAATTTAGAGAGGACATTTCCTTTTAAGCAACATTTAAAGCAAAATTGAAACCTGGTCAGTGGTTTAACTGTATAACATTAGATAAATGCATTTTGACATTATTACATTATTTCAGTATGTTTATGTATTAACATCCACGTGACAATCACAGGCCAACATTTCTGGTTGAGTGACTTAATGTTTCTGTCCCCCTGTAACACAATCTCAAAAGCCTGTCACTTGACTAGACCTAAAATAACGAAATTCACATTTGTAGGCGGTAGTCTGAATTACGATTGAAATTATTAAGTACAGGAAATTAATGGTAAACCAGAAATGCAAACCACGAGTGCAAAGATTTTTGAATATATTAAAATTTTCTTAAGTTGTTATTATATATACCGTAGGTTTCCACATATAGCGCGCACCCGTGTATAGCGCGCAGGCTGTTTTTTAAATGCAAAAATGGAGAAAAAAATATTTTAAGACAATAAAACCACCTAATCGGACTGAAAATGGCCGCCATTTTACTATTGCACAATATCCAATAATCAGGGGCATTGGAAAGCTTAATTAAGCATTCAAAATAGGAAGCGTCATTATGATTAGGAGCATGGGTTGCATAGCACTATACTTTTTTTTACAATTTTGTAATTTTCTAGCAAAAGATTAACAGTCCACGTGCATTTCGTGAAAACGTGAGAAAATAAGAATAGTGTACATTGTGTGATTTTTCCTCGGGGGAAAGCATGGGCATTACCGGTAAATTTGAATGTGGCATGGGAGACGGGGATACAGTTGTTGAGGTACACCACTGTTCAACATTCAATATTTATACACACAAAATGCATTTGCATATCTTCATGTTCTCAAGTGTCAATTAGTGTCTCAAATGTCAATTAGCGTCTTAACAAGTCATGGCACATATTACTCAATAACATCTGCCAATTACGAAGTGAAAAATGACCCCCTTTCACACCTACCGTACATGCAAAAAGACCTCGTTCGCACCTACCCTTGCCTGCTCTCCGGAATGTCGACAACAATCCCCATCGGAATTCATCCATTAAGAAGTGTAAACACAAACAAAGAAATGTCCGCAAGTTTATTCAAACATATTTATTTTTTACCAAAACTTCTTCTACCGCATTCATATCTACCAGTTGTTTCGACAATGGCCCCTCAGTCTGTACGATTATAGGGTGGTAGTTTTCTGGGAAAAAACATGGCGGCTATTTTGATTATTTACGATTACATATTTTTTACCAATCTAGCAGCCAGGATGGCGTTGTATCAATGTATAGCGCGCACCAGCTTTTTAATTTGAATTTTGGAGGTAAAACACTGCGCGCTATACGTGGAAACCTACGGTAAATTACAATATATTTAATATAGTTGTTATTGTATGAATATACACTTTTTATTAACTTAAATATATGATTTGTAAATGACAATAAACAGTTGATTAAAGTAGAATAATAACATGACACATAATAATTAAAAGTTGTTTTTTTTACTATTCTTTTAGTTCGATAGTTTGATACTGGATTGACTGCCATTCTTATTTTCAGATTTTTTTTAAGATCAGTTGCCTTCTAAATGGCTCAGGTTCTCTCCCAAGTTATTTGATTTAAAACCAATTATTGAAAGGCAATTTAAGAATAAATCTTTAGATTAAAATCTTTTCATTTGCGCCCAGTTTCAGAACCCTTATTGTTTGACTCATTTGACAACAAATTGCCTCCTTCATTGGAATTATATTATATAATTATATTATATAATATTATATAATATAATCCTCATATTGCAATTCTTGGGGGTTAAATGTGAACTCTGCAAAAACAAATAATAATGGTATTTTGGAAGAGATTAAAAGAAAACGAAAATGGGTATATAATGGTAATGTTATTGAAGTTGTTGATAACTTTAACTATTTAGGCACAGTTTTTAATTATACTGAAGTTTTAAACTAAACCAGGAGCATTTGGTTGGTAAAGCCCTTAAGGCCATGAATACATTATTATCTAAATGCAATGAATTTGACATAAAACCAAAAATATTTTGCCGGTTGTTTGACTCTTTTGTGGGTTCGATATTAAATTATGCTTCAGAAGTATGGGGTTTCACGAAGTCCGATGATTTAGAACGAATACATTTGAAATTTTGCAAACGCTTGCTACAAGTGAAAATAAATACATGTAATGTTGCTGTTTATGGAGAATTGGGTAGATATCCATTGTATGTAAACAGGTTTGTTAAGATTATTAAATATTGGTTTAAAGTTCTGAACAATGATAATATCATGTTTAAAGTTCTGAACAATGATAATATCATAATGAACACTGTGTACAAACAAGCATTGAGCGACTGTAATAAAGGTTTTACAAACTGGGTCTCAAATGTCAAGAACATGTTAAATAATTTTGGATTTGGTTATGTTTTTGAAAATCCAAACGTTGTACATGTTAATAGTTTTATTAGCGAGTTCAAATGTAGACTTGTTGACAATTTTAAACAAGAATGGTACGGTAAAATTAATAATATTACTGTATTAGATAATTATAAAGTTTTTAAAAACTGTCTGGAATATAAAACATATTTAGATTTACTACCTAGACGACTGCGACTATTTTTTGTAAGATTAAGAGTCTCTGCACATCCTTTTAGAATCCAAACTGGGAGATACACCCAAAATAACATACCACGAAATGAACGTTTTTGTTTAAGTTGTAATGACTTGGATTTAGAAGATGAATACCATTTTATATGTATATGCCGATGTTACACTGATCTTAGGAAAAAATATATAAGCCGTAAATTTAAAATAAATCCAACTGTATATAAATTCCACCAGTCAGTTATTCCAAATGTATGTATATATTTGAAGGAACCTCTTGCTATAAGAAATACAATTCTAAATAATGTTGTTTAAACAAATTCATTACCGCTTTGATGGAATTTACGTATTCTTGCAATTGATTGTGTTTCTTTATTTTTGTATTCGCAAATGACCATTTATGTTATGTTAAGTTTAAAAAAAATTCATTACCGCTTTGATGGAATATACGTATCCTTGCAATTGATTGTGTTTATTTATAAAGACCGTTTGATGGAATGTACATATTTTTACAATTGATAGTATTTATTTACATTTGTATTCGTAAATGACTATTTATGTTATGTTATGTTTAAAAAAATTAATTTCATTACCGCTTTGATGGAATTTACGTATTCTTGTAATTGATTGTGTTTATTTATATTTGTATTCTTAAATGACCATTTATGTTATGTTATGTAATGTAATATTGTTAACCTATTTACGTGACAGAAATCAATGTATATATTTGTGAATGAAGACGATGTACTTATGTATAAGTCTAAATAAACTGTCTGTCTGTCTGTCTGTCTGTCTGTCTGTCTGTCTGTCTGTCTGTCTGTCTGTCTGTCTGTCTGTCTGTCTGTCTGTCTGTCTGTCTGTCTGTCTGTCTGTCTGTCTGTCTGTCTGTCTGTCTGTCTGTCTGTCTGTCTGTCTGTCTGTCTGTCTGTCTGTCTGTCTGTCTGTCTGTCTGTCTGTCTGTCTGTCTGTCTGTCTGTCTGTCTGTCTGTCTGTCTGTCTGTCTGTCTGTCTGTCTGTCTGTCTGTCTGTCTGTCTGTCTGTCTGTCTGTCTGTCTGTCTGGTCTGTCTGTCTGTCTGTCTGTCTGTCTGTCTGTCTGTCTGTCTGTCTGTCTGTCTGTCTGTCTGTCTGTCTGTCTGTCTGTCTGTCTGTCTGTCTGTCTGTCTGTCTGTCTGTCTGTCTGTCTGTCTGTCTGTCTGTCTGTCTGTCTGTCTGTCTGTCTGTCTGTCTGTCTGTCTGTCTGTCTGTCTGTCTGTCTGTCTGTCTGTCTGTCTGTCTGTCTGTCTGTCTGTCTGTCTGTCTGTCTGTCTGTCTGTCTGTCTGTCTGTCTGTCTGTCTGGTCTGTCTGTCTGTCTGTCTGTCTGTCTGTCTGTCTGTCTGTCTGTCTGTCTGTCTGTCTGTCTGTCTGTCTGTCTGTCTGTTGTCTGTGGTTGTCTGTCTGTCTGTCTGTCTGTCTGTCTGTTCGTCTGTCCTGTCTGTCTGTCGTCTGGTCTGTCTGTATGTCTGTCTGTCTGTCTGTCTGTCTCTGTCGTCTGTCTGTCTGTCTGTCTTCAAATTTTTATATCACATGCTACCTTTTTGCACCAATGTAGTGAAATCATCTTTACCATTAAATCCTGACTAGGCCCTTTCCAAAAGCTTTATGTACTTGCACTGCACTGAAATATTGCGCTTGCACGAAAAAAGTAAAATCAATAATTACAATTTGTTCTGTAACTTTACAACAGGCCAATTCTGCTAAATAATTCACAGTATTATTGTCCTCAACAGAGCTGTTTGAATCAGTTCCGGTAATTTTAACCATGGCAGTTTACACCTTATATATCAACTATTGATGAAACTGATTAATTATTTTCTGTGAATATTAAGCATTTATTTTCTTAAATTTTGAGTCACAGTAGATAGCACTGCTCCCTATTTGTCAAAATGTAGGGAAGAAAATTAATTCAGCATATATGATAAAATGTAGCAAAACAGTTATTGAAAACTTACATTAAAACAATAGCATAAATAATTGTCTAGCCAATCAGAAAAAAAACATGAATATCCAGGTATTTACTTGCTCTGAATATACCAAGCTCCCTTTAAATATTTCTGATTTTCCGATTGATTTAGGATGTTTGCAATATTTCACCACTTTTTGTTTTATTTATGTGTACTCATTTTTTTTTTAAATAATTCTTTTTGATAGCCTTTAAGATTTTGATGCAGTTAACTGCATGTTCCTTTAACCCTTTGCATGCTGGGAAATTTGTCGTCTGCTAAAATGTCGTCAGCTGATTTTTTTTCATTAGCATTTTCTTCGATTTTTTCAAAGAATACTATCAGAATAGCAAACAGTTTGGATCCTGATGCTTGCAAAGGCCTTTAAAATTCGGTTCCAGCACTGAAAGAGTTAACATTTACTTCAGCAGAAACTTCCAATGGACTTTCAATGCAGTCTGCGCATCTCGTTTGCTTAAAGGGGCCTTTTCACAGATTTTGGCATGTATTGAAGATTGTCATTAAATGCTTTATATTGATAAATTTAAACATTGGACCTAAAAAATCTCCAGTAAAAAAACAAGAATACAATTAAAAAAAGGAATCCTAAACTGGACTCGAACCACTGACCCCTGGAGTCCAGGAGTAAAAAGTCTCCCACTTAAACCACTCCACCATCCGTGCTCATGCTATGTGCGGATGTATTTTTTTATTTATATAAGCAATCCTCGTAGTTTCCCAAAATATAACGACAACAACAAAACTTTCCAAATTATTCAATCGTTTCGCGTTGCAACGCTTTATAATTTTCAGGTTTTTAAATCGGCAAAAGATGCATATAATGGATATTTTAGAGCATGGTAAATGTTCAGTGTTACTATTTTCTCACAATTATCATAACTGAATGAACAATGAAAATTTGCGAATCTGAAAAAACTTTGTTTAATTTTGTCATTTTACCAAGACGTGAAAAGGCCCCTTTAATGTCTGGTTCCTAGTACTCTAGTAATCAACCAGAAAGCAATCAAGGCTATATTGGAGACTCCTGGCTTGCCCGAGAATCCACCATTCATTTCCCCCTGACATATTTTATCAACCGCCCACAACTCATGTGAAAGCTTCAAGTAATGTTTGAAGATTTCCAATACAGCATTGATTTTATAAATGACCAGGAACAATAACCTCTGTTACTATCTGAAAAAAACAACTTAGTGAATTACAAGTAGAAAAATAAAGTTTCAGGTCAATTTTTCCAACTTAACAATTCCAGAGCTTAAAACTTGGAAAATCAGTGAACTGATAATGTGAATACACTTTTTTTTATTGTGAGAAGGTTCTGCTAAAGCAAAATTACTTGTTTTGAAATGTTAATATTAAATCGTTTTTCAAGCATGTATCAATTTGAAAAAGGGGTTTGCCGCATATTTGGATTGTACAAACCTTAGCTAACGTAAATTGACTAAGTTTTGTTGACCAGAGTAATGTTGAAAACTTTGCACTAACTTATAGGGTAAGTTTGCTAATTTTTATTGACCAGAGTAATGTTGAAAACTTCGCACTAACTTATAACATAAGTTGGCTAATTTTTATTGACCAGAGTAATGTTGAAAACTTCGCACTAACTTATAACGTAAGTTGGCTAATTTTTATTGACCAGAGTAATGTTGAAAACTTCGCACTAACTTATAACGTAAGTTGGCTAATTTTTATTGACCAGAGTAATGTTGAAAACTTTGCACTAACTTATAAGGTAAGTTGGCTAATTTTTATTGACCAGAGTAATGTTGAAAACTTCGCACTAACTTATAACGTAAGTTGGCTAATTTTTATTGACCAGAGTAATGTTGAAAACTTCGCACTAACTTATAACATAAGTTGGCTAATTTTTATTGACCAGAGTAATGTTGAAAACTTCGCACTAACTTATAACGTAAGTTGGCTAATTTTTATTGACCAGAGTAATGTTGAAAACTTCGCACTAACTTATAACGTAAGTTGGCTAATTTTTATTGACCAGAGTAATGTTGAAAACTTCGCACTAACTTATAACGTAAGTTGGCTAATTTTTATTGACCAGAGTAATGTTGAAAACTTCGCACTTCTGCAAGGCTCATTTACAAATGCACATGAAGCTTCCAAGAGAGCAAATGATCAACTCCAACACGACATTATGAAATATCTCATACTGCATCTGATCCAAGTCTGTGAAATCCCCCATACGTAGGCTAGAGCTAGAAAGAGTGGAAATTGTAGACGGGATGAATCAATACCATCCGAGTCTGGATTCCCTATTGGACTATAATCATATGTATATTATATTGATGTTTCTTTCCCAGGCCAATTATTACTATTGCTTAATCACTTACGTTAGTGCAGCAAACACGGCTATTGGCCGCATGCTGATTGATTTTTGCTTCAATTGTTTAAATACTTGGATGCAATTAATACTTTGATATGGGAATCAGAGAGCTTGACATAAACAATGGTGTACATTTGATTGAATACTGCTATTAATGTCATGCATTTTCCCATTTATTTCAGAACTATTTAATAACAAGTTAAATATTAAAAGAGACAATAGGAGGGTTGCATTTACGCTAAAGGACAAACGGCTGCAAGTTCCAACTGCTATAATCCAAGAATATAAAGATGGTGCTAGATCGCTCTCCTGCGCAATGAGGGATAGCCAGTTTTGAACCAAAGGGTATGATTTGAATAATCTTTGAGCAAGACCAAATTCTGATGTCACATTCTAAACTGAAATTCAATTAACATTTTGTTCGCCCACGCCCTGGCAGGGCCAATTTTAACACCAGGGCATGATTTGAACAATATATATAAAAGGATGACTAGATCAATGAAACCTATTACCCTATCAATTTTAAAGCTGAAAGTTTTTTTAAGTTATTTACTGGTTCCATAATAGGGCTACATAAATCATGTAACCAATCGGGTATGGCTTGTTTTGACCCAAGAGGCATAATTTGAACATATTTTGTTCAGGATCTGAGTCTATCTGATGGTAAATACTTAATATCAAAGCTCTGGGCCTTCACAGAAGAAATGCTTGCTAGTTAATAACCATGTAAGACTATATAATTATCATGTGACCCCTGTGGCATGGCTAGTTTTTACCCCTGGCTCTTAAAGTTTCCACTAGTTATTCACCATGCAAGACTATATATATATATCATGTGGCCCCTGGGGCATGGCTAGTGTTACCCCTGGCCCTTAAAGGTTCCACTTTTAAAGTCTATTTTTAACTCTGGAGACCTACATGTGCTGCAGACTGGAACCATTTGAACTACGTTGAAAGATGATCACATCTGTGGATTATGGAAATCCACCTAGCATTCAGTTTCAACCTATTTAATTTAGATTGATCGTATCAAAAGCCTCAGGCTTACAGAAACGCTCTCGCTTCCGTTTCCTGGGCCTATTACCAGTATTTGGTGTCTATGGGAAAGATGTAGAGAACGAAGTGGGTATTTAACCAGTGATCGCTTGGCCCATTACGCCACAGTAAACTTTAACCTAGCATTTGAGAACGAGATGTCGTTTGAAGCAAATTGTTGATGTCACAAATTGATATACGATACGTTAACATACAACTGCCACTCCAGTTCGCCACCAACTTCAAAATCTCAACATGAGCACTTCCTTTTCAGGTGAGCTAAACAATTCTATTGAAGGGGCCTTTTACAGATTTTGGCGTATATTGAAACTTGTCATTAAATGCTTATAATTGTTAAATTTACACATTGGACCTAAAAATCTTCAGTAAAAAAAAACAAGAATACAATTAAAAAAAAGAACAAAAAAAGTAACCCTCAACTCAGGGCTCAAACCACTGACCCCTGGTGTCCTCCGCTTTGACCACTCAACCATCCGTGCTCTTGCTATGAGCGGATGTATTTTTCACTCATATAAGCAATCGATCCTAGTAGTTTTCCAAAATATAATGACAACAACAGAACTTTCCAAATTATTCAATCGTTTCGGGTTGCAAGACTTTATAATTTTCAGGACGTTCAAATCGTCAAAAGATGCATATAATGGATATTAAAGAGCATGGTAAATGTTCAGTATTACTTTTTCCTCACAAATATCATAACTAAAATGAAAATTTGCGAATATGAAACAATTTTTTTAATTTTGTCAATTTACCAAAGCGTGAAAAGGCCCCGTTAATTATTATATAAAAGCAAATAAAAGTAGGTTTTTCATGATTTTTCATTTTCATGATTCAACAAACATCAACAGATATTGTGTGATTAATAAAAGCAATTTACTTGCACAGAATTGTAATTAAAAATTCATATCAGTACACATACTATTAGCTTAATAAAGAGACATTTGATTCCAACTGTATTAAATGTAAATAATTTAAGATGTTCTCCAGAAAGAAAAAAAAATAGAGTGGTTGCTTTTGCTTACCAAAGTTTAAAGAATACAGAATTAAACAAGAATATCAGTAAAACTGATGGATGCTCCCCGATGATGCGCTTAGTCAATCTATGTGTTTATAACCACCTAAAAAAATCTATTATCAGCCTCGGTGACCTTGACCCCAGTGACCTCAAACCTCATCAAAAGGTAGAGGTTTATGCAAGGTACGTACATGCCAAATATGTAAGAGATCGGTAAAATAGTGAATGCGCTATGAGAAACTGTAACAAAAGTGTGACTGAAAAATGTATAATTAGCCTCGGTGACCTTGACCCCAGTGACCTAAAACCTCATCAAAAGGTAGAGGTCCATGCAAGGTACCTACATGCCAAATATGAAAGAGATTGGTTAAGAATTGAAGGCGCTATGAGAAACGGTAGCAAAAGTGTGACAGAAGTAAGGAAGTAAGTAAGTAAGTAAGGAAGGACAAACTGGCAACTATATGCTTCGCCGAAATTTATTTCGGGGAGCATGAAAACAAAACAGTCTTCAAACCTTCCTGACATGCCTCAAGTGTTGACCACACATATAAACTTACCATAAAGAATTGGATGAACACATAAATGTGAATTACATTCTAATAAAAGGAAATTATAAATCAAAAGAAAGTAAGTATATTTAAGTTGTATACATGTATAACAATTTCAACTGTATTAGGCAGCTATGAGCAATACATTAAGATATTCATCAATAAAATATTGGGAAAAAACTGGAAGGGGTCAAGTTAATACCTGCATCATTCAACAATATAGTTGTCAGTATGAGCAATACTGTTAACATACAAATATTAATCTATAAAATATCAGGAAAAACGGAAATGTCAGTTAAATTCCACAGTGCAACTTAAATTCTTATAAGTTAAAAACAATTATTTGGTTGATTTTAACTTCTTTTGAGATCTTACAGAAGATTATCTTCCATCTTATTTTTACACATCAACTGAATAAAGATATATTTTGGGTTAAAGTACCTTGGCTTTGACGGTCACCCTTCCCCCACAACGGGCGCAAGACTTGAGGTTGCAGTAAGTACACTTGTGACCTACACCATCAGCAAATTTGGTTTTCCTACATATATCACACACAGCACCCGTGTCAGCGTTTTCCGACCTTTTGACCTCCTCTCCAACTTTCTCCACAGTTTGACGGTACGTATCAAACTCCATCTGCATTTGCCTGAAGTAGAAACATGAAAGTGTGCGTAAAATCTCCTATTGCATTTGCCTCAATGAGAAACAAGAAAGTGTGAGTAAAATCTCCATTTGCATTTATCTGATGGAGAAACAAGAAAGTGTGTGTGAATTCTCCATTTGTATTTGTCTGAAGGAGACACAAGAAAGTGTGTGTGAATTCTCCATTTGTATTTGTCTGAAGGAGACACAACAAAGTGTGTGTGAAATCTCCATTTGCATTTATCTGAAGGAGTAACAAGAACCTATATGTATAAAACTCCATCTGAATTTGCCTGAAGGAAAAACATGAAAAGGTGTGTGTGTAACTCTATTGTATAATTATATGCCTGAAGTATAATATATACTAAAATGGCATTATGTATCAAACTCCATCCGCATTTTTCAGAAGAAAAACATTTCCCATCAGTAACTTAAGTAACTAATATTGACGTATGTGACAAACACCATCATCATTCAGGGGCAGATCCAGGATTTCTGGTATGGGGAGGGGGGGGATATTGAAAGATTTGCTGTGGGTCCAGGGGGCAGCTAGGGCCCCTGGTAGGTGCAGGGCAAAGCCTAGCTAGGGTGTCCAAGGGGGGAGCCCCCTGGGAGCTCCATGATTTCAGTGATTTTGAAGGCTTTGACAACCACTTTTCGAGCATGTGAAAAAGAATGTCTGCATGTACATGATGTTGAAACAAAATGGAATGACTTATTCCTTTCCCTGCCATAAGCAAAGTGAAAATGGCTATGTGCAAACAGCATAAAACCAGAACAGCCTTTGAGTAACGCACACACTGTTCAGGTTTTATGCTGTTTGCTGCTCATCAGTATCTAAGGGTTGGAATGGACTAAGCCTTTAAAACTTGATCTAATAAGAAAGGTCTTTAAAGGTGCTTTTTCACAGATTTTGGCATGTTTTGAAGTTTGTCATTAAATGCTTTATTTTGATAAAAGTAAACATCAAATGTTAAACAGTAAAAAATCAAAAAATAAAATTTATAAAGGAAAAAAAAAGTAGCCAGCAGCAGGGCTCGAACCAGTGATCCCCGGAATCCTGAAGTAAAAACGCATTAGCCAACTGAGCTATCCTGCCAAGCATACATAAGTGGCGTATTTTATACCTTATATAAGCAATCTTCATAGTTTCACAAATTTAAATGACAACAACAGAACTCTCCAAATTATTCAATTGTTTCGCGTTGCAACGCTTTATAATTTTCAGGTTTTTTAAATCGTCAAAAGATGCATATAATAGCTATATTAGACCATGGCAATTTACCAAACCGTGAAAAGATCCCTTTAATAAAATTTAATTTTCTAAAGGACTACAATTCATAAAAATACGTATGTACCGTAATTACTCTATGTTTTCGGACACATAAAAATAATTTATTTTTTTTGTGTCCGAAAACTTAGATACGAAAAATATTCACAAAATAAAGGTGTCCAAAAACTTAGAGACCAACACTGAAGTGTCCGAAAATAGCGTCAATTGTATCAACGACTACCAGTAATAGCACGCGCTTGTAAAATACCATGCTGTATAGTACAAATTACAGTTATATATGTTTGCACTGCATTTTAAATAATTTTAAATGCTTAATTTATTTGACAGAAAGCTACTACAAGGTTGTACTTTGACCAACGAGTTCAAAGATGAGCATGTGATGTACCGATACTCGCTAGTATGAACCTGTAATTAAGGAAATAAAAAAGCAAACTATTAATTATTTGTTTGTTCATTTCTGATAGTTGTTGTCGAACACCTTCCATTGTTCGTAAAACTTGCAATAGGGTGCATCACACTTTGAAGCGTTTAGTATTTGCCACAGTTATTTTACTGAGAAGGGGGAGTATCAATGCAGTAGATAATTGAACTGTTCATTGGCACTACCCCCCGTAATTGTCATAACGCTTATGCTATCGGGCGAAACCATTGTTTAATACCGGTTTACAAGGTTATTTACCCAATAACCCAAATGTAATGGTCCATTGCCCTCAGGCATGCACCTGCCATGTTTTATGATGTTAATCTGGTTGTAAGATCCCATGATCGAAGTGTCATGAGTTATCGAATACAAGACCGAAATTTGGTAAAATAGCGCTGTAAAATTTACTGTCCGAAAACTTAGAGACATTAATTATGGACGAAAGCTCGTGTGTCCGAAAATTATGAGTCACGAAAAATAATTATTTTTGCTAAAAAAAGGGGTGTCCGAAAACTTAGAGTGTCCGAAAACATAGAGTAATTACGGTTAGTGGTAAAGACTTCAACTCTGAATCTCAGAGGAAGAATTGTTCTTGTCAATATCAAACAGTATTTGACTTAATTTCAAACAATGAGGTTGAGTTAAGTGTCATCTATGGGAGTCTAAATTACAAATAAGGCAATACCTGTTCAAGTAACAAATAAGACATGATGATTCAAATACTATCTGTATTTACCTGAAATATAAACCAAACATTGTGCGACCAATATCACCGTTAAAACTGTGGGTGTGAAACTGCAAAGTAGCAGCAAAACTTTGAACATGTCTCTTTAAGTTATGCATTTAATGTACACATGTATTTTATTACAGTAGCAACAGTTCATGTCATAACAATCTAAATTTGATGCATACACTGAATTACCTACACAGCCATGTATTATTATCTAAAAGATTTAAGAAAGTGTTTATTTATAACATAAAATTTAACACTACATTCAACAAAAGGATCATAGTGTGCCAAATTAATGTAAAGAGCATTAAGTAAACAACATTCAGTAATTATAGCTTGTGTGTTCCACTGAATGAACAAGATCTAATTCAGAAAATAAATTAAATGTTTTAAAATCATCTGATGAGCTTTACATACGATATGCTAACTGATATAGTTGTTAATGAATTCAGCACTAAATCATAGTGTACTGACTTATGTTAATAAATTCATCACTAAATCATAGTGTACTGACTTATGATAATGAATTCAGCACTAACGCATAATGTACTGACTTATGTTAATGAATTCAGCACTAAATCATAGTGTACTCACTTATGTTAATGAATTCAGCACTAAATCATGGTGTACTGACATATGTTTATGAATTCAGCACTAAATCATAGTGTACTCACTTATGTTAATGAATTCAGCACTAAATCATAGTGTACTGACTACAAATTCAGCACTAAATCTTAGTGTACTGACTAATGATAATGAATTTAGCACTAACTCATAGTGTACTGACTTATGTTAATGAATTCAGCACTAAATCATAGTGTACTGACTTATGTTAATGAATTCAACACTAAATCATAGTGTACTGACTTATGATAATAAATTCAGCACTAACTCATAGTGTACTCACTTATGTTAATGAATTCAGCACTAAATCTGTACTCACTTATGTCAATGAATTCAGCACTAACTCATAATGTACTCACTTATGTTAATGAATTCAGCACTAAATCATAGTGTACTCACTTATGTTAATGAATTCAGCACTAAATCATAGTGTACTGACTACAAATTCAGCACTAAATCTTAGTGTACTGACTAATGATAATGAATTTAGCACTAACTCATAGTGTACTGACTTATGTTAATGAATTCAGCACTAAATCATAGTGTACTGACTTATGTTAATGAATTCAACACTAAATCATAGTGTACTGACTTATGATAATAAATTCAGCACTAACTCATAGTGTACTCACTTATGTTAATGAATTCAGCACTAAATCTGTACTCACTTATGTCAATGAATTCAGCACTAACTCATAATGTACTCACTTATGTTAATGAATTCAGCACTAAATCATAGTGTACTCACTTATGTTAATGAATTCAGCACTAAATCATAGTGTACTCACTTATGTTAATGAATTCAGCACTAAATCATAGTGTACTCACTTATGTTAATGAATTCAGCACTAAATCATAGTGTACTAACTTATGTTAATGAATTCAGCACTAAATCATAGTGTACTCACTTATGTTAATGAATTCAGCACTGAATCATAGTGTACTCACTTATGTTATGAATTCAGCACTCTCATAATGTACTCACTTATGTTAATGAATTTAGCACTTAATCATAGTGTACTTACTTATGTTATGAATTCAGCACTGAATCATAGTGAACTGACTTATGGTAATGGATGTTTTTCAAATTGCCTTTAATAAAAAAAATACAATCATGAAGATGGATTCAAGTCACTTCATATTTCCAAGCTTCAGTACCAAACCTGAAACTGAATATATTCAGAAAACGTTCATTTCCAGTGATTGTTTGTCAACCGTTTCCCCAATTTAAATTACCAGTATATGTTCTCATATACTGTATAGTAAGTAATCTAGAATCCCAAATGCATACATGTATTGGAATGTGAATCTATTTATGGGACGGAACTGTATGAATCATGAAATGACTGATCAGTAAGGCTAGGTCTTTGTTCCATCATTCAAACATTGAGGTCAGTTACGACAGTACAGTACTCATTAATCATCATTTCTTTCATAAATAGTTCCCTTTCCCATGAAATCACCCCCATCCCACGTCTTAGACCTTATCGTACTGGCATCAGGCCCAATGTTCAAAACTATTCAGTGGGTCGCTAGAAATAACGGAATATACTGGAATCGGATGTCCACTGGAATCTACCAAAATCGATCGAAATAACACCCAAATCCATTATTAAAATTTACATATAATTAATAGTACAATAACCTACAGCTCCCCCATGGCGCGCCTCATTGCGCACAATATGGCGCCCATAGTCATACTGTGATCAAATCCATACCGTATCATATCTTGCTCCTTCTCCTCTTCTTCCTTCTGCCTCCGGAGCACATCCTCGATGATTTTCCTCTCCTCTTCCTTCAGATGAGACAGGTCAGGCATCGGAGGAAGCGAGGGGCGCCGGGCGGAAGACATGGTGTCAGGAAAATATACTAATTTCGTGATCGCCCCCGCCGAAAAGCGGCTATTTTCACGAGCTTCTATCGTATCGTACCGTGCGATTACTTCCCCATCTCATTTTCATAAGTTAAAACACATTAATTATCCGTTCCTACTCCAAAAACCGCGCTCCATAAAACGGACAAACTCACTAATCCTATGTACTATAATTCCATTTCCTTTAATATTCAAGCCCACTATTTGTCATATTTACACTAAACATAAACCTGTACCACATATCCTCCAATAGCGACCTTGACACTCCAGCTTCCATTCAGTTCGACATCGCGAGGGCTGTTACATTGACCATTTACAGAATAGTTTTCCAATAGCGCTCGCGACAGAGAGATACTTTCGCCCACAGCTGTCTCCATCCAATACGCATGCGCAGTTCATTCAGAACGAAGCCAACCAATGAACGCATGCGCATTTGTCATTACAAATTGCTCGAGCTTTTACTTGAGTATACAATTCAAACAATATATATGTTTACTTTTTATTTTGTAAGAGTATATCATTTAAATAAAAATGTTGTATTAATTAATAGGTTAGGAATTCAACATCGTTTGATACCGACGAGTAATCATTCCTTTACACGGGAGAAGAGCGGAATGTGTCGATCGTGGGTAACCAACAATCGGAATTCAGTAAAATATAATGAAATGAATGCGTATTTGCTAATTATTGCTAGTCGTGATTAATTCAATCATTTATTTGAGAAAATTTAACTTGTACTATATTATATGGCTAAATATAGACATATGCAACCAAGCATTGTAATTTGGCCATTTACAACATTTTTGCTACTTCTTCCAGCATTGCACGACGATTATCTGAATTTGACTATGTGATGCTATGTATCAATATGATGCGCTTTTAGTGCACTGGACTGTACATTCTCTTCTATTGTTAATGTATCCAATAAATAAATACATTTACAAGTATGTTAAATTAAAATCAAATACTCCGAGATTCACCTTGTTGAAAAAAACACATAACTGAGTATGCAAAAGGTTAGCAAAAACGCAAGGAACATATTTATTGTATTTATTTGAAGTATGGCATACATGTATATGAAACAAGTTGTGGAACTTCGATAATTTAATTTAAAAAATCTTATCAATGTCATGATGAATTAACTGATGTTGATGTCAGGAAGTTGTTCACCTTCGAAAGTGTGTAGCAAGGCTTTGACCAAGTATCGACCGAATATTTCATATTTCATAAATAATAATTGTTCCAATAAAACCCGCGATAGACTCTCATTGCGGAGAGAAGACAGGTGTGGTCGCACTTTCCATAACAATGTCAGGTTTTTACAAATCATCGATAACCAATTAAACTGCCGATATTGTTATGCCATAATCGAGCATGTCGTTAAGACTTCAACTGTCGCTAACTGTTGCTATACTTGACTCTCGAAACAAAGACCACACGGGAAACGGTACACTTGTTTGAAAAGGACATGATAGAGTTACGTTTACGTTTTATATAACGTATACCATGCATTGATACTAATTGTATGAGCATGGAACGCCGAGTGATCTCAGCGATAGACTTTCACTCCAAGGGCAGTGGTTCGAGCCCAGTTGAGGGTTACCTGTTTTCTTTTTTATGTTATTCTTATTCTATGTTTTTACTGGAGCTTTTTAGATCCAATGTTTACATTTATCAATATAAAGCATTTAAAGACAAAATTCAATACATGCCAAAATCGTTGGAAAGGCCCCTTTTGGTTTTGCGAACATGATTTCGACTCTAAAATTATCAGGTTGTGGAAATATTATTTTGACTCTCGCAAACATTTATTATGTTGACATTATTATGCATCTTTTATGATCTGATTTTGCGAAGTTCGATTATTACATGATGTAGTCATGCGAACAGTACTTCGATTATTACATTTTCTTATTATGGGAAAAGATTTTCGATTATTACATTATTTTGTTATGCTAACATATATTTTATATTATTGCATCATATGATTATGCGAACTTTATTTTGACTTATACAATATCTTATCATTCAACAATATTTTTACTCTAACATGATCTTATTATGCGAACATTACTTTTTACCCTTACATTATCTGATTGTGCGGACATAAGTGTCACTCTTACCTTAGACGATACAGTTGTTATAGCTGGTTGTGAACGAAGTTTTTAAGATCGTGACTTTCTGTTGTTATTGCTTATTGGGTAGTTTAGGAACAAGTATTTTATTCATTGTACATATATTAGTAAGCATCATACTTGGATATTCTATATATCATGTTATATGGTTATCTATCTGAAATTGAGTCGCGTTCTGAGAAAAATGGGCATAATGCTTGTGCGTAAAGTGTCATCCCAGATTAGCCTGTGCAGTTTGCACAGGCTAATCAGGGACGACACTTTCCGCTTTTATGACATTTTTCGTTTAAATGAAGTATCTTCTTAGCAAAAATCCAATTTAGGCGGAAAGTGTCGTCCCTGATTAGCCTGTGCGGACTGCACAGGCTAATCTGGGACGACACTTTACGCACATGCATTATGCCCAGTTTTCTCAGAACACGACTCAATTAAATGTAATTTTATTAGCAGCCGCGCGCTCGGAAAACGGGTCTTAATGCACGCGTAGTCCACTCAGGCTAATCAGGAATGATACTTTCCATTTATAACGATTTTTATTATGAAGTCTGTTCGAAAGAAAATCCAGTTTAGGCTGTCAGGGACGACTCTCTCCGGAAAGACTGGATTTAAGTTAAAACGAGTCTTCATATATATACGAAAAATTCAAGCGGAAAGTGTCTTCCCTGATAAGTGCGGACGCGGCTCATTATTATCACATTATCATATACATTATTACAAATTATCATACACTTGTTTTAATGAAACTACAACATAATGTTAAATAAAGATAAAATATTAAATCATATTGATTAAACGAAAGCTCTCTGAGGTTATGTAACCTTTAGATGCTACACTATTTGGTACAATGTCCCGATATACCCCCTCCCTGAATCCCGGACATTGCTTTCTGCGGACAACAACACTGCTCTCCCTTCCGTGAACCATTTCTATAAAGTGTAAGGTTATTCTAGTGTCGAAAGATAAGGCTTATATAAACGCTCTCGAGTCCGTTTCCTGGTTTTAGTGCATTGAACTGCCTTGATGAATATGTGTTATTTAACCCAGTTGTATCACTTTTTGGCCGATAAAGTATTGTTTATAAACCCGGTTCAATGGTATCCGATAGGTACCTGCCCAAGACCGGTCCCGAACTTCGACTTCCCGTCATCGCAAGTATTGAAGTTTAATAACCTGTACACGCCGTTCTAGTCAGAAGATTCCTGTCGCAATACTTTCCGGTCGCCCCTCGTATTGGAAAAGCAGATTATGTATGCCGAGAATATTAAATATTTATAACCAAACTGGAATCGATTGGATGTCCACGTGACGTCACACCGGATAAAATGTCGCTCCGTCGGAGACGAATTTGTATCGATTACGAGTAAGCGATGTAACTCTTGCAATATTTTCGAACAACTCCGAGTGTTCTCCCGTCCTTTGTAAAATTGTTAAGGTTATACAAAAATACCTATTATTTATTTTATTTTTTCGTATGCGGTTATTGGGAGTATGTTTCTGTCGATAATAAAGAGGTACACAATTTTAACAAAAAAATGAATTAAAGTTATAACCTGGACGTTTGTATGCGTTTTTATTACGTTTGTGAGGGGGTATTAGCAATTGCAAAATTTAATTTTTGTATATCCCTCGCTAGCATATCTGAATAAACGCTCGACATGAATTGACCAACTATATTCAATACAAATATTTCATATTTTGCTGTTAGTCATTTAATGAAACGATCCCCATTGTCAATGAACTCCATGGTAACTTAAACACTCTTGCATCAATAGATAATACATTCATGTCGGTAAATGCACTCACACGCCGCATGATTTAATCGCCTTTTGAAAGCGTTTTCACTATGAAATCTGATATGCCACCTTTTGTTTTACTTGCTTTAGTAGATCACTGTTAATACCCTCGCAAACAAACCTCCGTACACTTTCAGGCCTCATTTAACGAACGTAATTTAAATTAATTATCGGGTTGTTGTCCTTTATAACGCATGTGTTCATGAAATCGGTTAAGGTTAGTTCAGCCCAATGCGTTTCTCCGTCAACATTTAGTGAGCTTTCTTAACAAAGTAGACGATGAATTTACATTAAAAGGGGCCTTTTCACAGATTTTGGCATGTATTGAAGTTTTTCATTAGATGCTTTATATTGATAAATTTAAACAATCGATCTAAAAAGCTACAGTAATAAACTAAAAAATACAATTTAAAAAAAATAAAAAAAGTTACCCTCAACAGGGCTCGAACCACTGACCTCTCTGAAGTCCTGGAGTAAGAGTCTACCACGTAGACCACTCGGCCATCCGTGCTCATGCAATGATAAATGCCTTTTTAACATTATACAAGCAATCCTCGTAGTTTCACAAAATATAACGACAACAACAGAACTCCCCAAATTATTCAATCGTTTCGCGTTGCAACGCTTTATAATATTCAGGTTTTTAAATCGTCAAAAGATGCATATAATGGCTATTTTAGAGCATGGTAAATGTTCAGTATTACTGTTTCCTCACAAACATCATAACTAAAACGAAAATTTTCTAATCTGAAACAACTTTTTAGTTAATTTTGTCAATTTACCAAAACGTGAAAAGGCCCCTTTAAAACAATTTTACCTAAAGTTTGGCATTTGTCTGCTTTACATATGTTGTATGATCACATAACTTGCCCTATAGCATAGTGCCCACATAACCGGGCCATTTATTTTGCGCAGCCTTTTTTCACTTTTATTCATTTAGCTACACTAAATAATGGAGTCCACGAAGTTTTGTCGGACAACGCGTATTGTTAGTTCATAAATATGTGATATGTTAACAGGTAATAATTTGTTCTTTTACTAGATGTTTGTTTTCCGTAACTTGCCATTCAGTTGCAGATATGTTTTTCTTATTATGGAGTTGAACCTATTGACGTTTTAAATATCAGTCATAAACACTGTTTCAACGGGTAAACATAAATGGTTGTCATCAAATTACTGATCCAAAACGATGCCATTGTGTATAGGCAACTGCAGCTAAGTGCAATTATATAATGTATTACGCATTTCGAGGTGTGCATGGTCGTTTTGTCACATATAATATTGTTCATAAATAATATTGTTCATCAATGATATTGTTCATATATGAATTTTTCTCTGGATTACATTTTTCATTTAGATCGGTCATTTACAATTGTTTGTATTGATCATATTGTTCATGTATTATATTGTGTACAAATAATATTATTCATATATCTTTTTTCTAAGATCATATTGGTCACAGATCATATTGGTCGTATATCATATTGTTCAAAGAGCATATTTGTCGCAAATTATATATGTCATAGGTCATATTAGTCACAAATCATATTGTTCATAGATCATATTGGTCATAGATTATATTGTCGATATATCATATTAGTCACACATCATATTGTTCATAGAGCATATAAGTAACAAATGATATTGTTCATAGAGGATATTGGTCATAAATTATATTAGTCACATTATAATGGCCATAGAGCTTATTTGTTACAAATCATATTGGTCATAGATCATATCGGTCATGGATCATAGTGTTGATATATCATATTGGTCACACATCATAATGTTCATAGAGCTTATTAGTCATAAATCATATTGTTCATAGAGGATATTGGTCTTTGATAATACTTGTTAGGGATCATATTGGCCATAGATCATATTGGCCGCAAATCATATCGTTCATAGATCATGTTGGCCACAAATCATATCGGTCATAGAGCATATTGGTCACAAATCATATTGTTCATATATCTTATTGGTAAAATTCATATTGGTTATATATCATGTTAGTCACAAATCATATTGTTCAAATAGCATATTGGTCACAAATCATATTGTTCATAGAGCATATTGGTAACAAATCATATTGGTCATATATCATGTTAGCTAGTAACGAATCATATTGTTCATAGAGCATATTAGTCAAAAATCATATTGTTCATAGATCATATCGATCATAAATCATATTGGTCATATATTGTTCATAGAGCAAATAACTCACAAATCATAGTGTTCATATAGCATATTAGTCACAAATCATATTGTTAATAGATCACATTGATCATAAATCATATTGGTCATAGATCATATTGATCACAAATCATATTTTTCAAGGATCATATTCGTAATATATCATATTGTTCACAAATCATTTTGTTCATAGATCTTGTAAGTCACACATCATACTGTTCAGCGATCGCATTGGTCATAGATCATGTCGGCCAAGAATTATATTTGTCATATTTTATTTCACAGCAATCACTAACTTCACAGAACATGCAAAAAAGAGTGCGATGTGTGACACGTAACATCTTAGTTTCCAGCCCTATAACAATAGAGATTTCATTTATGACATTTGTACGGTTGCATATGTGAAAATATGATTTGTCAAAAATCATCTTGAATGGTTTTAACTCGAATGTTTATAAATCATTTCCTTGTTAATGTACTACATATTCCGTTTGAAGAGTACTATTAATACTGGAATGTTCAATTAATTATAAATAGCTCCAATAACGATCGTTTTGAGACATATCAAATCTCCTTTACGTCATTATTATCAAGCATGAACGATATGATCGTTAATGGACATATGGCTCTGAAATCTAATCCCCGTTATACGTCTAACTAATGACCAAGCATCAACCTGATTACGATAAGCGTGCGTAAAATATTAAGATAACGTTGTTGTACTTTATGACATTTATATAACGTTTTTATGCCTTTTAGTGCTAGTTAAACATCTTCCACCACCCTCCTTGCTCCTTCCGTCCTGCCTTCCGTCGCTCCTTTCGTCGCTCCTTCCGTCCCTCCTTCCGTCCTTCCTTCCGTCCCTCCTTCCGTCCCTCCATCCGTCCCTCCTTTCGTCCCTCCTTCAGT